>NC_091437.1:137862436-138197073 GCF_964237555.1 Oryctolagus cuniculus
CCAAGATACTGTGGCAAAAAAAAAAAAAAAAAATGACATAAATGATCTCTGTGAGTGAGATCCCAGTAGAAAGAACGGGCCATCAAAGAAGGAGGCACCTTTCTCTGAAGGGAGGAGAGAACTGCCACTTTGACTATGGCCTTGTCTAAATAACATCAGAGTTGGTGAGCTCAAGAGACTTCCATAGCCTTGGTAGCTCATGACAAGAGCCTCAGGTGATTACTGACGTCATAAATAAGAGTGTCAATTGTTAAATCAACAAGAGATTTCACTGTGCACTTACTCCTCATGTAGGATCTCTGCCTTAATGTGCTGTTCATTGTGATTTAATGCTAAAACTAGTACTCAAAGTAAAATGTATCCAGAAAAATCAATGTCTGTGATTCTTAAAAAAAAAAAAAAAAAAAAAAAAACTGAATTTTTTACATATTGGCATAGAAATCTTTGTATAAAATTTAGAAGTGAAAAATTATATTTGTTTAGAAAGATTGTAACACCTAGTAATCCCATATTAGCAGTATCAAAGTTTGTGTTAGTGAAAATCATATATGTACTTTCATCCATATAAAGGCATAAAGGACTATCTAGTTAATCCTTCACATTTTGTCATTGATTGCATCACCAAGGAAATTGCAGCAAATGCCAACTTAATTTCATATTTAGATACAGAATAACTCATAAATTATGTAAAATTAATACATAATTATTTGATCTGAAATTTTAAAATGAAAGATGTAAGATAACTAATTTTGGTATAAAATATGTGAACCAGAGAAAACACATTTATATACTCACCAATACAGGTTGGTAAGGAATCATTCCACTGGGCCAAAGAATTGGGCACTGTATCACACCTAATTGCTGTGGATCCATGGAGAATATATCCTGGATTACATTCAAAAAGAATCAATGAACCAACTGCAAATTCATTGCCAATTCTTCTTCCAAATCTTGGTTCAGGTACAGAACTGCACTGTGTGGAACTTGTCCTAGGAACAGCTGTACACAAATAATTGTTGATTTTAGTTTCATATTTGTTAGATGAATACAGATTTTAAAAAGTAACTAAACAGAGTTCAAAGAAATCTTTACTTTGTGTCACAACTTTAATTTAAAAATTGTATACATTTCTAATTAAATCTCATACTAAATAAAGTTACAATAAAATGAATTTTAACAGTTTTCTTTGTTTTATTAAACATCACCATGACTTTCCTTTTATTTTATGATTTTAATATAAAGAAAGTAGTTTTAGTTTATTACAATTTTTTTAAATTTTTTTAAACTTTGAATATGAAATTGAGAAAATATGTCACATTACATGAAATAATTTTACACATTTATTCATTATTTTGTTCTCAATGTAAACTTTAAAAAAGCAATCAATTTTAATTTTACATCATGTTCATAAATTTAGTTTTCAAAACATGTTCATTATTAACACAATAACTACATTAAAACTAATCAGAATGTAAGTCAGACAGATTAACAACAATAAAAGCATGTACTTTAATAATCATACAATATCAAATTTGAATTGTTTTAGGCTTTGTACATATGTCCTTGAATTGTGCCTTTTTATTTTTTTTTTTTTTTTGGTTCAGTAAGAAAGAATGATAACAGGATGTTTTTTCTTTTTAAATCACATACAAATATGAATAAAGAGTTGACAATAGCACTAAAATGATAAGATGAATTCCTAATAGGTTATTTCTTCTTATATGACATCAGTAAGTATAACTTCATTTGTTACAGTGCCTTTTTAAATTTGTAAAACCACAAATTGGTTAAGGATAAAATACCACTAAAATAAAAGTATTACAGTATAACCAACTGAGCAATAGGATAAGTGGGTGTTATAATATCAAATCATGTATGTTTACAAATTTATTTGGAATAAAGTTTATGCTTGACAGGACTGAGCATGTGATCATAAATAATTCAAAAAAACTTTCAGATGATGGCTCTTAATTTAGTTTAATGATGATGTGGAAGATTACAAAAAGTAAGAATAAATTGTAAATGGGCTTCCTACTGTACTAAATACTCTCATAATTGTGAAGAAAGTTTCTATTCTTCTGAGAGAATCAGAAACTGTAATTTCAGAAAGGAGCAATGATTCCTTTGGCATGTCTAAGTACATCAAGACAAAGGATACAATTTATTTTATTTAAAGTGCTAGACTATGAGGAAAACTGAAAATGTAAACAGTAAAGAATTTTCAGAAAAATACAGATGTCTTAAAACCAAAATATTGGAAAGTGGGAAACCAGACATTTAAATTGAGATTAATGAAGCAGTAGGTCTTATCTGACATTGGTCAAAGTGATGTTCTAGTGATGGGGAGGAGAAAGGGTAAAACTGCTTAAAAAACAAAACAGAGACCTTTTCTCTCTCCTATATGGTTATGAAGATCTCGTTATGCAATAACTCTGAACATAACATGGAAATTTATATCATTCCTTAGTGTGTTTCTAGACTACAGGGTCACTTACCTTGATAAACAAAGTGAAATCCCTTAGCTGTTATTGGTCCAACTGATGTAAATCGAATTGTGATCTGATTACCTGAACTCAGTGGAAGTGATTCTCCTACTCAACAAAACAAACACTAAGATATCATAAATAATTTTCATTCAGTAACCCTAACAAATTATATTATTTTACACTGTCATTTGAAAATGTCAATCTATGTTCTATCAAATTACTTTAAAATATCCTACTGCTAACGACATACTGTCTTTGGGTTTAGCTTCAATTGTAACCTTTTTAACCAGAAGCCTTAAATTACATTTTGATACATATTGCCTTGTTCTTCAAAGAATTCTTAAATATTTTATATTACATTCAACACCACAGACTAAGTGATTAAATATTAAATTTACTTGATTACAAACCCAGAAAATAGTTGACTATATTTTTATTAAGCTTTTGAGTTACTCTTCATTGTGTTTCTATTCTTAAAAAAAGTGATTCTATTTTCAGTTTACTTTATATCTAATATGGATGACATAAATCTCAACTTTCACTGCAATACTAATCAAAGTCAGTCTTTAATCAATAACTGATGCATTGGCAGTTCTATTAAAGGATACCTGAATGGGATCCTGAGAGGGAAGATAACAGAGAAGATTGCTGAGTTGGCCCATCATACACCTCAACAACATCGTGGAGTGATGTCTGGAAAAATACAAACTGGCCAAACACCACTGATCAACAGGAACCAGGAGAAGCAAACAAATCACCAACCATCCAAAAATAAAAACAAAAACAAAAACAAAAAAAAAATAGAAAGAGGAGGAGAGAGAGAACAAAGTATTACAATATAATAGTCATCCTTTTTTTTCTACCTTTAAAAAAAGGATAGTTGCCAATTGCTTGATATTCCTGACACAGGTTTTTTAGGTCATAAAGATAGTGACTATGACCTAGAAGCAATAAAATTTTAATAAAACTATGAAAAAATAAATGTGTATAGCATTTAACGTAGATAAGAAATCATAAGGTTGGTGATTAATACTTTATAGTAACTACTTTTGGATTTTCCCAATGACAATTTTATTCTTTTCACTTTGTGACTCTCTTCTCTTTTTCTAATTTTTCTTCTCCTCTTTTAGATGAGATAGACAATGATTTAATTTGGGGGATTTTGTTTAACATTGTTCTTAAAATGGTATTCCATTATGAGACTAATAGTTTCACTAGAAAATATCAGCAAGACCCAATACAGGAATAGTGTTAAAATTCTGTTCTAATTTAAAAATGCTTCCTAAACTTTATTGTTAATCTCCTGCCAAAATATAGAAATATTATTGATGATTCCTTGGCAATTGAGCTATTATAAATCTTTTTAAAATGATTACAATTTCATGCTAAGTACGATTTTGTAGCACTTGCTAAAGAACTCTACATGTTTCTTTTTACTTCATTTTGTACTAATCCTTTCACTATACTCTACATTTACATGCAGAATTCATCTAAACTTCAAAGAAAGAACCAATTCCAGAGTGAAAATCAGTTTTGTGTTTTTAAAAAAGCAAAATAGATTTTAAAAATATTTTTAAAACATGTCAACTTAAATGGAAAATTGTAGGGTTTAAGAGAGCATCAATATTTTTAAGAATTAATTATGTAAAAACAAAGTCACTTTTGCAAATTTAAGATTATATTAAGTTAAATTATATATTTTTGTGTGTATACATATTTATTTTTTAAGGTTCCGATAGGTATTTTACACCTCAAATCAAAGTTATGGACATTAGCTGGTTGTTCCTATGAAAATAGTAATTTACTTGAAATATGTTGACTTTTGTTTATAAACATAGATATACACACAATACTATAAACAAAACTACATTTATATTTTTGGTCTGAAAAATAAGCTGGTGATCTCAGTCCAGTTCTTAGTGGAGTAAAAAATGAATATGCTAGCAAGTACAATATCATTGCTTTGAATGATTTCTGAATATTGATGTGGAAAAATTTGTACATATTCCCCTTTAAAATAGTTCCCAGAATTCATTAAAACAAATTTATGTTTTGACTAAAGCATATACTTGCAGTGAAATATTCTTTTGGTTTACCACTCTTGTAAAATGTTGAGACTTTTTCAAGGTTCTGAATTTGGCCCACCAAATTTCAAGCTATTTCAAATATACTCCAAAAAATGAAGAAAAGTTGTTTTCTATTTTTGAATTTATTTTGATTGATGTTTGGATGATTTTACATGTGTCTTTAAAAGGGTCTATAATATAATGCAGGAGTTGCTGTTTCTTTACCAAATGTAAAAATCATATTAATCAAATAAATCAGTTTAATCACAGAAACTTTGTTGTATTGATATACTACACAACAAGGCTCTTGACATTTAAATTAATTCTCTCTCTAGTCCTTTTGGGAAGTCATTGAGAAAAACTAATGATCAACAGCCTTCAACTCTTTCTGGTTAAATATATCACATACTCTATTAAGTCATGCAAAATTTTCAAGCTAGCTGCTACATTTATAAACACTCAAAACAACCCAAATATTTGTTTTGGGCTTCTTTTCTAATATGGAAAGATTATGAACATGAAGCAAAACAAAAAGTTTCAGTTCTTTTTCTTGTCTTTAGGCCTCAATTGATGCCTTTCTACCAGGGAAGATGGGTTTTACATCACCTGTAAAATCAGTGTCCAGACTACAACTATTAATGAAACATTCATTACCCTGTGTTTTTGTACCATGTTAACTAAAGAAACCATATGTCATGTTATTTACAGTGCTGTTAGTAATTTATAGTGGTGATTTGTTATAGTGCCTCTAAAGTAAGGATGTGGAGAGTTGAATCTTACCCAATCAACAATGAGCAAGCCATTCACTTATCTACTATAATCAAATTCACAATAATTTGGGCAATTGAAATTTTAAATTCAATATATACTTTATTATTTAAAACGTTAGTTTTGATTTTATCAAATAAAAATTTAAAATACATATCTAGTAAGTTACTTTTTAGCATGAAAAATCATGAATATTTGTAAAATTGATTTTTCTACTCATTATCAGACTAAATATTGTCTCATTAAACTGATATGTTACAATCCCAAATCAAGTGCACACTTCTCAGTCAGAAATCATAGGAAATAAACTGCTTCTCCTTTGACTTTGTAAATGCCTTAATGTACTTGGCTTTCTTTTGTACAGATAGCAGTGGGTCTTCTACTAAAATATTCTGATGGGCAAAAACACCCCTTGTCTGGTTTAAACTGCCATAGA
The DNA here is from genome assembly GCF_964237555.1 of Oryctolagus cuniculus. Taxonomy (NCBI): domain Eukaryota; kingdom Metazoa; phylum Chordata; class Mammalia; order Lagomorpha; family Leporidae; genus Oryctolagus; species Oryctolagus cuniculus. Next base: position 137,868,193 of record NC_091437.1, read on the forward strand.
GAAAATTTGTGAGAGACTTAGAACCAAAAGAGTACTGGTTATTGGTTGTTGGAAAAAAAGTCATTGTTAACACAGCTGGATCAATTTTGGTTATGGAGGCTGTGGTATAATACAATGGATTATTTTCTATTGAACAGATCTGTCGCATCTATTTGTAAATTCATTTCAACATTCCATTATCATTCTCTCTTTCATCTCTGCCTTTCCCTCTATTTTTGCTTTCTCTATCTCTAGCTGTGTAACTGTTTATATGCTATATCTTGGCTATTTAGTGTATCCCAAAGCCCCATGTAATAGGTACTTGACCCCCAAAGTCTTTTGCTAATGATTAATGTGTTAGTGTTTATAGTAGTAGAGTAAGGGTTAATATTTAATCCAGTTGTATGCTTTGAAGGTGAGGTGTATTTGAAGTGATGAGATTGGATTGGGTTGTCAAAGTGGGGGGCACCCACGATTCAATCATAGTGGCCTCAAGACCACATGGACATGGAGATGAGCATGCTCCCTGTCTCTGTTTCCTGGCTGGACATATGATCCTTCCTCTGTTCCCATTATCCAATTATCACCACCAGCAGACACCAGACAATTGGAGCCACCTGGCCTTTGAAGGTGAACCACCAAAATCATGAGCCAAAATAAACTTCCCTTATCATTTGCTTCTCTCAGGTGTTTGTTACATTGTGAATATTGACTAATGTTCTACGTATCTATCTATAGCTATCAAATCTATGTACTATTTATCCACAGGTCTACACAATTTATCTGTCAATTATCTATCATAAAGTACTGTAACATCTTAATGGATCCCCTAAAATTTTAACTTAGAGCTAAATACATTTTTTGAAAGATTTATTTTATCTACTTGAAAAGCAGAGCTACAGAGTGAGAGAGGAAGAGATAGAGAGATCCTCCGTCTCTTGGTTCACTCCCCAAATGGCTGCAATGGCCCAGGCTGAGCCAGGCCAAAGCCAGGAGCCAGGAGACTGGAGCCAGAAATCAGGAGCCTCATCCAGGTCTCTCACATGGCTGTATGGGTCCAAGAAGCTGCTCTCCTAGGCATACCAGCAGGGAGTTGGATCAGAAGCAGAGCAGCTGGAACAGGAACAATGGGATACCAACACTGCAGGTGGTGGCTTAACCCATTACATGGGGCCCCATCTAAATAAATTTTTGATATGTGCATGCATTATATTTGCATTAAAGCAATAATTAATGCTTTTTAAAAAATCATCTTTTAACAATGATCTAGGCACTAATTCAATTTCTGGATCACGTTTTCATTTTCAGAATCACAATTAGCATCCAAATTCTGGACTGATTATGGCTTTTCTCATGATTATCAAGTTATCTCCAATTTCTTAGTTTCCAGAGAAACAGGATTCCCTGCATCTCATCTCCGAGCATCTTTCTCTTTCTCTGGAAGCATACATACGGATGTCAACAGCACTTTTCTGCTACTTATTAAAGTAGGCTCTGAGCATCAATCTGTCTTTTAAGGAATGTTTTTCCTCCTTTAAAAACATAATTGGTGTTAAAATAACGTCTTTAACTGTCTAAAATAATTTTTATAATATTATATGTATTACAGCAAGCTGGCAAAAGGAGCAAAATGGAAGCCTAGTAAGGTAAAATTAAATATTTACACAAAGAGGCCTATTGAAATAATCTGTCTTTATGCCTAAGCTACTTCTGAACCTCTCATTTTCTATATATCTTATTCTTGAATAGTGTTTATTAATTCAACCTATATTAGTTGATTCTACCCTATAATGTACCAGGAGTTAAATAGCAAGGTTAAGAAGGTGACCAATACAGATAGGGACCCTGCTTTTAAATATCATTAGAGATATTTATGCGTACTGAGGTGGCAGCTTACCTTTATTCTTTCTATGAAAAAATGTTAGAATAGTTAACCAAATTAAGTATAAACCAACAATGTGGTTATCTTTCCAGGTAGATTATTTGCAAAACATTTAAATCTGTTCCTCAGAGCAAGTTCTGTACCAGCCTCTAATGGATAACACTTAGGGGGGATTCAAACATCCTCTTTAAGAATCTATAGCTTAATTTTTTTAAAAAAGTACTTCAAAATTCTGCATAGAGCTCTTAAAGAGGACCTTTAGTTAATACCATATTGATAAATTATTTAACTCGATTTGAAAATTTTGTCCTAGTTCATATACTGCCTGACGAGCAAATAAACTCAAAATGAGATAAGGCACTGTGCCCATCTACTCATCTTTGTAAATACATTTCATTTTTATAATATCGTATCCAGCCAATATAGAGGCAAGGTTCTGTATACTGTGAAGGTCTGCATGGGGTAAGTTTTCATATAACAAAATTTCAGGAAGCATTTGTTTCCTATTCTACACCAAAATAGTTCATATCCTGTCTTGTTTGGTCTCCTTCATGTAACTTGGCTATACATTTTCACTTGTCCTTGTTGTATTTGGAGTTGAGCTCAGTTTCTCTCTTCCTACTGCTAAAATTTCATTGCAGTGGTTTCTATACCTGTGCTGATTGTATAGTCTCATCTTCTGTTCTTCAACAGTTTAATGAACAACTGTTTTTTAACACTGTATAAGCAAACCGGAAACTTTCAGAAGTCACATTTAATTTTTGTGCCATCGAAATAATTAGCTAGTGCATTGTGTAGAGGCCCACTGATTTAGCAATTAATTAACTGTAAATGAGGATAATAAAACAAATATGGACATGATTACTGTTATTCGGGGATTAAGACTAGAGTCACTGAATTAAAAAGGAAAATTGAATTTATGCAAATAAAGAGTGGTTTCAATTTTGTATTTGTTCTTTTGTCTCAGAGGGAGTGCTTCTGAGTATCCAAATGGCAAGTCAGTGTGAGATGGGAAAAATAAACTCAGAATCAGACTGCATGGTTAAGGGAACTGATATAACAGCTTCTATGGAGGGTGATAAGTAGTCAAATTTAAAAGTTTTAAGAGGTTGTGATAATTTTATGCTTTATTAAAATTTGTTTTGATATAGATATATGTGGTAAGGGAAGGTGTAATAGGCAAGAACCATGGATTCTTATTCTGGAATCAGACTCCCTACTACATAGGACAAATCTAATGGTAAGTTACTTCACCATTCTATGCCTTAGTAAATTAGGGTTAATAAAGATATCCAACCTCTGAGGGCTATCATGAATATTATATAAATGTATACCTGTAAAAAACTTTTAACAGTGCCCAAAACATGGTAGTAAATATTAGCTACTAAAACTAATACCTTAACTATATGTATGTAACACATAGAGAATTAACAGCCTATATAATATAAATATACTATAATATTACTAATAACTAGCTATAATTGTATGTGCAAAAGTTAGCCAAGGTTTTTTTTTATTAAAAATATATTTTAATTTTTATTTTGAAATGAAGACAGAGAGGTTTTCCTTTTGCTAGTTCACTTCCCAAATGACCACAATAGTCAGGGTTAGGCCAGGCCAAAGTCGGCAGCCAGGAATTCAGTGAAGGTCTCCCAAGTGGAGGGCAGGTACTGAAGCACTTGAGGGATCATCTGCTGCCTCACAGGGCATGCATCAGTGAGAAATTGGATCAGAAGTGGTGCATCTGGGAGTTGAACCAGGCACACTGATACGGGATTTGGGCAGCAACCTACCAGCTATGTCAAATGGCTGCCCCACTTTAGTTGGTATTTGATGTTAACATATTCTCTCTCATTCTTTGTAATTTTTTTTAGAATTTGTTAAAGATTCATTTATTTGAAAGTCAGAGTTACAGAGAGAGAGTGATCTTCCATCCCCTGGTTCACACCCCAGATGGCCACAATGGCCAGCTCTGGGCCAGGCCGAAGCCTGGAGCCAGGAGTTTCTTCCAGGTCTCCCATGTGGGTGTAGGGGCCCAAGTACTTGGCCATCTTCTGCTGCTTTTTTCCAGGCCGTTAGGAAGGAGTAGATAGGAAGTGGAGCAGCAGGACACGAACTGACACCCATATGGGACACTGGTATAGCAAGCTACAGCTTTCTCTGTGTGCCATAACACTGGTCCCATCTCTGCTTTTTATACATGCATATTTAAAATAAATGATAGAGATTATGATGAGTATTCCAGTTATTTTAATTAAGATTACTTTGTCTTTACACTTCAAAATGGTTATGCATGTCTCTATTGACTTGGTTTCACATTCTATCCTTCTGAAGTGTAATTATCAGTTCCTTTTTTTTTTTTTTTTTGTGGTAAGAAAAGGGGAGCAAGGTGAGAGAGAGCTTCCTACTTCTATTTTTGTTTAATCCTTCCATTTTCTATTCCTCTGCTGGAAGGCATTAAAAATCCATTACAAAAGAAATAGATCCACACAGATGGGAGTCTGGGCAGGAAAAAATAATTGGAGACATGATAAATTCATATTATATCTCAGCTTGATTCTCAATGTGTCTGTTATCCCTTTTGCTAATTCAACACATTCTTTTGAATTCTAAGGTTTATTTCAATGAACATATTAGTCAGCTGGTTTGTGGCACAGCTAAAAATTTTGTAAGAAGACAACCATGTTTTGCTCAGCTTGTGTTTTATTCATCAACACAAAACAGTTGAAAATACATACATGCACCCATACCACTAACAGAAATAAATAAAATTTCAATCAAACATGCACTTGGAACAGCACTTGGTTATGTGTGAAAGCATAAAAATTATTGGTAACATAAGCTATCAAAATTTGGATAGATTTATGTGAGTTTTGTCTCAGGAATTCATCTCGTATGAATATTTCAAGAGACTACTTTAGGAATTCTCATGCATGCAAAAAAGGCTTCCGTTTTAAATCGGTATAATACAGAGCTCTTTGCATGCTGTATGCCCTGAACTATAAAAAGTACTTATTATGTAAATAGTTAAAAGGTTGCAATTTTGGTTCATTATACCACTGGAATATCTCATACCTTTAAAGGTTTTATCATTTAAAAGTGATTCTAAGATGTTTAGTTAAAATTTTAATTATATGAAATAATGTATAAATAAAAGTGAATTGTCAAAATTCATTCCCCAAAACATAGGAAAAGCAGAATTTTTTAAAGTCAATTTCAAATGCAATCAATGTCCAACTTATTTTTAAAATATTATCATGCAACAAAAAATTTGAATACATGTTGTATTAATTAATATAATGATTAATATTTTTGAAGCTATATATTTTCCACATATTTGTTAAAATCCATATACTCAATGTTATTACCATAGTACAATGGTCATATACTATTAACTCACGATGAGGTACTTCATAATAATACAGTATTTTAGTGAAGACCATCTTGTAATTACCCACAGGCTACCAAGTATAGTAGCATGGTCCCATTCTAGATGCTGGAGCTAATATTCCCATAGAGCAAAAAATCTAGAAATGCTAGGTAAGCAGCCAATAGAGTACAATGAAGTCATTCTGGCTCTGAAAATAAACATGCCAAAAACCTTAAAATGTGTTGCAGTTTTATAATAATTTAGAAATAAAGGACATTATTTTTAAAATTCTTGGATCTAACTACAGTTCTTGACTGTCTAGTAATTCAGTAGCCCCAGGAACATAAGTCCCTTTAAATTCACAATGATAAATGAGATCCTAACTTATCAGTTAGCCACTTTTATGTGTGTTACTTCTGTCAATCCATTATCGAGGTTTACTCACTAAATCCATCATGCCTAATTTAAGGCATTGCTCTAAAGCTAGCTTTCTGTTCGTATTGTGACCATTTGCCATACTATCAACATTCCAAAACTACCTATTTGACAGATTTTAGACATAGACATTATAGGAACCATAGTATAGAAAATACAGTTTGATTTTATTTAACTGTTCCAGAAGCAAACATCTATGAAATTGCAAGCCAGCAGTTTATCTGCAATTTGTAACATTTCCCAACAGCTTAGAATCAATTTGGTGTTTTTCAATCACTGAAATAAAGAAAAGCATAAGAAAATTCTATTGCATGTTTAAAAGAATTAAAATAACAAAATTAAAAGTTTAAAGTGATAGAATATTTTATTAACTGTTATTTTGAACTAATTTTCAATTTGGATGAGTGTTTTTGTTTAATAATTCCTAAGATGTTTTTTCTCTATGTTTGGCAAATTCCAACTAGGTCCGACAGATTTAGGGCAGGAAAATACTTTTAAATATATTATAACTTGTGTGCACTTTTTAGATTATAGCCATTTTCAAACATATACCAAGTGGAGAGAATGATAAAATAAAAGCTCTTGAACCCATCTTAAGGAATTCCAACATTTTGTCAGTCTTGTTTCATTAGTCTTTTCCTATCCCCCATGCATTCTCAATGTGGGGATGCTTTAAAGCAATTCCTGACATCATATGAGTTTTCCATAAATATTTCAGAATTTCTAATGGAAAACAACTTACAAAGATAACCACGATATAATTACGAGGTCTAAAAAATCAACAATGCATTTCTTTTGACCATTTTATTGATTTTTCTTCCAAAAAGGAGAGACTTTTTGCAGTTAGTTTGATCAAATCAGAATCCAAAGTCCATACATTTCCTTTGGTTGATGGGTTACTAAATTCTCTTTTAATGTATAAAATCTCTGACCCCTATCATTTTTAATGACATTTACTATGAAAAAAATATGGTTCTTTGGAAGACATAAAGAAAAGATTCAACTGATCTTTTTTTTTTTTTTTTTTTTTACTGTCATTCAGAGTTGGCCAAGAGTTACTTTTATGAAGCTGCTATAAGCAAATACTTTGTTCAGAGGACAACTCTGGAGGTGAGAGGACTGCTAAGCCAATAGGTCTCCAGGTCCCAGACTCTCATTTCAATCAGAAAAGCTTTGTATGGCTTCTCGGCCTTTTGGCTAAGATCAAGTGTAGAAAAGCTTTGTTTCTCTCTGCTGTATACATAGGGCATTGACACACAGCTCTGCATTAAGCCTAGATTCAATCTCTTGCTAAAGTGAAGTATTTACTCAGCATGTTGTCTCCTACACATGTCACAATTTTCCCACAAGCACCGCATTCTGACTCTCTTACTTCTCAAAGTTCTATTGCTTAAGGACTCTAAAAGTTTTTTTTTTAAATTTTATTTACTTTATTTGAAAGTCTGAGAGACAGGTATCTCTCATCCACTGGTTGATTCTCCAAATGCCTGCAACAGCACGGGCTGGAACAAGCTGAATCCAAGAATCAAGAACTCAATTCTGATCTCTCCCATGGGCAGCAGGGACTCAAGTCCTTGAGTCATTGCCTATTGCCTACCAGGGTGCACATTAACAAGAAGCTAAAACTAGGAGTGAAGCCAGGATTTGAACTCATTCAGCAGCATCCGAAGTGGTCTCTTAACTGCTGTGCCAAACAGCTGCCCACAATGGCTCCTTAGTAGGCAGAATTTAAAGCTGTTTCTGGTCGACAGATGGAGGGGTGCATCAGAGGGCAACATTTTTAAAGGGTGTCTCAGCTTTTCCAGAAATCATCACAAGTCATATCTTTAATTTGGATTATAACCTTATCATTTTCAGGGTCATGCCTGTACATTTTCATAAAATAAGGGATTCCAAGCTCACTTATTCTTACTATAGATATAATTCTAACATGCTCTGATGGTTATTTCCTCAAAGTCCATTAGAAATGTCCAATTAAAGTAAGAGCATTTGGCACTGTTAGACACCTAGAAAATGGGATATTTCATACAGTCATTTAGTTGCTAAATAAAAAACTATTTTATTAATGGTATAATACTAATTACCACTCACTAACCCCTTACTATATGTAATACATATCAGCTAGATTAACACTCAAAAAAGCCTTTCAGATAGACATTATCTCCACTGCACAGATAAAAAAAATTAAAATGTTAATAAGCTAATAGAATTATTGAAAAACTATTATTAACTTAAGAATAGAGAATGATAAGACTTGAATTCATAGAATAAGAATTTACTTTGTGTTTGGTCTCTTACCCATGTCCCTAAATAACAGTCTGGAGTTTAATGGTAAACAGGTAGTATTGAAAGTCCTCAAGAAAATCTTACTGTAGTAAATTAAGATTAATCCAACAAAAAGATCCATGACAAAGAATCAAAACTAGAAGGATAATTACTTTTGGTTAGCTTGTTCAGGAAGATGGGAAATATTTTATATCATATTCATAAAAGTAACTTCCTAAATGGCCAAATTGTTATGTAGTCATGATTAAAAATAAGAGTAAATTTGCTATATTGAAAAGATACATATCATATATATCAAGATGTATTCTTGCATAAAGTATTAAATGAATTTTTAGAGGCAGATTTTAGAATTTAGAGGAGCAATGTAATCTACCCGCTAACTTTTGCTTTCATAATTATAACAAAACAAAGTGTTTGCCATAAACCACCTAGGATTTGTAGTTGTACAAACCTCAATTTGACCAGCTTTACTATTTATAGATTCTGTGACCTTGGACAAACTATAAATGCTTTCTGACTCTTTTCCCTAATCTGAAAAATAGTAGTCTTTCCCCAGGATTGTTGTAGGGGTTAATCTGAAAAGTATATCAACAAGCTGGTACTTAATACATATCATAACACTCACATGTATATACATAATGACTTTCCTTATTTCTTCTCTTAAATATTTAAAAATTAATAAATCAGTTGTAATTGTAACAGAAAGAATTAAGAAATCTTAACCACGAAAACATGTTGGAAGATACCTTAGCAGCCATTTGATTCCATTTATCAGTTGCTACACATCCTTTTAGTTCCTAAACTTTCCCCAGAGTATATACACATTTGCCAGGGACATGAATGAGTTACTGAAATAAATCTACAGAGGATGTACTTCTTGGAAAAGTAACACACTGAGTAGCACTAGTAGGCAAATGGTCTTATTTATCATAGTTAATGTATTTTTGAAGAAACTGCTTTAAGCCATTTGTCCATAAACAGACATATATAAAAATTTTGTACTAGTCTGGAAAGGTTTACTCTTCTAAATATACCTAAAAGCATATTTACCACTGTGCTGTTTCAAAATCTTTCATGTTACTGTTGTCACAATCATCACTAGAATTTTGAAACATCATTGCTATCACCATCATTATTAAATGAAACTGATATTCATGAATAATTCCATTCCAAATACCCATATCTTTTAAATTATATACTATGTACCAAACACTGCACTAATTGCTGAGAAATATAAGGAAATTTTCGACCCATAAACAAGGAGATATTTCAGTTTTTCTTGTAAAGATATTTTGATTAGAAAATTATTTAAGTATACATATGCAGCTAAAGGAAACTTGAGGCCTTATTTCCCTTCATGTGGTACACACTTGGTTTTTATTTGGATCGGTATTAGTATTTTATAATATTTAGCATATTGATGTTTGTTTCTAGTTCCTGAATCAAAATTTTTGCATAGAGTAAAATCATTTAAGTAAATTAATAGATATACAAGTATTATGTTTACACAGGCCAAATGTCCACTGTATTAATACAATCCAAATTTTGAGAGGTGGATGGACTCTAATTAACAACTGGATCTCATAAAATTTTCACTATGATCAATTTCTGATATATGTCCACTAGCTAAGATTAGCCTTTCTCTACTCTCATATTGAATTTACCCAAAAGGTGTTAGATAGATATTTACCACCAGGCTGTTAAAGATTTTAAAATGAATGTTTTCATGGAAACCATATAGATAATAGTGCCAAAATTAACTCACTTATCAATTTGAATTGAAATCATCATATTTAATGAAAATAACAGTATATTTTAAATGTAAAAGAGAATTCATGATCATGAAATTTAATTACTTTTTTAATAAATGAGGTAACTGAAGTACAGAAAAGTTGAATGATTTGCAACAGCAATCTTGTAGGAAAATGCATTTTGAGATCCAATTAGAATAGAAAGAAACACATATCCCAGAAGGACTTGGAATTTCACTGAGAGAAAACAAATTAAAATCCCTAGACATGAATAATTTAATTATGTCACCGGCATGAAAAATACTGTTTAATCTTATTATCTCTATATCCTTATACTAAAAGCTATGTCCAAATCATTCATGAAGGTAGAGAAGTAGGAAAAAGTGAAGAATTTGTAGTGAGGTGTAATATTTTTAAATACAATGCATATGTGAAGAACCCCGAATGACCCCAACAGCCAGAGCTGCACCGATCCTAAGCCAGGAGCCAGGAGCTTCTTGCAGCTCTCCTATACAGATGCAGAGACCCAAGGACTTGGGCCATCTTCTACTGCTTTCCCAGGCCATAGCGGAAAGCTGGATCGGAAGACTGGAACTGGAGCTCATGTGGGATGCTGGCGCTGTAGGCTGGAGCTTTAACCCACTGAGCCACAGCGCCGGCCCCCGTACTCTTATTCTTAATCTAATTAGTAATTGATTTTTGAGAATTCATTACTTTTTTTTTCCTGACTCATTCTCATCAGATTTGAGCCTTTTTCTCGTGACACTGTCAAGGCAGGGGAAGTCCTGTCCTATTGTGTGATAAAATATTCAAGTTCCTGGTGTTTGTCTAGATATTAGAGAAGCTGTGAAGTGTAGACTCACTCTAAATATTATTAACTATTTAATAAGCTGTAATTCCATTGAAAATATTTCATATATACAAATAAATTTTTCTTATATGTGCAAATTTTATTCAAAAAATGTATAAAGCGTTTAGCTTTTTTAAAAAGCTGTGCGAAAAATGTGCATTGGATTCTCTTCAAAAGAGAAAATGGTTGAAAGTTAATCATTTTGTATCTGAATGCAAACTAACTAAAATAGCATCCCCTGCACTCCTCCAAACTTACTGGGAAGAAGAGTTAACTGTTTAAAGTTCAAATCAATGAAAACAGGGAAAAGATAAATTTAAAATGTGATTTCACATCTATTAATTTGCAAGTTATAACAGAAAATAAACTTTAAGAATATAAAGATTAATAATTATTATGTTTTAATTAAATTTAAATATAATTTTTAAATGTTAACATTATCACTAGTAAAGATTTTATAAGAAATAAACTTTTCAAGGCCAGTGTGGCATAGTGGGTAAAGACGCTGCCTGTAATGCTGGCAACCTATATGGGCTGCAGTTTGAGTTCTGGCTGCTCCAGTTCTGATCCAGCTCTTAGCCAACAGCTTGGGAAAGTAGCAGAGCATGGCCCAAGTATTTGGGCTATGGCACCCACGTGGGAAACCCAGATGAAGCTCCTGGCTCCTGGCTTTGTTTAGCCATCTGGGAAGTGAAGCAGCAGATAGAAGATCTCTCTGTCTCTCTGTCTGCAACTCTGACTTTCAAATAAATAAATAAATATTTTTTTAAAAAAAGAAAGTAACTTTTCATGAAAGTGACTTATGATGTTTTATGTGCTCATCAAATGGTTTATAAAATTGTTATGTTCTTAGAATTGCATCTATGAAATACAAGAAATCTGTTCTGTTTATGCTCCTAACAAAAAGTGTTTAAGAAAAACATTTTAAAAATGGTTTTAAATCACTTCCAAATAAATCACTTCAAAACATAAAGGGAATGTTCATTTTATTTATTTAATGAACAAAACTGTTTTCAGCAACCAGAGCTTATAGTGTAATGAGTTTTAACACTTTAATTTTTGTTTCTTTTTTAAAAATATTTATTTGTTTGAAAGGCAGAGATACAGAGAGAGGGAGGGAGGGAGGAAGGGAGGGAGAGAGAGAGAGAGAGAGAGAGAGAGAGAGAGAAAGAGAGAAACATATCTTCCATCCACTGTCTCACTCCCCAAATGGCTGGGAGCTAGACTGGAAGTGGAACAGCCAGGACTCAAACAAGTGCCAAATTGGACACCGGCCTTGCAGGCAGCAGCCTTACCTGCTATATCAGAAAGCCTGCCCCTAAAAATTTTATTTATTTAAATTTTCTTCGAAAGAGAGAGATCTTCCATCCCCATCTGGTGGTTCCCAAACCTCTCCAAGTGCATCCTGTGCAGCTGAGCCCGACTTGCAGGGACTCCTGCACTAATGTCACCCTCTTTTAAACACTGCAGTAAACAATGGCATAGCAAACATATTGGAAGAGTCAGAACAGATACTTTTCTAATATTCCTTCTTCCATATGATAAAACTATTTTCATTAACATTCACAAAATGAATAAATAGTAATGGCTTCAGAGAAATATCGACAGTGGAAGGGAAATAAAACTAGATTCTTGGGGGGTTAATTTTTTTTTCTTTTTTTTAAAACTTATTTAATGAATATAAATTTCCAAAGTACAGCTTATGGATTACAATGGCTCCCCCCCCCATAACGTCCCTCCCACCCGCAACCCTCCCCTTTCCCGCGCCCTCTCCCCTTCCATTCACATCAAGATTCATTTTCAATTCTCTTTATATACAGAAGATCAATTTAGCATATATTAAGTGAGGGTTTCAAAAGTTTGCACCTACATAGAAACACAAAGTGAAAAATACTGTTTGAGTACTAGTTATAGCATTAAATCACAGTGTACACAACACTAAGGACAGAGATCCTACATGAGGAGTAAGTGCACAGTGACTCCTGTTGTTGACTTAACAAATTGACACTCTTGTTTATGGAATCAGTACTCACCCTAGGCTCTTGTCATGAGCTGCCAAGGCTATGGAAGCCCCCTGAGTTCACTGACTCTGATCATATTTAGACAAGGCCATGGTCAAAGTGGAAGTTCTCTCCTCCCTTCAGAGAAAGGTACCTCCTTCTTTGATGACCCGTTCTTTCCACTGGGATCTCACTTGCGGAGATCTTTCATTTAGTTTTTTTTTTTTTTTTTTTTTTTTTTTTTTCCCCAGAGTGTCTTGGCTTTCCATGCCTGAAATACTCTCATGGGCTTTTCAGCCAGATTCGTATGCCTTAAGGGCTGATTCTGAGGCCAGAGTGCTGTTTAGGACATCTGCCATTCTATGGGTCTGCTGTGTATCTCACTTCCCATGTTGGATCCTTCTCTCCCTTTTTTATTCTATCAGCTAGTATTTGCAGACACTAGCCTTGTTTATGTGCTCCCTTTGGCTCTTAGTCCTATCATTATGATCAATTGTGAACAGAAATTGATCACTTGGACTAGTGAGATGGCATTGGTACATGCCACCTTGATGGGATTAAATTGGAATACCCTGGTATGTTTCTAACTCTACCGTTTGAGGTAAGTCAGCTTGAGCATGTCCCGAATTGCACATCTCTTCCCTCTCTTACTCCCACTCTTATATTTAACAGCAATCACTTTTCAGTTAAGTTTCAACACTTAAGAATTACTGCGTATTGATTACAGTATTCAACCAAAAGTATTAAGTAGAACAAAGAAAAAAAATACTAAGAGGGATAACGTTTTAAGTTGTTCATCAACAGTCAGGGCGAGGACTGATCAAGTCACCATTTCTCATAGTGTCCATTTCACTTTAATGGTTTCCTTTTTGGTGCTCGGTTAGTTGTCACTGATCAGGGAGAACATATGATATTTGTCCCTTTGGGACTGGCTTAATTCACTCAGCATGATGTTTTCCAAATTCCTCCATCTTGTTGCAAATGACCGGGTTTCACTGTTTTTGACTGCTGTATAGTATTCGATAGAGTACATGTCCCATAATTTCTTTATCCAGTCTACTGTTGATGGGCATTTGGGTTGGTTCCAGGTCTTAGATATTGTGAATTGAGCTGCAATAAACATTAAGGTGCAGACAGCTTGTTTGTTTGCCAATTTCATTTCCTTTGGGTAAATTCCAAGGAGTGGTATGGCTGGGTTGAATGGTAGGGTTATATTCAGGTGTCCGAGGAATCTCCAGACTGACTTCCATAGTGGTTTAACCAGTTTGCATTCCCACCAACAGTGGGTTAGTGTCCCTTTTTCCCACATCCTCTCCAGCATCTATTGTTGGTAGATTTCTGAATGTGAGCCATTCTAGCTGGGGTGAGGTGGAACCTCATTGTGGTTTTGATTTGCATTTCCCTGATTGCTAGTGATCTTGAACATTTTTTCCTGTGTCTGTTGGCCCTTTGGATTTCCTCTTTTGAAAAATGTCTATTGAGGTCCTTGGCCCATCTCTTAAGTGGGTTGTTTGTTTTGATGTTGTGGAGTTTCTTGATTTCTTTGTAGATGCTGGTTATCAACCCTTTATCTGTTGCATAGTTTGCAAATATTTTTTCCCATCCTGTGGGTTTCCTCTTCACTTTCCTGACTGTTTCTTTTAAAGTACAGAAACTTCTCAACTTGAAGCAATCCCAAATGTTAATTTTGGCTTTGACTGCCTGTGCTTCTGGGGTGTTTTCCAATAAGTCATGGCCGGTACCTATATCTTGCAGGGTTTTTCCAATGCTCTCTAATAATTTGATGGTGTAGGGTCATAGATTTAAGTCTTTAATTCATGTTGAGTGAATTTTTGTGTAAGGTGAAAGGTAGGGGTCTTGCTTTATGCTTCTGCAAGTGGAAATCCAATTTTCCCAGCACCATTTATTGAATAGACTGTCCTTACTCCAGGGATTGGTTTTGGATCTTTGATCAAATATAAGTTGGCTGTAGAAGTTTGGATTGATTTCTGGTGTTTCTATTCTGTTCCATTGGTCTATCCATCTGTTTCTATACCAGTACCATGCTGTTTTGATTACAACTGCCCTGTGGTATGTTCTGAAATCTGGTATTGTGATGCCTCCGGCTTTGTTTTTGTTGTACAAGATTGCTTTAGCCATTCGAGGTCTCCTGTGTCTCTATATGAATTTCAGCACCATTGTTTCCAGATTTGAGAAGTTCTTAGGTATCTTGATTGGTATTGCATTGAATGTATAAATTGCTTTTGGGAGAATGGACATTTTGATGATATTGATTCTTCCAATCCATGAGCATGGAAGATTTTTCCATTTTTTGGTATCCTCTTCTATTTCTTTCTTTAAGATTTTGTAATTTTCATCATAGAGATCTTTAACGTCCTTGGTTAAGTTCATTCCAAGGTATTTGATTGTTTTTGTAGCTATTGTGAATGGGATTGATCTTAGAAGTTCTTCCTCAGCCATGGCATTGCCTGTGTATATAAAGGCTATTGATTTTTGTGCATTGATTTCATATCCTGCTACTTTGCCAAACTCTTCTATGAGTTCCAATAATCTCTTAGTAGAGTTCTTTGGGTCCCCTAAATAAAGAATCATATCATCTGCAAAGAGGGATAGTTTGAGTTCTTCCTTCCCAATTTGTATCCCTTTAATTTCTTTTTCTTGCCTAATAGCTCTGGCTAGAACTTCCAGAACTATATTGAATAGCAGTGGTGAGAGTTGGCATCCCTGTCTGGTACCAGATCTCAGTGAAAATGCTTCCAACTTTTCCCCATTCAATAGGATGTTGGCTGTGGGTTTTTTATAGATTGCTTTGATTGTAATGAAGAATGTTCCTTCCATACCCTGTTTGCTTAGAATTTCATTATGAAAGGATATTGTATTTATCAAATGCTTTCTCTGTGTCTATTGAGATAATCATATGGTTTTTCTTCTGCAGTCTGTTAATGTGGTGTATCACATTGATTGATTTGCGAATGTTGAACCATCCCTGCATACCAGGGAAAAATCCCACTTGGTCTGGGTGGATGATCTTTCTTATGTGTTGTTGCATTCTATTGGCCAGAATTTTATTGAGGATTTTTGCATCTATGTTCATGAGGTATATTGGTCTGTAATTCTCTTTCAATGCTGCATCTATTTCTGGCTTAGGAATTAAGGTGATGCTGGCTTCATAGAAAGAATTTGGGATGATTCCCTCCTTTTCGATTGTTCTGAATAGTTTGAGAAGAATTGGAGTTAGTTCTTCTTTAAATGTCTGGTAGAATTCAGCAGTGAATTCATTTGGTCCTGGGAAATAAAACTGGATTCTTGGGGGATTAAATTTTAAAATAAGAAAATAAATATCATGGCTCAAAACAATAGAAAAATTCTAATGAAATAATATTTTAAATAAATGAATGTAAGTTTTAAATGTGAAAGGACATTCACTGAATTTTGGACTTTTGCATAAAAATTGGATAAAAAATCTAAGTGATTGCTAAGGATGGCATAATTGAAATTTCATGTTTCTGTGTTACAATTATTTCACCAGGTTGAAAATATTCTATTGCAGAGATACACAGGAAAATATTTTAGGAAACATGAACTCTAAAGAGCTGGAATAATTCCAAATCATTAGAAACTTACTGTAAAAGAATGATTTATGTAGTGGTGGTGAGTCAAGGGTACAATGAAATAAAGTAATGTAAAGTTCAGTTGGTGAAATGTTGTGTGTTATAGAGGTAGACTGAAAATATTTTAAACATTAGTAAGTACCTTTCAACAGAGAGTGTGTATCGATATGAACCTTTTCCATATTTTTGAAACATTTCTTTTATCAAAGCACCAAAAGAGAATCATGAGTCATGTTGAATCTTTATTTATTTTTATTTTTACTAAGGTGAAATAGCTGAAACAACGGAAAGATTTCACTCAGTAAACAGGGTCTGGCCACCTGTGGCACTTCTTCCTGTGTGCTTAGGGCTCCAGACTTGAGAGGCTGAAACCTCCACTAGCATCTCCTAAAAATATTTTCTTCCTCACTTTAACGTTGTTTATGCTGCGCTCTCTGTGTGACTTCTTGCCTAGCAACTTTGAAGACTTGGCTCTGTGAAGCTATCACTGAGTATGCGCCATAATTATCTCAGAATTTGAGATTAAGTTCTGCTTAAAATGTTCTTTGTACCCACTGCTTATGTTAGTGAAGCAAGTTATTATTTTGAAAATTTTATTTAAATCTCTTTTCTACTGCTACTTGAGATTGTTTATTTCTATATCCCACTACCTACTTTCCTGGCACTCATTACATGTTTGTTCAATGGATATAGAAACGTCAATGGTGTACAAACAACAGAATCAGAAATGCTGAGACAGTGTTTTCATTCTTTTCAGGTAATCACAATATATTGCACTCACTTCAAATACCAGGTGTTAAAAATATTATGTCGCATGGCTCCCCTTTTCCATTTTCTTTGTTTTGTTTCACAATCAATATGATTTAAACAATTATCAATCATTTTTGACAGAGCTTCCTTAAATATAAATTGAGTTGCCACAAGATTCTTTAAAAGGATAACAAAAACAAGGGTATTTAGTTCAGTTCATCTAAGATTGATGGCTTCTTGTCATTAAGGCAGCTACACAGAATGTTACAGTTAAAACAAAAACAAGCTGCCTGTTCAAAACTAAACTCATGCTTCTTTCCCAAGTTTCTCTTCAAGTGGGGAAAGATATCTGCCTAGTTACCCAATCGCCTTTGACAGTACTTATGATGGCTTACAATGTCTACGATAGGCTGTGGGGTACAGACTGTGCCCCTTGAAGCCTCTCCCTGGAGTTTCTTCTTTTATTAATCTCATACACAGAAGCATGCAAGTTACTAGTTTCTTTCCAATGTATCTTGACTCTAACAGACCACCTCCTCTCCACTCCCATTATTACGCCTTTAATTTAGGCTTACATCATCTCTGGCCTCCACAGTGACATGCCTGTGTATCAGCCTGGAGCAATTCCAATGTATTCTCCATGCCTTTATGGAAATAATTAATCTAGAATGCAAATCTGATGATGTTACTTTTCTGTTCAAGGGAGTTTTTGTTCAGGAATTGAGCAGATGGGCTACATTAATACTTGATATTTTCATATTCTTTTTACCACAATTTACCTGGCATTTATATTCCAAATCTTATCTACATCCCCAGCGCCACCATTTTAACTACTATTAAGAAGACACATATTTTTTTTATTTTCTGTGTGAACGCGAAGACACCAACTATATTAATGTCTTATTTATACTCATCAAACAACAATTGATTTGCAATTTTAAAAAATCTTGATCATAATTTAGTATCTATAAAAGGCACTTGGAGTTAATAAAGGTCAAAGAAAGTATACAAAATTAAGTTATATATATATATATATATACACACCATCTTAAAACAGAGGTATAAAATAATTTCATCACAAAAGGTAGAAACTGACAAATTAAGCAACCAAGAGGAGTTTAGATGTTAAGAAATAAGAGTAGAAAGAACCACAAGAAGCCCTGGAAACTTTGTTTCAAGTTTGCAGACAGACTAGAAATCAGATTAATTTTGCAGGAGTCACAAAATATTTATTGAATGCTGCTGAAGTATAAATTAATCTTCTTAGGGTTGAGGATATAAAAGTACAGTCACTACCCTCAAGGTACTCACAGGCTAGTGGAGGAGACCCACACATTACCAAACGCCACCCTGTATGGTAAATTCAGTAGTACAGATCCCTTCCTTAGTATTCTGCTCCCCCTGGGTATATGACATTTTCACTTTGCCAAGAGCAAACAAGGCTTATCTCCTCCATGAATCACCTGTGAATTCCCAACATTAAGCTGTACATATTCTTAATTCACTTGGATGTCTATGATTAATACCTGCATCACCTATTATGAAAAGCTTATGCTGTCTTAAATTCTTACCTAAATGTAATGTCTGATGGCAGGTACTAGGCACTGGGTACTAGGAACACAGATGTAAATAAAAACACTGGTACTGTTCTGGGTCTGATGGTATGACAGGTTAGCAGGGAAGATAATCATTAAATATTGAACCGTTAAATATTGAATCATAGTATATTAAACAACGAATGGTAATACAAAAAAGTACAATCTATTTTACCATTACAAGAATGAAATACTCTAAGAATGACTTCATCCTATGGATTTAATCCTGGGCAGAGAGTTTCAAAATAAATTGCTATCAGTCATGAAAAACTATTGGAATCCTAACCTAAAATCTTTACTAACATGCAGGCAGCCAACAGTTAAAATTATTTATGACTAGGGATGGGTGTTTGGCCTAGCACGTAAGACATTAGTTAAGATGCCCACATCGATATTGGTATCCCTTGGTTTCAGTACTGGCTCCTCTCCTGATTACAGTTTTCTTCTAGTGCAGATCATACAGGTTATGGTTCAAGTAACTCAGTTCCTGCCACTCTTTTGGGAGACTGATTGAGTTCCTGTTTCCTGGCTTTAGCATACAAACTGGACTATTGGAGGCCTTAGGGGAATTAATCTGCAGGGACTGGAGTGATTTCTCTCTCTCAAATAAATAAATAAATAAATACACATGCATATATATATATATACACATACATGCATATATATATACATATATATACACACACACACACATACACACGTATATAATTTACAACCAGGTCTCAAAAGCAACAAAATAATTTAAAAACATGAAAGTGTGTAAACAGGCAACAAGAAACTTTTTTTTTTTTTGACAGGCAGAGTGGACAGTGAGAGAGAGAGACAGAGGGAAAGGTCTTCCTTTACCGTTGGTTCACCCTCCAATGGCCACTGCGGCTGGTGCGCTGTAGCCGGCGCACTGCACTGATCCAAAGCCAGGAGCCAGGTGCTTCTCCTGGTCTCCCATATGGGTGCAGGGCCCAAGGACTTGGGCCATCCTCCACTGCACTCTCTGGCCACAGCAGAGAGCTGGACTGGAAGAGGGGCAACTGGGACAGAATCCGGCACCCGAACGGGACTAGAACCCGGGGTGCTGGCACCGCAGGCAGAGGATTAGCCTATTGAGCTGTGGTGCTGGCCATAACCAGGAACTTTATGTTTTTCATTTTAATGAACTTACAATTGAGAAATTGTCGGAGTTGTCAGTAAAAAAACATTCATTTAGAAGCTCCTATCCTGCAGAATTTATAGAAATAAACCAAATTAAAAAAAAAATTACAGAAGGTTAAAGCTTCTGTACTATAGCAACAGGAGGATTTTTTTTTTTTTTAAAGTCTGGTGCCTTGATAGGTAAAAACAAAATGAATTAACAATCTAATTCTAAGCAGTATGCATCTTGAATGGCAATCAAATATAAATCATGTTTTGAAACTGAGGTCAGTCTTTTATTTATCCACAGTATTTTTGCAGAAAATCATCTCATACATAACTTTTAAGAATGCTGACGTTTTACCCTACACACCTGAGGCAGGGAGGAGAACAAATGTATGTTTACTGAGGGGGAATCTGTGTATTATACACATCAAGTCTATAAGCTTTTTTTAAAATTGGTTTTGTAACTCCAAATCTTTATTTCATGAATTATTCCTCTGTTTCTCAAACAAATCCAAGAATTAGCCATCAAGTGACTCAAAGCAACAGAGTCAAGGCCAAATCAAATGGGTGAAGAGAAAGTAGTCATCATCAGCCCACAGAGCCTCTCCTTGTAACATTTCCCTCATTTTTTTTCACTCACTTATGTAATCAACTGTATTAATCACCATCTCTGCCAGGTACTGAAGGCCAGCTTGAAGCATGTGGGCACCCTCATCTAACTGACAATTTGTTGCCTCTTCAAACCAATATTCTTTAATTAGTCACTAGAATCATGGGCAAACTGAGCTTAAGTAATAAAAACTGCATATATCTTCATGGTCAAACAGGGAAGTATTATACACATGTGAACTTATGAAAGAGCATTTATAAACAGAAGATAAATATCTTAGGAGCCATGGTAAACCGGTCACATAAATCACTTGGTAAACAACCTGATGTCAAGCATTAGTAACTTTCAGAATTTCAATTGATGGCAACTGCTGATTTTGTATAATATTCAGTTCACTGGACTAAAGATTAATGGTACAGACTAGAAAAAGTAATATGAACCCTACATTAGCCTGTTCGAAATGTACTCAAGAGAAATAGGTCAACAGAAGGAAAAAGGGATTTAATTTAGTTGTTAGGTGTATGAGTTAGTTGTTAGTGTATAGTTAGTTATTAGGTGCATGTATGTGAGGCGTATGTATAGTTAGTGTATAGTTTAGTTGTTAGCTGTATGAGTATGCTTGTGTACAAGGATATTCTAAAAATTTGGGGGAAATTAAATTAAAAGATAAGTTTATTTTGGTGCAAAAAGTTGAAATCTATGCATCAAAGTCTGTGCAAAATTCATGGAAAATGAATATCACTTTAAAAACTATGTGCATATTTTCCACCAAAATGAACTTAATTATCTTTAAATTCCATTTTCTAAAGATTTTTAAATTGCTTTCATTGTATGTGTATGACAATGTGTGCATGTGTGTTTTTCTTCACTCTCGCTTGAAGGATTAGCTAGGGATCCCAATAAAACGTGCTCAATTTTTATTTCTCTGGACTGATGCTATATTAGTTACCTAAGGCCTCTCAGCTTTAAATTCAGGATCTGGAGATAATTTAAATATTATTGTGATGAAGTATCACAGATACTAGGTTAATAAACTGCATCAGACTATGCATGACTGAGTAACACTTGAATGAAATAAAATTGAAAGAACACTATAGTACTGGATATCAGGCATACAGCATCTCATTTTGGTTTTGCTGCTTAAAAGGATAAACTAAATGGAAGATTGTATTACTAGACAACAAAAATAATTTTTAACTTTTTTACTGAAAAATCAGTACTTGTAAATTTTTCAAATTTTAATCTGACTTTTACTACAATACAGAGGTGATAACTTCAAGAATATTTTTTACAAAAGGAAGTTTCTTACTGTATATTTTCTTTATACATAAACATACAGTCACTAAAAGTAGCAGGTTGATAGTAGAAATAACTTGGCACAAAGGGCACTAAGTAAAATGAATGATGATGAGGTATGGCATGTGTCTACTGTTTAATTTCTTTAGAGAGGCAGAGCTGTAACAGAGAAATGATAGATGAATTCTGTAGACTACACTACCCAATAAATATACAAAGGCCACCTTGAGCTGTGAGCTCCCTACAAAGTAAAACTCTTTTGAACTGAACTGATCCATGCTACTTGTGAAACCCTCTATGCTTTATAGCTACATATTCCTTTTCAGACACTGACTGTGATAAGTTTTCACGACTTGTACGTTAAAGAATATATACCTCTAGTATAAACATACCAAAAAATAGGGTAGAAGATAATGCTTGGTAACTCATTTTTTCCATTATATATTAAATTCTCCCACTCCTCCACCCTATGCCCAACTTGAAACTTTTTGCTTTTTCTCTCCCTTAGAGAATCTACGTCATGTTTGAATCTTTGCAAGTTTTTGCATTCTTCTCACCTATTTTTGTCTGCCTTTCACCTACTTCTCTATTATACATGATAAAACTAAAGTTGTACTTATGAAATGCATGAAGTTTGCATTCCTTAAATAAAATATTTCTTTGGGAAAATATATAAAAAAACACAAAAGTACCATTTGAAAACTGTCAAATATATCCTGCAAGAAAAAAAATGAGTGAGTAAAGTAACAACCCAAAGCATGAAGTACGGCTAAGAATATCCATATTAATAAATGTTTTATTATTGTATAGTGATTGGAAACACATACTTATTGCATGTTGCACTACTCCTTATTTTGTACTCTAAATTACAGAAATTATCTTCAAAGTGAAGGTCATGGTCATTTAATGCATTATAAAATCAATTTGTCAGATCAGAAAAAGCATATTTTTAATGAATTAGAATGATACAGAATAGTGCAGAATAGAGTGGAAGAGAAAAGACAGCTCAGAAAAGGAAAGTATGAACGAAATTAAAAGTCAAAACATACTTCTTAATGTGAATCTCAGGCAAATAATCTGAAAGTTTAGAATGATATCAAGTGTTAAACTATTAATTATTAGACAAAAACTTAATGCTCATGAACTCTTTATTGTAACTAGTCACTGACATTCAGTCACATTTTAGAATTAATTACAGGGACAAAAAAGTAACTGTGACTCCAATTAAATTCTTATCTTTAAAGTAAAGGGTGATCAGTTCAATCAAAAGTCTATGTAAGGGAGGGGCCGGCATTGTGGCGCAGTGGGTTAAAGCCCTGGCCTGAAACACTGGCATCCCATATGGGCGCCTGTTCTAGTACTAGATGCTCCTCTTCCAATCCAGCTCTCTGCTATGGCTGGGAAAGCAGTAGAAGATGGCCCAAGTCCTTGGGCCCCTGCACCCATGTGCGAGACCTGGAAGAAGCACCTGGCTCCTGGCTTCCGATTGGCGCAGCTCTGGCCTTTGCGGACATCTGGGGAGTGAACCAGTGGATGGAAGACCTCTCTCTCTGTCTCTAACTCTCTGTTACTCTGTCTTTCAAATAAATAAAAATAAATCTTAAAAAAAATCCATGTGAGAGCAATGCTATCATTCTTTATGTAGAAATAAATTTAGAAACTAGTTTCATATTACAAGAAGACAAGATAACCTGGGATTGAAGACAACTTCCTCCAAGAGCAAAAATGATCTTCAGCAGGGAAGACATGAAGAATAACCCTTTCATCTGTTTTACCACCTATGTGGAGCATAATATAATTCTTGTGGGCAAAGCCATTTGTGAACGTATTTGTGTCAAAAAATTAATTTTTAATCTTTAAGGAGAACAAATTCACTTATTTCATTTATACAGATTAAGGAGTACATGATACTTCCCACTCATCCTCCCTTCCACCTATGCTCCCATCCTCGCTTCTCCTTCCTTTCTCATTCTTTTAATTTTTACACTGTTTTACTTTCAGTTTATTTTATACTTTGCAAGTTTAGCCTTACACTAAGTAAAGAATTCATAGTAAGAAGAAAAAAAGTGTTCCTCAACAAAACCTACATAGATAACTGATAACAGTAGTAATAATAATACTAATAACAATACTAATAATATTTTGTCTACAGAAGACTTTTCACAAGTTTGTGATTATTAAACTTTCGATTTAGTGCATTAAAAACTAGGTAGTAGGCCAGCACTGTGGCTCACTTGGTTAATCCTCTGCCTGCGGTGCCGGCACCCTGGGTTCTAGTCCCAGTTGGGGCGCCGGTTTTGTCCCAGTTGCTCCTCTTCCAGTCCAGCTCTCTGCTGAAGCCCAGGAAGGCAGTGGAGGATGGCCCAAGTGCTTGGGCCCTGCACCGGAATGGAAGACCAGGAGGAAGCACCTGGCTCCTGGCTTCAGATCAGTGCAGCGCCGGCTGTAGTGGCCATTTGGGGAATGAACCAATGGAAGGAAGACCTTTCTCTCTGTCTCTCTCTCTCTCACTGTCCAACTCTGCTTGTAAAAAACAAAACAAAACAAAAACAAACAAAAAAACTAGATAGTAAACCATTTATTTTGATGGTGAATTCCTTCTCATAGGATCAGTTATTTATAAATCTCTATTATTGTTATTGTATTAGCTTTACTTCTATTAGTTTGTGCGTTGTTCTAAAAGCTACTTGATTCTTCATTAAAATATATGGGATAAGGCTGTCATGGAATTAAGATAGGTTTCAACCTCTTTTATTAATTCCAGACTACTTCCATTTATTGCCACTGTGAACTTAGATATCTTTAGCCATGCATACATATTTTTGCGAAGTTTTCCAAATGCAGTGTGAAGTGATACTTAAGAGTCAAGTGACATATTAGAGCTGCAATTCTACCACTATGACTCAATAAACTTCAGAGAAGTTAGTGAATTAAACCTAACCCATTATATTGATATAAAGATTAAATCAGATGACAAGGCATATCCCTAAATGATGCTATGTGGATGATCATTATTACATGTATTTTTATAGAATTTATGTAGCAACATTGAGTATTAATTTTTTTTACTTATGCAACTTCCAATTTACTATGCTAATTTATTACTATTATCAACACTGTTATTGTTAACACATTTTAATACCTTTTCCTTTAACTCTCTTCTAAATAGATACCAGCATCCTTTCTCTTTTATGGGTTTTATTTTAGTAGCTATTAAGTATGTCACATTAATATCATATTAAATGCTGTATCTATATACACTATATACAATATGTTTTTTCTAAGACTGATATTGTAAACTTCTCAGAAAAGTGAGAGAGAAAAACATTTAATTACCCCTTGGTGACATGAATATACTGTGAAGTGCAGAAAATTTCTCCCTTGCACAGGCTTCTTCCAAGATCCGGAAGGATATCATCAATGTGTTCACAAGGATATATGTTTTTATAAGATTTTTAAATGCAACACTCTTTAAATTTTTTTAAGGAGGGCTTAGCAAGATAAAAAGCTTTGTCACACAAATTCTGCATCCATTCTCAACACTGGGCATAAACACAATGGCAGAGCTCACCCAGTTGTAAAGTTGCCTACAGCATGAGAATTTTTGACACTGTAATTAAAAAAAAAATCCCATGACTAGTTCACCAGAGTTACATCTTCATTAAATAGGGAGATAGATGCATTTTTTTTCTATAGTTCAGTAGGTAGAGCAGCTACTCTCAAAGTTAGTTATCAACTCAACTGTTAGGGGATGGGAATGGGTGATCAGTGAAATGCTGGTTCAAATCACAACTACTCCACTTCTGATCCAGCTTCCTGCAAATGCTCCTGAGAAGGCAGCAAGGGCTGGTCCACTTAGGGGTAAGCTACCCAAGTGAGGCCCTGGATGGAGTTCCAGTCTCCTGGCTCTGGTCTGACCTAACCCCAGTTGTTGTGAGCATTTGTGGAGCCAATCAATAGATGGTAGATGTCTCTCTGTGTCTATTGCCCTCTTTCTCTTTTTCTCTCTGTTCCTCTTTGTTACTCTACTTTTCAAGTAAAATCAATCAATTAATATCTTTAAAAATAGTGCTTTGATTTTGGAGGTGCAAATGAGACACTGGGGACTATAGCTTTGGGACAAAACTTTTTATTGTTTTTCTTTTTAAAGATTTATTTATTTACTTGAAAGTCAGAGTTACACAGAGAGAGGGAAGCAGAGAGAGAGGTATTCCATCTGATGTTTCATTCCCCAATTTGCTGCAATGGCCAGAGCTGCAACGATCCGAAGCCAGGAGTCAGGAGCTTCCTCCGGGTCTCCCACATGTGTACAGGGGCCCAAGGACTTGGCCATCTTCTACTGCTTTCCCAGGCCATAGCAGAGAGCTGGATGGGAAGTGGAGCAGCTGGGTCTTGAACCAGTGCCCATAAGGGATGCTGGCGCTTCAGGCCAGGGCATTAACCCACTGCATCACAGTGCCGGCCCCTGAGACAATTCTTTTTAAATAAGTGTAGATTGAATTCAGAAAAAAATAATGTATGGCACAGTGTTTTAAATAATTGTTTCGGGGCTGGCACTGTGGTGCAGCTTGTTAAGGCCCTGGCCTGCAGTGCTGGCTTCCCATATGGGCGCTGGTTCAAGACCCAGCTGCTCCACTTCTGATCCAGCTCTCTGCTGTGGCCTGGAAAAGCAATAGAAGATGGCCCAACTCCTTGGGCCCCTGCACCCACGTGGGAGACTCGGAGGAGGCTTCTGGTCCGGGCTTTGGATCGTTATCATAGTGTATATGGCATAACTAAAGCTTACAATCTGGATTTTTACAAGTAGAAAAATTGTTGTGAAATCTGATCATTCATCATGAGCTCATTTCTGAGGTCAGATTCTCAGGAGCATTTCATTGAAATCAGATCCAGGCTCTAGAAATTAATAAACCTTGAGCATATGATGTAACAACTTAAAATATTTTTGTTAAGTAATCATTTTTCATGGTTAGCAGAGTGCTTACTAAGACAAAACAATGTCTGAGGCACATTTTTTAACTTGAATACTTTCAAGATAGTTTAAACATGATTTATGACTTATATTTCAAAATTGTTCCTGAAACACTATGCACTAAAAACAACGTGCATTTTTCCTCTCTATTTTTTCTTTGCAATGTCACAGTTAATTGGTGGATATACTATCTTGACCATCTCTCAAACACCCTGCAAGGATTTTTGTTATTTTTTTCTGCTTATAAGTATAACACATTTACTGTGAACTAATAAGAAACGAAGAAAATCATTTTAATCCGATTAAATTTAAAAAATCACATGTGGCTATACCCAAATAACCGACAATAAAGATAAATAAGACAACATATTTCCAATATGTGTGGGGAGCAACTCGGACTATACTGTTACTGGAATTAAGACTTATTCTATGCATCTGCTCTCCCACAATGTGGCGCTGGGAGAGGAGCGTACAGCTTCTACCCAGCTGCCTCTCACCAACTTGACAAGCTGCAAGAGCCGCTCCTGATTGGAGGAGAGCAGCGCGCTCGGCGTGTGGGTAGCAGAGCACGGATTGGTGGAGAGGACTATATAGGAGGAGAGAGACGGCATGGTGGTGTGGGTTGGTTGGAGAGTGTGTTGGAGGGTTCGCGGGGAAGTTCGTTACTTCGTTCTTTCTCATTTCTCTCTACTCATTCTTGCTTTGGGAGTTTGTTGTTTACTTATTCTTACTTTACTATAGAAAGGACTTGTAAAAAAGGGAACAACAAGCGTCCGGTCCGGTGCGGCTCCTCCGCGTGCGGAGGAGCAGCAAATATGGTACAATGGTTGCCAAGCAGAGTACATATGAAAGTAATTCTGGATACTTTCAAAATTTGTTGGGGAGTTCCTGTCTAGAGACTCTTGATAATAAAGCTGAAACAGAGCCTAGGAAAGTTGCTTTTTTTTTAAATTTTTTTTTTATTTTTGACAGGCAGAGTGGACAGTATGAGAGAGAGACAGAGAGAAAGGTCTTCCTTTTGCCGTTGGGTTGCTTTTTTAAATCATCTCCCACTGACTTCTAAATGGCTAATCCTCATCTTGAGAAATTGATCTAATGAAAAAGGGACATGTATAAAGCCAATTCACAATATTAATATGCAGTTAAGCAACAATATAGAAGATCAATTAATTCCTTTCTGTGTTTCTATATAAAGATTTGTTTATTTGCTTGTCTATTTGAAAGGCAGAGTGACGGGCAAGGGTGGCAAAGAGAGAGATATCTTCCACTTGCTAGTTTCTCACCAAATGACCACAACAGCCAGGTCTGGGCCAGGCTTGAGTCAAGAGTCAGGAACCCCATCCTGGACTCCCACATGGGTGGTAGAGGCCCAAGTACTTGGACTGTTACTGACAGCATTCTTAGGCACATTAGCAGGGAAATAGATCAGAAGTGGAGCAGCTGGTATTTGAACCAGAACTTCAATAGGGAATGCTCACCTCTCAAGTATTGGCTTAAACCACTGTTTCAGCTGGCGCCGTGGCTCAATATGCTAATCCTCCACCTGCGGCGCTGGCACTCTAGGTTCTAGTCCTGGTCAGGGCGCCGGATTCTGTCCCGGTTACCCCTCTTCCAGGCCAGCTCTCTGCTATGGCCCAGGAGTGCAGCTGCACCCGCATGGGAGACCAGGAGAAGCACCTGGCTCCTGGCTTTGGATCAGCGCGGTGTGCTGGCCGCAGCGCACCGGCTGCAGTGGCCACTGGGGGGTGAACCAACGGAAAAGGAAGACCTTTCTCTCTGTCTCTCTCTCTCTCACTGTCCACTCTGCCTGTCAAAAAAATAAAGTTATTAAAAATAAATAAAGTTATTATTAACCCACTGTGTCACAACACCAACAATCTGTCTTTTGTTTGAATGAAGAAACATCAGTCATATTCATTCCTCATTCCCAAAGAGAATTGTTAACTCAAACATAAGAGCCTTTCAACAAGTTCAAAGTTTCAATATCTTTTAGATTCCATTTTTTTGCCCATCAATTGTTTGATGCCCCCTCACTTGTACAATATGGGTTTATTCGTTTCTATATTCCTCAAATGATAAGTCATTTTTAAATCATAATGTGTATAAAATATTTATACTATTATATATTCATACAACATCTGATAGTGCTGACTAGAAATAACATCTTACTGATACAGAAGTAATTTTTCTGCATTCAAAACTTCTGAGGGCAAGATAATTTTATTATATATGCAGAGGTACATTTTCAACCTACCTCTATCGTTATTCACTAATGTTTGTTTATCCCTAATTTCTACCTAAATACTTAACATTTATGTAATCAGACTCTACTAAAATTTGGGTGATTTGAATATACTATCAGACATTAAATTAGTATATCAATAAATTAAAAAGTGTTACAATGTATGTGGCAAGGCAAAAGCACATATGTCATTTGAACGAATGTGAAGGCAATGGTGAGGAGTCAACTGTGGATGCAGAGTAGGAAATCCTTTTGGTTTTGTATTAGGCTTTATTCAGTGTACACTTTACACTTGGCTTAGTGAAAAGGTGTTATTCAAGCACAGTTATAGAACGATTAAGTTAGGTTCTGGCTCCATCCTAATGAAATCCATTGAATTTATCTAAGATTTAGTACCTGAGTCAAACAGAATGTGAAGAGCTTTATAAACATTAGTATAGTAGTGTGTTGAAAGGAATAGATTTTGGAGAAAAATCAACATTGAAAGTAGTTGAAGCTTCACTAGATTTAATTATTTCTTTTGTTTTTTAAGACTTATTTTATTTATTTACAGATAGAGTTGGAGACATAAAGAGAGATGTCTTCAATCCACTGGTCACTCTCCAAATGGCTGCAACGGCCAGAGTTGAGCCGATCCGAAGCCAGCTGAACTGGTGCCCATATGGGATGCCCATGCTGCATTATGGGGTTTTAACCTGCTGTGCCACAGTGCAGATCCCTAGATTTCATTATTTCTCTGTGTCCATTAAGTTAATCATATGGTTTTTATTCTTCAATTGTTAATGTGATATATCACATTTATTGATTTGGAAGTGTTGAACCATTCCTGCATACCAGAGATAAATCCTACTTAGTCCTGGTGAATGATCCTTTTGAACTGTTATTGAATTTAATTAGTTAGTGTTTTATGGAGAATTTTGGCATTTTTGTTTATCAGGGATATTGGCCTATAGTTCTCTTTCTTTGTTGTATCTTTTTTCTGGTTTTGGAATTAATGTGACGCTAGTCTCATAGGTGTTTAGGATTCCCTCCCTTTAAATTGTTTTGAATAGTTTGAGAAGAATTAGAATTAGTTCTTCTTTAAAAGTTTGCTAGAAGTCCGGTGCCACGGCTCAATAGGCTAATCCTCCACCTGCAGAGCCAGCACTCCAGGTTCTAGTCCCAGTCAGGGTGCCGGGGTTCTGCCCCGGTTGCCCCTCTTCCAGGCCAGCTCTCTGCTATGGCCAGGGAGTGCAGTGGAGGATGGCCTAAGTCCTTGGGCCTTGCACCTGCATGGGAGACCAGGAGAAGCACCTGGCTCCTGGCTTCAGATCAACACCGTGCGCCGGCCGCAGCACACTGGCCACAGTGGCCATTGGAGGGTGAACCAATGGTAAAGGAAGACCTTTCTCTCTGTCTCTCTCTCTCACTGTCCACTCTGCCTGTCAAAAAAAATAAAAAATAAAATAAAAGTTTGCTAGAATTCAGCAGTGAAGCCATCAGCTTTTCTTTTTTGGGGGGGTCTTATTTACTGATTCAATCTATGTCTTGGTTATTGGACTATTTAGGTTTTCTCTGTCTTCATGACTTAATTTTCGTAAAATATATGTGTGCATAAAACTATCTGTTTCTCCTAGATTTTCCAATTTGTTGGCAAATAGCTGTTTGTAGTAAATCCTGGTGATTCTTTTTATTTCTACTGCATCCATTGTAACATATCCTTTTTCTTCTCTGATTCTGATATGATTAATTTGGGCATTCTTTTTTTTTTTTTTTTTTTTTTTTTGTTAGTTGGGCCAATGGTATATAAATTTTATTTTTGAAAAAAACTGGTTATTTGGGGTCAGCACTGTGACACTGCAGGTAAAGCCATTGCCTGTGATGCCAGCATCCCATATGGGCACTGTTTTGATTCCCAGCTGCACCACTTTCAATCCAGCTCCCTGCTAATATGCCTAGGAAGGCAGCAGAAAATGGTCCAAGTACTTGGGCCCCTATACCTGTGTGGAGACCTGGAGAAAGCTCCTGGCTCCTGGTTTCACTCTGGTCCAGCACCAGCCATTGTAGCCATCTGTGGAGTGAACCAGCAGATAGAAGATTTCTTTCTGTCTCTGCCTCTCTCTCTCTCTCTCTCTCTCTCTCTCTCTGACACTTCCTTTCAAATAAAATAAATAAATTCTTAAAATTTTTTTCATTTCTGTTAAAATGAACAAGTCAAATGTTTTTTAAAAAAAAACTCTTCAATCATTCATTTTTGTACCTTTTTTTGTTTCAATTTTGCTTATTTCCTCTCTAATTTTAATTATTTCTTCCTACTAATTTGGGTTTCATTTGTTCTTGTTTTTCTAGTTCCTTGAGATGTATTGTTAGATAATTTATTTTATGTCTTTCCATTTTCTCAATATAGGCACAAATTGCTATAAATTTTCCTTGTAACACTGTTACTGATAAATTTTGGTATCTTGTGTTGTCACCTTCATTCATCCCTAGGAATTTTTTAATTTCCATTTTGATTAATTCTATGATCCATTGCTTATCGGAGCAATTTGTTTATCTCAATAAATTCGCATGGAGTTTCTTAACCTGTTAATTTCCAGATTCATTCTGTCATGGTCAGAGAAAATACACGGTATGATTTTAATTTTCTTTTAATTTCTTGAGACTTGTTTTATGGCCTAGCATGTGGTCTATCCTAGAGAAAGTTCCATGCACTGATAAAAAGAAGGTGGATTCTGCATCTGTGAAATGAAATGTTCCGTAGGTATCAATTAGGTCTATTTGATCCATAGTGTAAATTAGCTCTGTTGTTTCTTTGTGGATTTTTGTCTAGCTGATCTATCCATTGATGAAAGCAGGGAGGCGAAATCCTCCATTATTATTGTATTGGAGCCTATATCTCTCTTTAAATCTATTAACATTTGCTTTAAGTAGCCAGATGCCCTAGTAATGGGTGCATATACAGTTACTACAGTCACAGCTTCCTGTTCAATTGATCCTTAATCATTTCCTAATGCCCTTCCTTGTCTATTTTAACAGTTTTTGTCTTAAAGTTCATTTTGTCCAATATTAGGGTGGCTGCTCCTGCTCATTTTTTATTCCCACTAAGCATGGAACATCTTTTTCCGTTCTTTACCTTCAGTCTGTGTTTATCTTTGTTGGTGAGGTATGTTATTAATTTAAATTCTTATAAAATATTAAAAGTATTACAATTACAAAGCATACTTCAGTATAAAAACTGAATTTTACAAGTTTTTACAGCTAAAAGGGCTGTCTACCTTAAGTTACTCAGCCTTCCACGATGTATCTCTCCTTTCGCTTTTACTTTACTAAAGGTTCATTCTATAGTTGAAGCAGCATTTGAAGATCCATTTTCATTAACAGCTTTCTGTTTGCCATCAGTTATATGCCCCCATACTATTAAGTCTTGAAAGTCAGAGGCTTGACCTTCATCCAAAACAATTCTTCATTTCACCCAATCTCCCTGTCCATTCTCAAGCAATCATCACTTCTAGAACATCTATCTCAGATACGCTTCTTGTTTCTATCTTTTTGATTACATACACAGAAAAAATTACAATGGCATTCACAATGACCCTCGCCACATTTCCTCCAAAAAAGAATGTAAGTTAAAATTTACCCAACTATATATTAGATCCTGAACCAGTTGCCATTTTAAGAGGTGATTCATTGAGAACAGTGGATCAGGAGGTATAAATTCTTAGAGATAAATTTTGATTTCTGATTATAAAATATAAGTGGCAGAATGCTGACCACTCAGGTTTCCGTTGGAGTCATTAAGGAGGCATTTTGTAGTTTGTTATCAATTTCTATTTTTAAATGACTAAATTAATATCATTCATGTCTGTAGAGATGCCACATAAATGCCTCTCAGGGGGCACACCCCGCTGAAATTAGAGGCGTTGCCGCAGGTTTTTTTTTTTTTTTTTTTTTTTTTAATAAGAGAACAATCTCAATAGGGTTTTTAAAGTTTCTTGTATAAAAACGATTCACCAAGTGAATAAAAGGTAATATGAAATTTTTGCCAGATAATGTTCAGTCAGAAAAAAAAGGTCATAGAATGCATAGAATTTAATCTTAGGATAGCCAGAACCCAATACCAGTAACATAAAAGGGCAGAAAGAATTTGGTTAAACTAATTTATTTGAAGATAATTATAACCAAGTACTTCCATAACTCCTTAACTAGGACATTTGTGCTATTGGCTATTATACAACATTTCTAATCAGTTTCTTAAAAAAATTTTTTTAAATATTTCCTAATGTAGGTGCTGAATTCTGAGGAAGGAAGAGTAAGAGTAGATTATAGTCCTGGTTGTCAGTCATGTCTTGATTTGAGTTAAATTTACAAGGCACTGATTTTCCTTTTTAAGTTTTCTCATTTTTAAAATTGCAATAATCATACTTTCTTTTCACAGGTATTGTGAGGACAAAATGAGATTCTGTACCTTTAAGCTCTATGAAAAATACAATGCTGTGTAATATAATTTTGTAATGAAAATACCAATTTTATAGAACTGGAATAATTATTTCAATAATGATGGCAAAAAGGTATATAATATTTAGGGATATTCTCAGATAAGGGTGTTTCCTCATACATTCAAAGGTCGTATTTTGGAGTTAAGAGATGTAGTACAGGGGCGGCGCAGTGACACAGTTGGTTAATCCTCCGCCTGCAGTGCCGGCATCCACTTTAGATGCCGGTTCTAGTCTCGGTTGCTCCTCTTCCCATCCAGCTCTCTGCTATGGCCTGGGTTAGCAGTGAGGATGGCTGAAGTCCCTGCGCCCCTGCATCCACATGGGAGACCAGGAAGAAGCACCTGGCTCCTGGCTTCGGATAGGCCCAGCTCTGGCCGTTGAGGCAATTTGGGGAGTGAAACAACGGAAGGGAAGACCTTTCTCTCTGTTTCTCTCTCTCACTGTCTGTAACTTTTACCTGTCAAACAAATAAATAAAATCTTAAAAAAGAGAGAGAGAGATGTAGTACAGGGCTTAGGAACCCAAATCACCGTCAATATCAGCAATACAATACTTGAATTTACATCTCAGCTCTGATAGTAGCTGTAGGACTATCATCACTCCAATATGGGATGCTGGCATCATAAGCAGCAGCTTAATCTGCTGTACCACAATGCTGGCTCCTCAAATTATTTGAGAATCATTTGATAGCTATTTCTTTCAATGAATAGCAAAATGCCTGGCCATTGATAATAATTACAGTTTTAAATCTTATTTTAATAGCATTTGTTATTGTTAAGACATATAATAGTGTTAGTACTGCTTAGTGAGTGCTTACTATGTATCAGTCTCTATGAAGCACCTTGTATGACTAACTTAAACCTAACAGCCTATGAAGAGGGCTTCATACTGTATTACAATGTAAGAGAGCTAAATAAATACTTCTGAATATATAGGTTCCATATATCTTGGTGGTTAATTCAATGAAGTTATGCTTCATGTTTTTATAGTAAAGGAAAAGACTAAAATTAAAGTGGACACACACAAAAAGAATGCATGAACTAACAGACTGATGATATTGTTTAACATGTGGAGTAAATTTGACAATCATACATTATTGGCAAGTGTGTTTGGCAATTTTTATGGAAGTTAACATATACCTTCCCCGTGACCCAGCAATTCTACTCATAGGTGCTGACCCAAGAGAAGTGAAGAGATATGGACACAGAATTTTCAAAATAACAGTGTTCTTATGATTTTATTCATAATATGTAGAAGATGGACCTAACTCAAATGTCCATCAAGAAGATATTGCTCTTACTCTTAGAGCTAAATCTGAATATTTAACCATCTTTTTAATCATATACTGTTATGTATAATTTACATGTAATAAAATAATCTAAGTTTATACTCCACTTACTTTTTGACAAAGAATGTAGTCTTTGGGGCCTGTGCCGTGGCTTACTTAGTTAATCCTCCACCTGTGGTGCTGGCATCCCATGTGGGAGCCGGTTCTAGTCCCTGTTGCTCCTCTTCCAGTCCAGCTCTCTGCTGTGGCCCAGGAAGGCAGTGGAGGATGGCCCAGGTGTTTGGGCCTCTGCACCCACATGGGAAACCAGGAGGAAGCACCTGGCTCCTGGCTTTGGATTAGCGTAGCTCTGGCCATAGCGGCCATTTAGGGGGTGAACCAATGGAAGGAAGACCTTTCTCTCTGTCTTTCTCTCTCACTGTTTAACTTTATCTGTCAAATAAATAAATAAATAAAGATAAAAGAATATAGTCTTGTAACTACCACTAAGATTAATATAAAGGTTAATAAAAAAATCAATAGTTGAGAAAGTTCTCTTGGGACTTTTTGCTATCAATTACTTTAACTCTTATTTTCCCCTTGAGTCAACTGAGACTATGAGAGATCAATGAACTTCTCAGAATACACAGCTACCAAGTGTTGGGACAGAATTTAAAACTCTGCAGTCTAATACACAGCTTGCACTCTTAGCAATTTTGTGTGCCCCTGACTATATGACTATATAACCAACAATAAATTGCTTTATTTAAACAAGTATTATATTTTCTGAAAGCACAAAAATTTTATTAAAAATGACAGAAACTCTAGGATAGTGTCCTTCTGAGGTTTGATGGTATAAATCAAACACAAGGAACCCTCAAACTTAAGTATGCATAAGAATGTTCACTTAAGTTCATTTTAAGAGATTATTTTACAGGTAATTCACTTTAAGACATATTGCTAAGAGATTTTTAAAATTTAGATGCAAGAACAGATGACAGCTGGGTTTTATTTACATCACACTGAAAGCAATTACCCATCTGATTTCTATCTACAGCATGAAAATTTTAGAATAAAAGATATTTTGTTTATTTTCTTATTTTTAAATACTTGTTACATTTTCTTTGCTGTTTTTTTTTTTTGCAAAATTAATAAATTCTTTTTCCAACAGAAAATTACTGACATCCATGGTACATGTGAAAATTCTTTTGTTTTTGTATCTATTTTACTTACTTACAATATTTTTTACCTCCATTCAAAAAATCAACAGGGGACGTCTTTAACCTAATGATTAAGATGCCAGTCAGGGCATGCATGTTCCACATGAAGCTATACTTCTTTTTTTTTTTTTTTTTTTTTTTTTTTTTTTTTTGACAGGCAGAGTGGACAGTGAGAGAGAGAGAGACAGAGAGAAAGGTCTTCCTTTTGCCATTGGTTCACCCTCCAATGGCCGCCGCGGCCGGCGCGCTGCGGCCGGCGCACCGCGCTGATCCGATGGCAGGAGCCAGGAGCCAGGTGCTTTTCCTGGTCTCCCATGGGGTGCAGGGCCCAAGCACCTGGGCCATCCTCCACTGCACTCCCTGGCCACAGCAGAGGGCTGGCCTGGAAGAGGGGCAACCGGGACAGAATCCGGCGCCCCGACCGGGACTAGAACCCGGTGTGCCGGCGCCGCTAGGCGGAGGATTAGCCTAGTGAGCCGCGGCGCCGGCCGAAGCTATATTTCTTGACTTAACTTTCTTTTAATGCAGACCCTGGGAGGCAGTAGGCAATGGCTCAAATAATTAGGTTCCTGGGTTGAGAATCCAGATCCCCTCTTTGGTCTGCACAGCACTAGCCAGTGCAGGCACATAGCAACTGAAGTAGCAGGTGGAAATGCATTTTCTTTCTCTCTCTTCCCTTTCTCTTTCACAACACTTTCCCCTCTCTTTCTATCCCTATGCTTCACAAATAAATTTTTATTAATCATTAAATAATTTTGCAAACCTGCAAAACCAAGAAATAGCTTATGTAATTTTAACAACTTAGTTGAAAACTAAATATGTAATAATTATTAAAATTCAAATTTTTATGTATTTTAATTGACACTATAAGGTGTTAAAGATTTTCAGCATTTGAAAAAATTTAAAACGATAAACACAGAGTAGTTTTAAGCATCTCTGCACTATTTTAATTAATTTCTATTTATATATATATATACACATACAATTTCATACTAAAACATAAAGGTTATTTATGTCTGATTTCTACTTTTTCATTTATAAGGTTTATGTTAGCCTTCTATATGTTACTGCAATACCTGAAAACAACTACTTATAAAGGAGGGGGTTTATTTTAGTTCATGGTTTTAGAGATTCACAGTTCAAGATTGGGTAGGCCCATTGGTTTGGCCTTTTGGTGAGGCTGGAGGATAGAAGAGAATAGGCAGAGGAGGGATCACATGGTGAGCCAGGAAGCAGAAGGGAAAAAGCTGGACCCAACTCAGTTAAACAAAGAGCTCTTTCACAAGAATAGCATTCTGAGAGCACATCCCCAGTGCCTTAAGGACCCCCCAATAGGACTATCTCCTAAACACCATACTGGAGCAAGTCTCTACTCTGCTAGTATCATCAATCCATGACTAGGACTTAACTGGATGAATGAGTGGGGAAGCCAAATTTTAAATTATTGGAAAGGCAAAAGATCACACAGAGAGAAACAGACACACAGGAAGAAATCTCTCATCCATTTATTCATTCCTGAAATGACCCACAAGAACCAGGCTTTCTCAGGCTGAAACTCAATACTGATCTCCCACATGGGTGACAGGACACCAACTACGTGAGCTGCATTGTGATTTAGTGGGTTAAGCCACCGCCTGCAATGCTGGCATCCCTTATAGGTGCCATTTCCTGCCCCAGTTGCTCCACTTCCAATCCAGCACCTTGCTAATGCTACTGGGAAAGCAGCAGAAGATGACTCAAGTGCTTGGGCCCCTACCACCTATATAGGAGACCCAGATAAATGTCTTGGCTTCTTGCCCAACCCTGGCCATTGGGGGCCATTTGAAGAGTCAGTCACCACATGGAAGATCTCTCTCTCCTCTCACTCTGTGACTCCCTCTCTCTGTAACTGTGCTTCTCAAATACATTTAAAAAAAATCTTTAAAGAAAGGAAAAACTACCACCAGGCTCCCAAGAAAACATTTGTAAGATTTCCTTTAAAATTACAAAATAAGATGGTCATTTTTTCTAGTGATTAAGATGCCAGTTGAGATGCCTGTGTCCCATATCAAGAGGCTGCATTTGACACCTTATCTGGCTCTTGATTCCAGTTTCCTTCTAATGCAGACCCTAGGAGACAGCACTGATGGCTCAGGTGATTGGGAGACCTGGCTTAAGTTCACAGCTCCCAGCTTCAGTCCCAGCCTAGTTTCCATCACTGTGGATATTTGAGAAGTAAACCAGTGAGAGTTCTGTCTGGTGTTCTGTCTCTTTGTACCTCTCTCTGGCTCTCTGACTTACTAAATACAAAGGAAAAAATCAATTCACATAATAAGTTATAATATCTAGATAAGAAACAACTATGACTCTTAGAACAAACTGGAACTAGGCACATTGCACCATTCTACAATATAGATAACTATTCTCCAGAAGAAATATTCTTAAAGACTTTATATAATTTAACATACAAATAACTGCATAATACTCCTGATATAGGATGTTTAATATTTCTATTTCCTTAATGGCACAACTACAGAAAATACCAAGACATTGGGTTTTTCCCCCCAATTCTCTTGTCATGTTAGTTTGAAAATTAAGCAATTCTTGAAAAATTTGAGAGGTTTTATATTACTTCATCATTATTTTACATTTTGGGCCTTTTCAACATGTTTATATAGCATGAACTCAAAATTACACATTTTGTTTTCATGTGCATAAAATTACTTAGGTATACATTAATTTCAGTGCCTCTTAGTGGCTGTTTACTTTCAATAACCTATGAAATTCCTATTTTTATTCCTTGGAGGTTGGGCAAGGGGCCTGATTTCAGTGTTATTTTCCTTTAATTTTTAATCATTCATTGATTTACTTTAGAGACACAGAAAGAAAGACACACACACACACACACACACACAGAGGGTGGTGGAGAGAAAAAGAGAAATTCTCGCATCTACTGGTGCACTCTCCAAAAGCTTGCCTTAGCTGAAGTACAGCCAGCACAAACCTGGGACTCAGGAACTCAGTCTGGGTTTTCCATATGGGTTGCAAGAACTCAACTATTTGAGCCATCACCTGCTACCTCCCACGGTGCACATTTGCAGGAAGCTGGAACTGGGAGTAGAGTCATGACTTGAATCTATGCACTCTATTATGGAACATGGGCATCCTAAATTTAGGGAGTCCTAACAATTATGCTAAAACCTGCCCTTGGTTCCGGGCTTTTTTTTTTTCTTTTTAGGATTTATTGATTTCATTTCTTTGAAAGGTAGAGTGACAGAGAGAAAGAGAGAGAGAGGGAGTATAAGCTACTGTCCATTTATTCCTGTGGGAAGCAGAATCTCAAGTATCTGAGCCATCATCCTCTATCTCCCTGGCATGTTAGCAAGGGGCTGAATTGGAAGCAGAGTAGCTGGTATTCAAATCTGTATTCCAATATGCAATGGTGTACTCTGCTCCACAAAATGCCCACCCCACTGGTTCCATTTTTTATAGCTTCCTAATATTTACAACCTTGACATTACCTAAGGCTAGTCTTTGTCATGTTTGCTACTTCCAACATAACATAAGTATTTGCTATTTTTTCAGATTTCCTACTACTCAGATCTTGATTGAGGTTTGTGTTCCTGTGTATTATAATTAAAGAAGGAAAATGTGAGCAGGCAATTGTTTTCAATAGTACAATGCTCATTATATTTCCCAATTGATTATTTTTTAAGTAAAATACAATGATAAATATTTCAAATTTTATTTTAGCAACAATATCTTCTGAGAAATAAGATAAATCTAGTAAGATAAAAATCTTTGAGTGTTTGATAAATTGTCACAATTAGTGACATGTAAAATCTTTGCTTGTTCATTCTCTGAAGTTTTATTATGGAAAAATTCATATATGTAAAAACAAAAAAAGAATAGAAAATTTTATTGAAATTAATGTGGCCCAGCTTCAACAATTTTTAATTCATAACCTATCTTATTTTATATACAGGCACATCCATTTGATGTTACAAACATCACATCTAAAATATCTTAGTAAGTTTTTTTATTAACTAACATCATATAAATCAGAACATTGCAGCTCATGAAACTCAGTGCACTTTAACCCAGCATTCATGTAAGAAGCTTAGATTTTGTATCTATTATAATAAAATGAGTATGTAGAATTATTTGATAGTAAGTGCTCATTTTGGATATTTGTTTTAGGAAGAACATACTTAGCTATACAGAAGTAAGCTATTATCTGTTATACTTTTACAGAGTAAGTCTTTAATTTAAAAATGAAAAATTTCCATTTGTGGGCAAAAATAACTACTTCTCAAAGTTGAAATCGGTTAAATCACTTAGGTCTTTCTTAGAAGGCTTGCACAAATTTGGTGCCTAAAACTGTCTTTTTAAACAGCAATCTATTTCTATAATACAAATTCATGAGAAAATATTAAAAAAGTATAATATAGTGGTCTGGGTTGTCCTAACCAGTGTATTTATGTATGTAGTCTTATTTGAAAATAGAGATTTTGATATAATTAAGTTGAGATCATTCTGGATTATGCCATTTATTAGTTAGCTCTGGTTGCAATAGCAGCATACCATGGAATGGATGCCTTAAACAACAAAAATCTATTTTCTCACAGTTCTGAAGTTGGAAGTTCAATATCAGGGTATAAGCACTTTGGGGTTATGGTGAGGGTCTCATTCTGGCTTATAGATATCTGCTTTCTTGCTATGCCCTGATGTGTAAAGACAGAACTCTCAAGGTTATTCTCGTAAGTCCATCATATACAGAACCTCAGTCCCAGGATCTTATTTAATGTTAATGACCTCATGAAGGGGCTTATCTCTAATAGAGTCACATGAAGGGTGACTTCCACATACACAGTTTGAAGGATACACAATTCAGTCCCCAGCAGGGTTGTCCCTAATATCCATGACTGGTAACTTTTTAAGGAAAGTAAGAAAGGAAAATTTGAAGATTCTCTCTCTCTCTCTCTCTCTCTCTCTCTCTCTCTCACACACACACACACACACACTAAAACATAAACACACACACACACTAAAACATACACACACACACACACATACAAGGAAAGAAAGCCATGTGAATACAGGCAGAAAATAGAATAATGTGGCAACATCTAAGGAATGCCAAAGATTGCCAGAAACCATGAACAACTAGGAAGAAGCAAGGAATAGATTCTCCTTTAAAACTCTCAGAGGGAGCACAACCTTCATGATACCTTGATTTTGGACTTCCAGCCTGCAGAACAGCAAGAAACCAAATTTCTGTAGTTTTAAATCCCACAATTTATGTTTTTTCTTTTTTTTTTTGCCAAACCTATAAGAATATTTGGGATCAGATGAACTGGCCTACACCCAAACTAGGGCAATCTTATTTGGCTTAAGTGAATCAATATTTTCTATTCACTAGCCTTAGATGGAAGTTTAGGATTGAAATATAATTTAATCTAAACTGAGGAGACATTTGGGGAGTTTCATAGAGAAAAAGAATTTTCTTCTCTTTTTGCTGTAAAAAAAAAAAAAACGCTGGAAAACTAGGTCACTCTTCACATGGTATGGAATAAATTTGAGATCTAGAGCTGTCAATGGCATTTTACATCCAAGAAGCTGATCCCTGAATTGTGGTATAGTTGAGTAAGGTTAGGGTCACAATGAGGAGCTTGGTGATGAAGGTAACACTGTGAAACACTGAGTACAGAGACAAGAACTTCTGTTGGGTGCTATGATTTTATCTGTTGAATGAAGAGTCACTGAAGACCACTGCCTTCCAGAAATTCATATTGTGTGAACATTGCGTATTCTTTATTAAATCACAATAAAATACATATTATATTTTTCATAATCAATCATCTAGAATCTGTTTTGAATTATTTTCCTATTTGTTTTGAGACTTGAGAAAACTTTAAAAGGAAATGAAGAATGATTAAAATTTCTATGTTAAAACAATATAATTTGGGATTAAATTGTTCAATTTATTTCTATAATCTGAAAATAACTATTTTTATTACAAATCATAAAAATCAGACAAGCATAATATTAAATAAAATATGGCATAAAAAGGTTTACTATGAATGAAGACTGCTATTTTGAGAATTATATGTTATAAAGGAAGATATTAGATGTTTCAAAGTAACTAAAATAAAATTGTAAAAACATTGTAAGATTAATTGATAGCAGCTCCTTTTGTTTCAGTTATTTCATATCAAGAATAAAGTTTTAACATCTGTTAAACTGAAAGACTTTAATAAAATACAGATCAACTGTAAGACTTGTATTGTTTGGAGAGTAATTATTAGACAACAATCTCATATTATAGATAGCCAATAAATATAAGCTGACATGAAGCTGGCTCAAAGAAAAAGTTGTTGAAAGTTGTCTGTAAAAATCACAAACTTCAAAACAAATAATTAAAAGTAAAAGAGATCTCTATTGGTTATTTAATATACTGCTTGGCAGTATCTTTTTCTATTTAAAACTTTAAAGAACCATGACATTGAAATGAACCTCAGGAAGCTTCAGATCAACCTCACAATTCAAATAGGTATCCCTTTATAGTCTC
This sequence comes from Oryctolagus cuniculus, assembly GCF_964237555.1. Taxonomy (NCBI): domain Eukaryota; kingdom Metazoa; phylum Chordata; class Mammalia; order Lagomorpha; family Leporidae; genus Oryctolagus; species Oryctolagus cuniculus. The sequence goes on from NC_091437.1 coordinate 137,910,468, forward strand.
ACTTAAATATCTTGAGTGATAGAGTTCTCACTGCAGTGGGGACAGCTATTTCTTGTTAGAAAAAGATGGTTTCCAGACCTTTCTTCCTTACAGTTTTCCAAAATCTGCCTCCATGTATTTTTTTCCAATTATTCCATATTATTTCCCACTGCTGATGGTAAAAACTCTCCTGTCAGTAAGCCTTCCTTAACATAGTTCCCATCTTTTAATTATACATTACATAATATGGCTCCCAAAATTTTACTATCCTGACAATTTTTTAAGTAAACGAGGATAACAGCACAACATACCAAAACTTATGGGACACAGCAAAAGCAGTGTTAAGAGGAAAGTTTATATCAATAGGTGCCTACATCAAGAAGTTGGAAAGACACCAAATAGATGAGCTTTCAATTCACCTCAAGGATCTAGAAAACCTACAGCAAACCAGACCCAAATCTAGTAGGAGAAGAGAAATAATTAAAATCAGAGAAGAAATCAACAGGATTGAATAAAAAAAAAAATTACAAAACAACAGCCAAATGAGGAGCTGGTTTTTTGAAAAAATAAACAAAATTGACACCTCATTGGCCCAACTAACTAAAAAAAGAAGAGAAAAGACTCAAATCAATCAAATCAGAGATGAAAAAGGAAATGTAACAACAGACACCACAGAAATAAAAAGAATCATCAGAAATTACTACAAGGACTTGTATGCCAGCAAACAGGGAAACCTATCAGAAATGGATAGATTCCTGGACACATGCAACCTACCTAAATTGAACCAGGAAGACATCGAAAACCAAAACAGACCCATAACTGAGACCCATAACTGAAACAGAAATTGAAACAGTAATAAAGGCCCTCCCAACAAAGAAAAGCCCAGGACCAGATGGATTCACTGCTGAATTCTACCAGACATTTAAAGAAGAACTAACTCCAATTCTTCTCAAACTATTTAGAACAATCGAAAAAGAGGGAGACCTCCCAAATTCTTTCTATGAAGCCAGCATCACCTTAATTCCTAAGCAGGAAAAAGATGCAGCATTGAAAGAGAATTACAGACCAATATCCCTGATGAACATAGATGCAAAAATTCTCAATAAAATTCTTGCCAATAGAATGCAACAACACATCAGAAAGATCATCCACCCAGACCAAGTGGGATTTATCCCTGGTATGCAGGGATGGTTTGATGTGTGCAAAACAATCTATGTGATACACCACATTAACAGACTGCAGAAGAAAAACCATATGATTATCTCAATAGATGCAGAGAAAGCATTTGATCAAATACAACACCCTTTCATGATGAAAACTCTAAGCAAACTGGGTATGGAAGGAACATTCCTCAATACAATCAAAGCAATTTATGAAAAACCCACGACCAACAACCTATTGAATGGGGAAAAGTTGGAAGCATTTTCACTGAGATCTGGTACCAGACAGGGATGCCCACTGTCACCACTGCTATTCAATATAGTTCTGGAAGTTCTAGCCAGAGCTATTAGGCAAGAAAAAGAAATTAAAGGGATACAAATTGGAAGGAAGAAGTCAAACTATCCCTCTTTGCAGATGATATGATTCTTTCTTTAGGGGACCCAAAGAACTCTACTAAGAGACTCTTGGAACTCATAGAAGAGTTTGGCAAAGTAGCAGGGTATAAAATCAATGCACAAAAATCAACAGCCTTTGGATACACAGGGAATGCCACGGCTGAGGAAGAACTTTTAAGATCAATCCCATTCACAATAGCTACAAAAACAATCAAATACCTTGGAATGAACTTAACCAAGGACGTTAAAGATCTCTACGATGAAAATTACAAAACCTTAAAGAAAGAAATAGAAGAGGATACCAAGAAATGGAAAAATCTTCCATGCTCATGGATTGGAAGAATCAATATCATCAAAATGTCCATTCTCCCAAAAGCAATTTATACATTCAATGCAATACCAATGAAGATACCTAAGACCTTCTTCTCAGATCTGGAAAAAAGAATGCTGAAATTCATATGGAGACACAGGAGACCTCAAATAGCTAAAGCAATCGTGTACAACAAAAACAAAGCCGGAAGCATCACAATACCAGATTTCAGGACATACTACAGGGCAGTTGTAATCAAAACAGCATGGTACTGGTACAGAAACAGATGGATAGACCAATGGAACAGAATAGAAACACCAGAAATCAATCCAAACATCTACAGCCAACTCATATTTGATCAAGGATCCAAAACCAATCCCTGGAGTAAGGACAGTCTATTCAATAAATGGTGTTGGGAAAATTGGATTTCCACGTGCAGAATCATGAAGCAAGACCCCTACCTTTCACCTTACACAAAAATTCACTCAACATGGATTAAAGACTTAAATCTATGACCCTACACCATTAAAGTGAGACACACCCCAGACCCATAGAATGGCAGATGTCCTAAACAGCACTCTGGCCTCAGAATCAGCCCTTAAGGCATGCAGATCTGGCTGAAAAGCCCATGAGAGTATTTCAGGCATGGAAAGCCAAGACACTATGGGGGAAAAAAAAAGAAAGATCTCCGCGAGTGTAATCCCAGTGGAAAGAACAGGTCATCAAAGAAGGAGGTACCTTTCTCTGAAGGGAGGAGAGAACTTCCACTTTGACCATGGCCTTGTCTAAATATGATCAGAGTCGGTGAACTCAGGGGGCTTCCATAGCCTTGGCAGCTGATGACAAGAGCCTAGGGTGATTACTGAGGCCATAAACAAGAGTGTCAATTTGTTCAGTCAACAACAGGAGTCACTGTGCACTTACTCCTCATGTAGGATCTTTGTCCTTAGTGTGCTATACATTGAGATTTAATGCTATAACTAGTACTCAAACAGTATTTTTCACTTTATGTTTCTGTGTGGGAGCAAACTGTTGAAATCTTTACTTAATGTATGCTAAACTTATCTTCTGTATATAAAGAGAATCGAAAATCAATCTTGATGTGAATGGAAGGGGAGAGGGAGTTGGAAAGGGGAGGGTTGCGGGTGGGAGGGACGTTATGGGGGGGGCAAGCCATTGTAATCCATAAGCTGTACTTTGGAAATTTATATTCATTAAATAAAGTTTAAAAAATAAAAGAAAGAAAATATTATTTTTTGAGTGATCATTAAAGCTTCTGACTGATACACTTTTATTTCCACCTTTGGATTCTATTCTCATTTTAACACTGGTACATACTATAGATCATTCAAAGCCCAAAGTCTCATTTCTAGCTTAATTACATTGTGATACAGTATCTGACACAGAGAGTTTACCATTTTCTATCACTAACGTGAGTAACATTTTATTTCTTAATCTGAACTAAAACCTCCTTAGGGACATTAACCAGAAGTTATTACAAAGCAAAAATAAACTAGCTAAGCATTTAATATAATATGATTAATTCACAAGCAACTAAGTCTGAGAATTTAGTCTTAGCGACTCAGAGATTTTAGAAATTTGTTGCTCAAAATCTTCTCATGAAATAATCAAAGTGTTGACCTGCTTTAATTATATTTCTTCCTGGTATTACTGCTAACAAAGGAAAGACAATGCACACTTATCTTTTATTCAGTATTATTATTTTTAAATACTCTCATTTGATTTCTTTGAATTTTCTCATGTACATTTTTTCATTTAAAAGCAATAATATTTTGCTTTCAGTATTAACATACTTGTTCAATAAGAGATTTCTAAAATAAGATAAATAATAGTGCTGTGTCTTTTCTAAAGTTCTAAGGGGAATCTTCTACAGATTTTTTAAATAGTAATATACTCTTACATACATGCAACCATATAAGGGGTTTCATAAAGTTATGGGAAATGAAAAGGTAAGTTTATTTTGGGGCAAAAAGTTTTTGAAATCCATGCATAGTTTTTTCTTAGTACACAGTTTCCACTAACTGCTTGAAGATTCATTATACTTGATAAAGTTAGAGGTGATATATTTAAAAAATACATATGGTACAAACTAAAATCTTCAGGAAACTAAAGTGAGAGTCAGGTGCATAGATTAGCATTCCCAAAATTGCAAAGAGATTCTGAAATCATGATGTTTCTGAATGCTTAAGATTTGCTCCTAAAAGTATGTGAAACATTTCTATTATATGGTAATAAGATAATCATAGATAAGGCTTATTGAGCTTTGTTACATTCTGGGCAATTGTACATAATTATTTACATGAACAGTTTTTTTTTCTCCAAAAATGTTGTAAGATTATTATCTTCTTTCTATAGCTGAGGAAACTGAAGTCTACAGAGTTTAAGAAACATGTCACACCATACTTCTATGAAGATTGGAAGCCAAATTAAAAACCAGGTTTCCTGTAAATTAAGCATCATCTTACAGAAAGATAATATGATATCTGAAATGTGCAACATGTGGCTTTTTGTATTGTAAATAATACACAGAATGGTACAGATCATAGATAGTTCAAGCTGCCAGAATATGGAGGCTTTAAATACTTCACTTCTGGAAAAGAATGCTGATAGAATATAAAACTCTAAAGAATTTCAGGTTCATAAACACACACAATATTATGATAACATAATGATTTCAAAACGCTCATGCTACAAATATTGATATAATGTAAACTTGTAAACTTTAGTGTTACGAATTGATTGACACCCAAACTAAGATGCTATTAATGAAAATGATTCCAATACGCAGTATAGAAAATGAAAATTAAACAGGGATTACTTCTGGTTAAGCAATGTGAAGATGTGGCCAGGGTTGGGGATGTCCAGCTCATAAAATCATCTGGGCTGGACTTGACAAGACAACCACAGAAGGGATTCAACATTCAGCAAATTTAGAGCAGGCTAATTTTTAAGTTGGTGATTTTGTACGCCCTGCCAATGATGACATAAATATCCAAACGGCCCTTGGCCCAAAAACGTTCCCCCCACTCCTCTAACAAGTGTGATTTTTGCTGTCACATTCTGAAAATGTAATCTATTATTATCATTCAATTATTTGATGACTGTGTACTAAAAAGTAATCTTCAAATGTTAGTTTTTTTATTTTTTTATTTATTTATTTTTTTTGACAGGCAGAGTTAGACAGTGAGAGAGAGAGAGACAGAGAGAAAGGTCTTCCTTTTCCCTTGGTTCAACCCTCAATGGCTGCTGTGGCTGCGCCAATCCAAAGCCAGGAGCCAGGTGCTTCCTCCTGGTCTCCCATTCTGGTGCAGGGTTCAAGCTCTTGGGCCATCCTCCACTGCACTCCCAGACTTCAGCAGAGAGCTGGGCTGGAAGAGGAGCAACCAGGACAAAACCAGCACCCCAACTGGGACTAGAACCTGGGGTACCCGCACTGCAGGCGGAGAACTAGCCTAGTGAGCCTCAGCGCTGGCCCAAATGTTAGTTTTCTATGAAGACATTCCAGTCAGAAAGAGAAGGCATTAGCTTGCTATCATTAGTATTCTGGTCTATTTGGCACAAATAAATCTCTGTGTAAATTGACAAAACATCATCTGATTCATGAATCAGAATCTCATAAGTGTGGTTGGAGAGTCTGAGTCCCTGGGGACCTATTCAAAGCTTACTTTAGAAAATACAAAGTTAATCACTGAACTTGGTGAATTCATCCAGGAATGAGCATCCCATGAGGCTGCTACTGGAAGACTTTTCCCTACACGATTTAATTGTAAGGAGTGCCTTTGAATTGATAGCTGACTGGCCTGAAGCTTCTATCTAACTGCAATAATTTTGTTTTAAAAGAGCAACAAGGCTCATTGATTTGGGCAATTTCTTACACTTTTGGTGGGATTTTAAATTGGCCAAGCCTTTCTGACAAGCAATTTAGAACTTATATCAATAGCTTCAAGAACATTCATACCATCCTCCCGAGCCATTCAAGTTAAGGTACTAAGCAGAGATTTCATTGAAGACATATATAAGCATGTTTATTACAACTATATTTGTAAATGATAAAAAGGGGAAGAGGAATTTTAATGTCCAGCATTTTGGAAATGATTAAGTAAACTTCAGTATGAAAAATCATATGATTTGAATAATATTATTCTTATGTATTATGCGATGAGTAAAAATATTGATGTTGAAAGACATTAAGTGAAACACAGGAAGCTTAAAATATAGTCGGCTAAGATTTTGGATACAAAATGGTTAATATTCTATATTTACTAAGTCATTAAAACTAAATGTAGAAGCCAATATTTCATATAGCAATTAAGACTCCACATGGCACACCTACATATATATTTAGTGCCTGGGTCTGAGCCCTGGTTTTACTCTCAATTCCAATTTCCTGCTAGTGTGCACCCTAGGACACAGCAGGTGATGGTTCATGTACTTGGGTAACTGCCACCCAAGTGATAACACTGGTTCAGTACTGGGCTTCTAGCTTAAGCCTGGCCTAACCCTGGCTATTGCCAGAGTTTGGGTAATAAACCAACAGATGGCATATTTTTTCTGTTTCTGACTCTTTTTGCCTTTCATATAAAATAAAAATATAAAACAGTTTAAAAAACTAAAAACTAAATGCAAAATATTAGACAGAAAAAATTATATAATATTCAAACCAATTTGTTTTCATTTTCTATTTTCCCTAGGATAAGTATGAAATATTTAAAATAAGAGAGAAATACATGCATTCTTGAAGGATTATAGAAACGTTACTTGAAATTTTATTGCAATTTAAAGCATTCAGTATGATTTTTTCTTTTCAACTTTTATTTTATTTTTTACTTTTATTTAATTAATATAAATTGCCAAAGTACAGTTTATGGATTACAATGGCTTCCCCCCCGCCTAACTTCCCTCCCACTTCTCCTGTTCCCTCTCCCCTTCCATTCACATCAAGATTCATTTTCAATTCTCTTTATATACAGAAGATCAGTTTAGCATATATTAAGTGAAGGTTTCAACAGTTTGCACCCACACAGAAACACAAAGTGAAAAATACTGTTTGAGTACTAGTTATAGCATTAACTCACAATGTATAGCACATTAAGGACAGAGATCCTACATGAGGAGTAAGTGCACAGTGATTCCTGTTGTTGACTTAACAAATTGACACTCCTGTCTATGGCATCAGTAATCATCCTAGTTTCTCATCATGAGTTGCCAAAGCTATGGAACCTTTTGAGTTCACCAACTCTGATCATATTTAGACGAGGTCATAGTTAAAGTGGAAGTTCTCTCCTCCCTTCAGAGAAAGGTACCTCCTTCTCTGATGGCCCGTTCTTTCCACTGGGATCTCACTCACAGAGATCTTTCATTGAGATAATTTTTTTTTTTTTTGCCACAATATCTTGGCTTTCCAATCCTGAGAAACTGTCATGGGGTTTTTAACCAGATCTGAATGCCTTAAGGGCTGATTCTGAGGCCAGAGTGCTGTTTAGGACATCTGCCATTCTATGAGTCTGCTGTGTATCCTGCTTCCCATGTAGGATCATTCTCTCCTTTTTAATTCTATCAATTATTTGCAGACACTGGTCTTATTTGTGTAATCCCTTTGGCACTTAATCCTATCTTTTTGATCAATTATGAAGTGAAACTGATAGCTTTGACAAGTAAGATGACATTGGTGCATGCCACCATGATGGGATTGAGTTGGAATCCCCTGGCACGTTTCTAGCTCTGCTATTAGGGGTAAGTCCGAGTGAGCATGTGCTGAACTGTACATCTCCTCCCTTTCTTATTCCCACTCTTATATTTAAGAGATCACTTTTCAGTTAAATTTAAACACCTAAGAATAATTGTGTGTTAATTAAAGAGTTCAACCAATGGTATTAAGTAGAAAAAAAAAACACTAAAAAAAATAAAATAGTAAGTTTTTCCTTGACAGTCAGGACAAGGGCTGATCACATCATTGTTTCTCCTAGTTTCCATTTTACATTAACAGGCTTCCTTATAACAAAATTTTATAATGTGCACTTTTCTTTTTTGAGTTTGTATGTTTGGTCCTAGAGCCTTTTGGTATTGTAATAATTATTTACAAGTACAATATTATTGAAGGTAGATTTCTGAAAGTAGATTGCATTGGAATTTCTGTTATATTATGTAAAGATTTATTATTTAGATCTATTTATTTTAACATACTTGGAATCATTTATTATCTTGGTTAGATACTAATTTTCCCGATGGCATCTGCTCCTTTGGCCTACATTTCTGTCATGGAACCAGTGACTGAAAGTCTCTCCAGCTGTGATTTATGATCTGTTTACATGCAATCTGCCAGGCCATACTGCCATAAAGCCTGCAAGATTCCCAGGTAAGAGGAAAGTCAGGTTACAGACTCTGCCTCAGGATTCCTGTGTTACACTATTTAAACCCTAGCAAACTACAAAACTTACCTTGAATATAAATATTCAGAAACAAAGACAGGTTTGGGTTTTTTTTAAAAACATTTTACTATTCAGTATAAAGTTTGTAACACATTTTTGGTTGAGCACATTTAAAACAAGTACAACATACCAACACAGGGCTTCCTGAAAACGTGAGGAATCTTAACTGAAGAATGAAAGGATTGATGTAAAAAGAAATAATTATTTTGTCTACTTTACATGACTTCTTATAATGTATTCATGTGAAATAAAAAAAAATAAAAGTAGACAAAACAAACTTCTTGGTGAAACTCTACAACTAAGTTTTCTTTAAATGTCTTAAGTTAACAGGGAAATGACTACTTAATCTAACAGACACAATTTTGTTCCTTAAAAGATACGAAATTCTGGGTGGTAGGAAAGATTTTATTATATTTTTAAGGGCTTTTTAATGGTAGCTTTAGCTTTTTAGAAGATTCTTTTCAAATAGCAATGGGTTATGGGATAACTTTACTGTACAACTGTTGCTTATTTAAATAATTAATTTTTTCTTTAATTAGTGGCTTGAGAGCTTAAACAACTACTGTAAGTACTCCAACATACATGATAGATCTAATCATTCCAGATTATGCCAGGACATGGCTGCTGTGTTTACATTACCATATAAATTAATGTCAGTTCAACTGAATAAACAAGAACATTTGACGAATTAAACCAACCATATGCCTGTATTTACCATGACACCAGCAGAAACAAGTAACATATATTGTTCAGATAATATACTATACACATCAAAGAATATGTTTATGCATATTTAAATTATTTTTCAATAACATTTAATTATTTGGTTATCACTATAACATTTTCTGTAAATTATAAAAATCTACTTCCTGAAACATTTTGTATAATGCCACATCGTGTCTTCTGAACTATGAACACAATGAATCGAAAGCAAAAAATGGGAGTGAATGCAATTAAAAAATAATGGTTTATACGAGGCAAAGTTATTACATGTAAATTAGAGTTAAAATTAAGTGAACTTTTTACATAACATATATTGTGCTAAACACTGTAAATAAATTATTTATCACCAGATTTCTGATTATTGATAGAAAGCCAAGAGACTGGAACAATGAATTCCTCACAATAAGAAACCCGAATAGGGACCAGCATTGTGGTGCCGAGGTTAAACTGCCAGCCTGTGATGCCAGCCAGCATCCCATACCTGACTGCCACTTTGAGTAACAGTTGCTCCACTTCCAATCCAGCTCCCTGCTAATGTGCTTGGGAAAGCCGCAGATTACAGCTCGCGTGCTTGGACCCTTGCCACCACATGGGAGACCCAGATGGAGTTCTTGGCTCCTGACTTCAGCCTGGTCCAGATTGGGTAGATGGAAGAGCTACTTCACTTTTTCTCTCTGTCTCACCTTTTCTCTGTCATTCTTCTTTTCAAAATGAGTAAAATAAATTAAAAAAAAAATCCAAATAACTTGATCAAAGTCACCAGCCTGTTAATGGTAATACTGGAATGAAAATCCACCTCTGTCAACCTCTAGAGTTATCAGGGGAAAAATAACATAATAAAGAGGTCAAGATATGATCAAACTCTAAATAAAGAAATGTATAGTAGAAGACTGCCCTAGAAATTTGCTTGTATGTCCTAATCTTAGAGATGAGGAAACTGAGACCCAAAGATATTAAGCTTCAGATAAGTGGTCAGCTATTTTAAAGATTAGAACTTTGTCTACTCTAAAAAGATATGATACCTTTTTAAATTTAAGGGAATCTAAGTTATAATAAAATAAATATATATTTTAATTTTTTTTTATATTATTTACTTGAGAGAGAGAATTAGAGAGGGAGGGAGAGACAGAAAGAAAGGTCTTCCATTTACTGGTTTACTCCTCAAATGGCCACAGTGGCTGGAGCTGGGCCAATCCAAAGACAGGAGTCAGGAACTTCTTCTGGGTCTCCCATGCATATGTAGGGGCCCAAGGACTTGGGCCATCTTCTACTGCTTTCCCAGGCCATAGCAGAGAGTTGGATAGGAAAAGAGCAGCTGGGACAGGAACTGGTGACCATATGGGAATCCGGTGCCACAGGCTGAGGTTTAGCCTGCTATACCATAGTGTAAAGAAAATAAATATTTCATTTGAAATTTTACAGCATGTTGCCTCAGTGGGAAAACTGTGTCATGATAATTCCTCAATCAACTCAAAGTGATGCTATTTGAAGTCTAAAAAGTTGAAGATACAGATTTTATATTTCTTTTTTTCCCCCTGTATTCAATTGGGCTTCTGAGGGACAGCCATTTGACACAGTGGTTAAATTGAAGCATCCCAAATACTAAGTGCCTGCTTTAGGTCTCAGCTACTCTGCTTCTGATATAGCCTTCTTTCTTTCTTTCGTTCTTTCTTTCTAGACAGATAGATAGATAGAGTTAGACAGTGAGGAAGAGAGACAGAGAGAAAGGTCTTCCTTCCATTGGTTCACTCCCCATATGGCTGCTACAGCCAGAGCTACGCCGATCCAAAGCCAGGAACCAGGTAGTTCTTCCTGGTCTCACACGTGGGTGCAGGCGCCCAAGCACTTGGGCCATCCTCCACTGCCTTCCCGGGCCACAGCAGAGAGCTGGACTGGAAGAGCAGCAACTGGAACTAGAACCCGGTGCCCATATGGGATGCTAGCACCGCACATGGAGGATTAACCAAGTGAGCCGTTGCGCTGGCCCCATGATATAGCTTTCTGATAATGCATACTCTGGGAGGCAGCAGATGATGCCTCAAGCATTGGTGTACCTACTACTAACATGGGAGAGCTAGATGAATTTCCGTGTTTTTGGCTTTCTCTAGTTCTGCCCCACTGTGGGCACCTGGGGAGTGAACCAGCAGAGGGAAGATCCATTTCTGTTTCTCTCTGCCTTTGAAATTAAATTAAGTGAAATTTTTTTTAAAAAAACCTATTTTTAAAAATAAGAATTCTGATGAAACAGCATTTGACTAAAAATGATCACCGATCAACAGTCTAATTCCATTCATAAAAACATCCTAGCCTTATTCCCTGGCACCATTTAGAAGCCAATCAACATATTATTTTCTTTGAAGCTGAAGAAAATGTTATGGAATAAAAATGAGTGGTAGAGAGCTGGGAAAATATCTTATGATATGCTTTATAGGTTAAAAAACTGTGAATGTTCACTTTTTTTTTCAAAAATGCAATCCACTGAAAAACTATAGAGAAATCATTGAAAATGAATGGAAACAACTTGGTAAGCTTTGAAGTTCAACAAACTGGTGTAGAGGACAATCAGGAAAGAGGGCCAGGGCTGGCTGAAGCCAGGAGCCAGCAAATCCATCTGGGTCTCCCAGATGCGTAGCAGAGCCCCCAGGTACTTGGGCCATCTTCCACTACTTTCCTAGGCAAATTAATAGACAGCTAGATCAGAAGTGAAGCCATCAAGACTAAAACTGGGCCTCTGATGTGGGATGCTGGCCCTGCAGGCTTCCCCAGCTGTGCCATACAGTCCACATGAGATATTCTTAATAATATACGTGTACTTTTAAATGACTATTTTCAGAAGAAAATAAATGGATCCAAATACATGTTTAGAACTTAAAACTATATTTATAATGGGATTTCTAATCTTTCATTTCTTAAAAGTAATCAAGGATAAAATCAAATGAAAAGATTCTAAGCAGTCATTAAATGGAGTCTAACAATGTATACACACACAAATACACACACACATTTCTTCTTTGATGCTCGCAAAAGTCTTATTGGTTAGGATGAAACAGACAATTTTCCCTTTTTTGTAGATGAGATAATGTCAAGAGAAGAAAAATGATTTTCTGAGGAAATAGGTAAAGCACATATTCTTTTCTGGAACCCAGATCATACAACTGTAAATTTTGTCCTTTTACAGTAGGAAATATGCTTTAGGATTAGTGCACATGGCTGAACTCAAGCCCTTATTAGATGAGTGTAAGCTCACAACACAATGCAAAAATGAAAGGGAGCTATTTAAGAGTAAGAATAAATACATTGATAGATAAAATATAAATTACAAAATAAATGTGTTCCTGAGAAATTATAAGCAAAACTAAAAATCATACATGAATCCTATTATAAAATTTGTTTATATGATGTAAGATATCTTCATTACTATTACCCTCCGTATATCCACAGAATCTTACACCTGCCATCCTTCTCCCAGAGTGGAATTTTGTCACTTTACTTTACCTTAGAGAATAGACAGCATAACACGAAAAGTAACAATCAAATATGAATACAAGTCTATTGAGTTTCAAAGGTGAGGTATAGGCATCAAAATTGAAAATATTAGGAAACATACTTGGTTAGTCATATGGAGTTTTTCCTCTTCATTATTCTCCCTGTCCTACCAACACTCTGGTTAGAATTGCCTTTACACTGCAAAAAGTGTAAGTAGAATCCACAGGCAAGTATTGGAACGGATCACTTGAAAATGGCTCTGAGGTGAGCACTTATACAGAGTCCTCTTCAGGTCAAATGCCAGGTGGCATGTTTGCGTGGGCTATCGATGCATATGGGCCTTGATCCTTGGAAAAAAATCAGGTATGCTTCAATTCAGGGATTCAGGGATAGGGAACCTTTTTTCTACCAAGAACATCATTCACAGGCCATACAAAATTATCAACTTAAAAAATAAGCCTGCTAAAGATTTATTGAATTTCAAGTCCTAATTTGTTGCCCTGGCACGACCAGTCTAAATAACCACTCAGGTCTAATATGGCCTATTGGCTGGACATTCACCAACCCCAGCATGTAGTCCTACATGCCTTTGTGTTCAGATAAAGCAAGGAGAAGCTAGGTCAAGGAGGAACTTTGGAATCAAGTTAAGGATATCTTGTTTCTGCTTGTTTACCTTGGAACATCTTAGCCTGGCTCAGGCTGAGGCCAGGAACACAGATCTCAATTTGGATCCCCCAACACGAATGGTAGGTACTCAAGTAATTCAGCCATAATCTGTTGCCTACTGAAATGCACATTCACAGAAAGTTGGATCAGCAATGGAAGAGCTGGGTCTTGCAACCAGGTACTCAAGATATATGATAAGGTTGTCCCAAGTGGTGACTTACCTATTGTACTAAATGCCTACTCACCTTTCAACTTTTTTAACCCACTGTTTCCAAATATTTATTTTGATTTTCTGTATCTGCATCTGCACTTGGGTGTCAGTGTCAACTCCCAAAACATTCAAAGAGATTGGTTTAGTGAAGACTAAAGAAAGAAATTTACCTAGCATAGATAAAGATGTTTCTTCTAGTTGTAGTAGTTTGATACAAATTTTCCGTAAGTACATTAAGCATCTTCTTAACATCCTTAAGCATTATATATTTCAGGTTAATAATTTGGGAAATAATTATATTGTCAAAGGAGTAGGTAGATCGACTGTCATCAAGAGTTCCAGGCAGGGGCTGGTGCTGTGGTGTAGCGGGTGAAGTCACAGCCTGCAGTGCTGGCATCCCATATGGGCGCCAGCTCCAGTCCCGGCTTCTCCACTTCCAATCCAGCTCTCTGCTATGGTCTGGAAAAGCAGCGGAACATGGCCCAAGTACTCGGGCCCCTGCACCCACTGGGAGGACCCTGAAAAAGCTCCTGGCTCCTGGCATCGGATTGGTCCAAATCAGGCTGTTGCAGCTATCTGGGGAGTGAACCAGCAGATAGAAGATCTCTTTCCCTCTCTCTGCCTCTGCCTTGTTGTAACTCTCTTTCAAATAAATAAATAAATTTATAAAAAACAAAAAGAAAGAAAGAAGTCCAGGCAAAGGGCCAGGACTGACAAGGTTACTGGATATTCTCTCACAATGAATTGGTAAATTGGCATTGTGATTTATAATTCAGACCCTCTGGGTCTGTGAGTGAGGATCAGTATGAACTGGTCTCCTAAAGCTTGAAAACTTCCCAAGCTAGCTGACAACATTGAATTTTTAAACCAGAAAAGCTGGTAAGTGGAGTCTAGATTTGTATCTCAAGTCCAGACATCAGGGATGTCTTTGACAGCACATTCTATTGCCTCTATGGCACATTCAACCCTTTCTTTTTTTTTTTTAATTTTTTTAAAAAATTTTTTGAGAGAGAAAGAGAGAGAGAGAGAGAATGTCTTCCATCTGATGGTTCACTCCTCAATTGGCCGCAACAGCCAGAGCTAGACCTATCCGAAGCCAGGAGCCAGGAGCCTCTTCCAGGTCTCCCACGCAGGTACAGGAGCCCAAGGACTTGGGCCATATTCCACTGCTTTCCCAGGCCACAGCAGAGAGCTGGATTGGAAGTGGAGCAGCCGGGTCTTGAACTGGCACCCATATGGGATGCCGGCACTTCAGGCCAGGGTGATTACCTGCTGTGCTACAGCGCTGGCCCCTCAACCCTTTCAACTTACATGCCTATTTCCAATATTCTCTGTCTCAAGACAATTACAGTAGAATACACATGCATGTACACAAACAGCACACTACGTATCTATCATATCTTCTACAAGCAATGAAGTTTTTTTGTTTGTTTGTTTTTTTTTTTTTTTTTTTTTTCATTCTCCCTCTGCCCTCTGCCTTATTTAGTTTCCTAAATGTCTCACACGTGTGCTTTTGGGAAAAACCCTCCCCAACCCCCCCCAATATAAACACATTCCCCTGTACTACTACCTAAAATGTTTAATAGGCATTGTCAAGTTCCTGCTTGATTGTTTTACTAGTTTCTGTGGTTCACAATAAACTTCAACCCCCTACTCAACCACATGTTTTAGCATACTGCAATCTAAACTCCCCAATCTACATTTGATCCTCTTCTTATTTTTTCTCATACATATTTTTCCCTCACTGTTCACATTTTTTTGAACAGAAATTTTAGCAGAATTTGTGGTGCTGTGTGCATGTATTTCAATTTATTCAACTATATTCACAAGTGACTCTCAAAATATTCAATCAATATGGCACGGGCACAGACCAGTCAGAACTGATGCCAGGCTAGATATTATTCCTTTAGTTGTTGAAGGGAAGGATTTTGGAAAAGGATAGGAGGCCAGAGAATTGTAGGGTCATTCAATGAGATTGAAAATGGTTATTTGTCAATAAAATGGAAACATTTCAAAAATCAAATAAATTGAACTGTTTTACCAGATGACTATTATTTCTGGATTATTTGACCACTCAGAGTATTCACATATGCTAATAAGATGAATTAAGCATTTCTGTTTCTTTAGGCATCCGGGAACCTCAGTCTAGGAGATAGTTCTCTGATACATAATGGGAATAAGCATTTATTGAATTGGTGTCAACATGGAAATACAAGGCCTAACATAATCTGGTCTCTCTCTGCTTCTCCATTTTCAAGCCCAATAGTTTTTTAAAAAGATTTATTTATTTATTAGCAAGTCAGAGTTACACAGAGAGAGGAAAGGCAGAGAGGGAGAGAGAGGTCAAGAGAGAGGTCTTCCATCCAATGGTTCACTACCCAGTTGGCCACAATGGTCGGAGCTGTGCCGATCCAAAGCCAGGAGCTTATTCCAGGTCTCCCACATGGGCGAAGGGGCCCAAGGACCTGGATCATCTTCTACTGCTTTCCCCAGCCATAGCAGAGAGCTGGATTGGAAGTGGAGAAGACACATCTCGAACAGGCCCCCATATGGGATGCCAGCGCTTCAGGCCAGGGTGTTAACCCGCTGCGCCATAGCGCCGGCCCCAAGCCTAATAGTTTTTTCTTCCATAAGAAAAAAAAATATATAGTTCCTTGTAGAAATAATGTACCATATTTCTATCTTTCTCTGTGTTGTTCTCTCTGGCTAGAATGTCCTTCTCCAACTAGCAAACAACTGCACTTTCTCTGAGATTCAAATCAAGCACCATCTAATAAGGAATATGTTTCTGACACTGTTACCCCCATCTCCCAGATCAGCTGCTTTTCTGCCTTAAGTGTGCCTCTGTTCTTTCACAATACCCTCACAAATTGAATTTTCAGTTATGTAACTGTTTTTATAGTAGTTTTCATGTTTTTCCTAAACAAACTCTTTAATTACTAAGTCCTTTCCTGTGATCTCCTGAAGATAGGAACCATTGTTTATATAACCTGTTTAATCAGATTCTAGCTCAAAAGACTAGAATTACTATAATTAGTGAATAACTGCCATATACAGGAATATAATATACATCTCTACTTGCACTGATATTAGAATTATTATTAGCATATTTGTATGAATTTGGAGGCATTAAAGAGGAGCAAAGGCATTGAGTAAAAGGGACAGCAAGTCATTAAGTATCCATAGTTCTAATTAAGCACAGCAAATATACAAGATTGATATACTAGATCATTCTACAGATGAATTTTGTTTGGATCATACTGTGCTTTAAACCTTTTGGAATTTAACTATCTTCAAGAAGGCATGGATAATATTCACCATACTATACACCATCTATTATTACATATTAACAAACACACGGTTTCATTTATGCTATTTACCATTGAATTAAAGATTTAATTTAAATTTACAAATAAAATAAACATGATTTAAAATAATTCTGATCTAAAATGTTGCTAACAGAAGCAATATAATAGAGGAAATTTTGATATTTTAGTATATTAGATAGCTTCAGTGAATTTGGAAAATATTCCAATTATACATCTGCTTTTTGAATTTTACCTTCTCAGCAAAGTATATAGACTGAAATATTGAGTTAATAGAAACTATATGAAAATATTATTTAACTCTTTCAGTTCAAAGACTGGAACCACATTTCCATAGTGTGAGATGTGGACCATCTGTCTATAAACCAATGAGAAGCATTTTTACATTTAACCTATTATAAAGTTTGTTGAGTTTTCAAATAAGTGAGTTGTCTCAAAATGTTAGTGCTGATTGTTTTGTTAGGTCTAAAGGAGATAAATCATATGCATTACCAAAGTAGAAAAGAAATCTGTGTTTTAATTATAATCAGCACTGGACTGCAGTGTTAAACAATTAGAGATCATTATACTATTCTGAAACATTAGTTCGAGAGTGTCAAAAATGATGAGTATTCTGTGTTTACCAAAGACTGCCTGTGGCATGCTATGTGTTTTGTGAATTATTTATCTTCTACCTTTAATCTGTCATAGTGTGAAATATTTCAAATGTGACCCTGCATGACAGAATAATAGAAATGCTATATGTAATGAGTTCTCCATAAAAAGTTTTCCAAAAGTAGCTATGCATATATATAGGGAATTGTATTATTATTTTTCTCTGAATTATTTCAAATATTCTTACCTATCAACTCTAAATGAAGACTAACAATTTTATAGTGAAACTTTACAGGTAACGTTTACTCCTGCGTATGACTATTCAGGTTCATTCAAAAAAGTACTTTGTACCTAAATACCAGTAGAGAAATAGAGTGAAAAACTTATTTTCTAGCATTTGTAGTGAACTGAAAAATGTGAAATGCCTTGGAAGTATTTATGACACATTGATGACAGCAATAACAATGGTAAAACTGCCCATTGAGCATATGCTGATGCATTAAAAAAGAGACAAAAAGGAAGGAAAATTCAAAGGAAGAACATAATATATCACTGTTACATAATTCTTATCTTACTTTGCAGGAACACACATAAAATAATAAGAATTTATGTTACATTTATAGTTAGCTATAGAACTTACTAAAAATACATGAATCCATATACTTCTATGAGCACATCCAGAATGTCAGAAAGGTTAGTGATATTTTCCTATACTTTACTTCTCCAACTTCTAGTTGCAGACTCTGAATTTAAAAGTTAATTTCACATATATTTTGAATAGAGTAGTTCCTTGGAGACCAAGATTTTCATTTGAAAATATAAAAAAAAAATGACGAACAGATAGCTTAAATAACTTGCTCAAGGGCCAATTAGTGGCAAATAAAGAACTAAGTCCAGTGCTTTGGAGTCTCAGTTTGCCTTTTCTTCCACTATTCCACAATAATTGTCTAATCTTCTCCTTAATAATCTTATTATTGTTATTATTGTTACCATCATTGACTGTATGGTTTTGATGCCAACGGATATTAAGTCACCTGATAGGACAACTGTTGAACTTATCTCAGCAAAACAAGACAAAAATAGAAACAAACATAAATAGCAAAAATATTGATATATTGCAATATCACAATCAATGTTTAAGCCAATTGTTGAAAAATGTTTAATCTCTGTTTATGCACCGTATTTTCATTTTCTTTCAAAAATAAGCATAATTTGTTTCCTATAACTGCTTTAAAATCGGAGAATTATGAAACTTCAAAATTGACATTATTACACAATGAATGCAAATAGACATTCAGCATGTGAACCCAATAGAACATTTGATAGTTATTTTGAAAATTCAACAACACATCGAGAGTGTATTATAGTCATTTTCTTAATAAGTTTAAATATTTTTTCTTAAACTGGGAAGAGAATAAAATAATAGAAAGACATGACATATATAACTATTATATGATACACATAAAGATTAGCACTTTATAAATTACAGTTTCTGTCTGAAACCATTTTTGATGTTTAACTCTGACAACTTTAAGCCCTACCACTTATCCTTTCTCGGTTACCCTACGTCTACACAAACTGATTAGGAGACCTGGGTGATTCATCTTTGGTATCAGAAATAAAATTTCTGAGGCTTTTATTTATTTGAAAGACAGTGATGGCGTTGGGTGGTGGGGAGAAAGAGGAGCAAGTGGACGAGGAGGAGGAGGAAGAGAGAGAGTTCACTCCGCATTTTCCATGTAAGTGGCAGAGACCCAGGCACTTATTTATCACGTGCTTTCTCCCAAGTGCATTAGAGGAAGCTGGATTTGAAGTGGTGGTGTGACTTGATCTCAGGAAGTTTAATATGAAATCTGGATGTCCCAAGCAGGGGCTTCACCTACTGTTCCACAATGCTTACCCCTGATACCAGAGGAACATACAAATCATGCAAGTATTGACCTGTACACAGGAACCCTCTCCACCACTTCCCCATAACTACAGTAAGACTTCCATCAGTCTCCTTTCCTTACTCTCTCACATACTTTTTGGACCTCTTTGGGTGTTTGCCCTGCTCCCTCCAGAAATTTCCATTATATGAGTAACAAAACATTCTGTATTCCACAGTGCTTGTATGGCAGCCCCAACAATTGAAGCTGAGAGAAGAGCGTCTAGGCAATGATGAACACTATCAGAGGTCTCTCTTCTCTTGTTTGGATTTGGTTACTGACTCTACTAAGTGCTGTTAAACTTGAAGCTATTCTGCTTTGTGCTGCATTTTTCTGAGTGTCCTCAAATATTTATCACAGACTGAATCAAATAAGCAGAAGTTTTTATAATCAGCATTTAGAAACAGGACTTAAATTCCCTTTAAAATACCACAAACTGTGTGTCATGGCCTGGAATTTTATGTGTATCTGTGTCTCTCTCTCTCAATCATATGACTCCTTTCCAGGATAATTGTTATAATGCTAGGTTCAAAAGAACAACTCTTGCATCTTGTTGTATTAGCCAGGCACTGTGGCTCTTCTATATAAAAGTGAGGGAAACTACTGATATCCTGTGCAATATATCAGCCTGTTTGGTGGCCATTTTATGGAAGAGCAGTTATAACGTGGTAGGCTGAGCTCTAAACTCCTTACAGCAGATGATACAACACAAAACATCTTTGCTAATAGTGCTGCCCAGGCATCTGTTGTAACAAAAATTCTGATCCTTGGCCTTACAGAAGAAAATACTCAAGGCACCCACATGGCACACCCAAGAAGTTAATTCGAATCCAGCTTCATTCTGTAAAGCAACCATTTCCATGAGGAAAGCCCCTAGTCCTGATGTTATTGATATCAGATATCTCGTATTAAAAGACATAAAATTAAAGAGGACATCTTTCCTCTGAAGTATTTACAGTAAGTATCAAAAAATATAGAAGGCGAATGAATAGAAAGTTGAGAGAGTGGGTGAGATCCATAATCTGACTCAATTGGAAATACAAAATTTACCAAAGGAATTTATAAAGAAATAAAAAAGGTCTCTGATTTTGTTCCTTTACATCATAGATTCCGAATTAAATGTAACATCTACTGAGATGCACCAACTGGCAAAACTCATGAACTAGCAACACAGGGGCCCAGACTAGAGTTATTCTTGGGAATTCCACTAAATTTAAATAAGGCACAGTCTAAAATCTAGGGGAGTTATGAATAATGAACAAGGAAGTTTACTCCACCTTAATTTCATAATTATTATATTCTTATATAAAAATGAAGTATCAAATCAAATACTTTAAATATAAAATATAAAAAGCCTTTGTTATGTGCTAGCATTGTGAAGAGGGTAAAGCCAATGCCTTGATGCCGGCATCCCATATGGGCACCAGGTTGTGTCCCGGCTGATCCACTTTCTATACAGCTTCCTGCTAATGGCCTGGGAAAAAGAGCAGAAGATGGCCTAAGTGCTTGGGCTCTTGCCATCTATGTGGGAGACCCAGATGAAGCTGGCTTCAGCCCCTGGCTTCAGCCTCTCCCAGCCCTGGCTGTTGCTGCCATTTGGAGAGTGAACCAGCAGATGTAAGTTCTCTCCTTTCCATCTTTCTTTCTCTAACTCTGACTTTCAAATCAATCAATAACTTTTTTAAAAAACCTTTATTAATTTTCATAAAGGTCCTTTCATTACTGAAAAAGCTACATCAGGAAAAATAAAATGATTTGTTGACCTAATGAACATACAGAAAGAATTTTAAAGCAATTTGTCACTAAAATATGGGGAAAATTGGATAATTTGGATAGTTGTAACATAAATTAAATAAATAATGCTGAATAAAATAGGTCATTTTTTTAAAGTAAAGACTTTAAGAGATTTATATACAACAGCAAAGATCAAAACCAAATTACCACATTTTAAAAAATCCAGATGTTTCTTAATATATATACATTTGGAGATTTTGTGTGTGCATCTTGGTTTCAATTTATTTCTTTTGATTCTCCCTTCTAAATTCTGAGACCTAAATTTTCAAAGATTATTTTTCCATAGACTAATAATTTATGCAGAAATATGAATGATATAATATTCTAAAGACAAATTGCACTTAACCATATGTAATTACCAAAGTCTAACATCTGGAAAGAAAACATTAAATTTAATGAATGTAAAAAGGAATTAATGAGATAGCTCTTAACTAATTATCAATTATTTTAATATAAAACTATGGCAAATTGAAATAAAAATATTTATAATCCTTATTATGGGTAATATCATAGGAAAAGATGTTATAAATTGATTCAGATAAAATATTGCAATGGGAGATAGGAAGATAAAAATTGTGAATATATATAGTTTGTGGAAGATAGAAGTCCAAAGTGGTAACAGCTACTTATACAAAGTGGCCCCTCCAAAAGCAAATGACAAATGGTTTTAGTAATTCTATGTGCCACTAGTATAGAGTAGACTAGACTGACAAAAACTTTAAGTGTTTTAGGGATCTATGAGTTTAAAATATATGTAACTCAGAGACTGTACCAATAACAAAAGACAGGAAGGCAAATTCGTTGAGCGATTATAAGGAAATTTTATATGCATTGCCAAGATTTCACATCTGAAAACTAGTCTGAAGAAAAGGTAAGTTGCATTCCCTAAAAAATATGCTTTCAGTGGGTTTTCTTGGAGGTGAAACTATCTGGGTGGCTGAACACAAAATCACGTCACCATAGACTGGCCTGAATTTCTCAAAATGTTTTACCTTTTGGAGTTCTCTGAGAAATCTGGATGTCAGTTTTTAGCCTATAAAGTCAATATTTGATGCATACTAATATAGCAATGTATATGAAGATTTTTAATTCCTACTACCCTTGTAGAACTGGATTGTGAACCTGGCTCCTATCTTAAGCCACAGAGCAGTCCTAGACATGGAAGGCATCTGGGGATGAATCAATATGAATCAATAGGTGGGATCTCTTTCTCTCACTTTCTTCTTCCCTCCTTTTCTATTACACACACACACACACACACACACACACACACACAACCTGCCTCAAACATATAAAAAAAGGAAGGAGATGAGAGACACAGAAACAGAGACATGTGAATAGAAGGAAAGGTTTTGTGAAGATAGAGTCAGAAATCAAAATGATGTATTAATAAATTCAAGAATATTGAATATGCAAAATCATGTAGATGATATTTTATGTGTGATTAAAGGTATTTTCATGGGTATTATTGATTATATTTGATCTTTACGTCATACAAATAGTTTAGAATCTTAAACTATTTGGAAAATGTAATCCTAATGAATGAACTGAGTAAATCTGATGGATATTCTGCTAAATAATTTGAGTCAAGTTCTAAGAGGGTTCACTATCTAAGATATAGAAGGAATGAATGTAATTTTAGATTAATGAAAGTGAGAAAAATATAAATAGTAATATATGAGAAGTGATATCAAAATGTAATAAAAATAGTCAAATGTGGCAAAAGAAGGAAATTATGACAAAATGAAAATGATGGGAAGCAGAAAGAAAATAGAATTCTATTTGAATATATCAATGACATTGCTTGAATATTTCAAGAGAAAGAGGTATAGGTACAAATAGGAAAAGTCAACGGAAAATATTTATGTAATTTTACTATCCTAAACTAAGAAAATTTGTAGGATCATTAGATTATTGGACATCCACTGCAGATTTGAAACTCAAAATATTTGTTATCATGCTTTAACTAAATAATTCAAATAATTGGTTTATTTTTATCCATATAACCTTTAAGACTGTAGAACAATCCAATTCATCTTATTTTTGTATTGGAGGATGGAGACGGGGATGTTCTGAATGAATGGGAACATAAAAAAAACGTGGAAGGAATATGTTCTGTGTTCCACAGCACAGTGGGTTGATTATAGCTCACAATAACCCACTATATATTTTGTAAAACATCAGAAGTGGGGAGTTCAAAAGCTTTAAGCATAAAAAATGGATAAAAAGATGGAAATTATAATTATCATGACTTGATCAGTACATATTTTATGAATATATTGAAATTTTATACTGTATCACATAAATATATATCTCTATATGCTAATCAAAATTATATGAGAGTCTTCTGTACATTTTTATGCATTTGGAATACAGGAGAAAAGGAAAATTATTTTTTTAAATAAAAAAGTATGGTTATGTGTGTGTGCTGTCATTTGCATTTGTCCTCCAAAAGCTGGTTTGTTCAAAATTGCACACCAAGGCAGCAGTGTTGTGAAAGGACACTTGAAGTCACTGGGTCATAAGAGCTTTGCTCTTATGTCTAGAATCCATTAATGTATTGTTAAAATAATGATTGATTCTAGGAGGGGCTAAAGCTCTCTTTGGTCAGCTTGCTCTGACTCACCAAATAATGCCCTCTGCCAAGTTTATGATGAAGATAAAAGCCTTCAACAGATACTGTGCAGATTCCAGTACCTTGTTCTGGGACTTCCCAACCTCTAAAACAATGAGTTAAATGACCCTCCACACTTTATACCTTACCTAGTTTGTGACAGTGAATTATAATAACACCAACAACAAAACAGACTAAAACAGTTGATATGTGTGGCAGTGTATACTTGAATTATTATGTGCTATTGCATCAATCACTTACATACTTTTTAATATTTAATTATAACATTGTCCTTTGTAGTAGATAATTATCATTACTATTATAGAGATGAAAAAAGTAAGACTCCCACTGATCATGTAATTTGTCCACAGAAAAGGAACAGAAAAGTTATCGAGTTGAGCCTGAACCCAGAAACTGATGCCAATATTGGCATTTTGAAGCACAGTGATATTGTGCATGATGATAGGAGATACACACACACACACATATATAAATACAATCTCATCTACTTCTCACAACTCTGCTCTGTAGACACAACGATTTACATTTTATAAATAAAAAGACTGAGTCTCAAAGAGATTGTGTAACTTGTCCAAAGAGAGACTAATTTGCCCAAAGAGAGATGTGGCAGGCTAAAATTACTAAGTATTGTATATTTTTATGTAGTTTGAGATAAAGATTGATAAAACATTTATAAAATAAATCAATTTCCTTACTAATAATTCAAAGTACAATCTATTTTATCCATAATGCAAGACTAATATTTTAAAAAGTTAACATTAAAAACCGTCCACTATTTTCTCATTATTTTTTACAGTAAAAGGATTTATTTCAAGTTATATCCATCTGCCAAAATAAAGATCCCATTATTTAGGAATTTGAATGTACTTTTATTTTGATCATTATTTTTTCCTTCTCTTTTTGAGGATGCATAGTCTATACTAAATATCTCCAGGGTGACCAGAATATCTACATGTCAGGAAATAAAAAGCCTAATTTTCCTCTTTCTCATTCTTTTGACCAGGCGGTATCCCAAGAACAGAGTAGAATAAAACAAACCAATGGCTTCCAAAGAGGACCCAGAGAACCATACAGTTTTCTGAATAATCATTGCTAGGATTCAGTCCGCAGCCAGGTAGCATTTTTGGCACCTGGGGACCATAAATCTCTAGCAAGAGATTTATGCTCTCTTGAGCACAAAAGAAAAAAAGGTAAACACAATTAAGTCCAAGATAATTTTCTGTCTAAACTGTCACTCTCTTCACTACCAAAAAGCTCAACTGATTCAACCAATCTATATGTTAGGGAAAGGAAATATTTATAGAGCACACAGACACCTTGCTAATGCTGGTATCGTCAATTTATTTTGATGTTAAAACGCCAGGTACAATACTTCATTTCTGGTGACAGTATTCTCAACTAAGTTGAGGATCTCAGACTTGTTTCAGAGGGGACTAAAGGAGGATATTAGGTAATATCTGGTTTTAAGAGAATGGACTGGAAGCATCAGCTTATTTGATATATCAGCAGGAGAAATGTAAAGTCAAGATGTTATCCAACAACATTTAACAATAAAATCCATGTCCTGCTAAAATACTGAGTCATCCAGACCCAGACATTCATGACAGCCATAACAAATCCTTTACTATGTAACATAACGCTGTAAATCTAAATTCCAGAGCCGACGAATTTTCACCCTTTCTCCCATATTTTAATTGCTCACTAAATTTCTCCTGCCTATCCACCCATGAACAGAGTTTAATCTGAATTAGATCCAGCAGGATCTCATATCTAATACTTTTAGAAACTAGATAAGTGACTTCTCAGACTTGTGATCAAGGAGATGTGAAGGCAGCAAAGGACATATTGTCTTCTAAATGTCAATGCAGAACAGATCCTCAGGTTGACAAGATGAGCTGAAATGTCCTTTGCTGTCTTTTATATTCATTGCTGTTCCAGAACTAGATGCTTAAAACAAAAATCTCTCTATTTTGAA
Source organism: Oryctolagus cuniculus (assembly GCF_964237555.1). Lineage (NCBI taxonomy): Eukaryota > Metazoa > Chordata > Mammalia > Lagomorpha > Leporidae > Oryctolagus > Oryctolagus cuniculus. The sequence continues at coordinate 137,936,100 of NC_091437.1, forward strand.
ATGTGTTAATAAACTATAAAACAGACATGATTGTTTTGTAAATGTTTGTTGTATAATCGTTATTCTATTTTAATTTAATGCATATTTTTTCAGGCAGACTTTGCTTTATCCTCTGGTAATTTTCCATTGTATGTAATTCCAATATAAAGGCACTTGCAAGGTTATTCAATGTATTTATTTTTAAAAATTAAAAACAATCCTGTTTTCATTTTTATATTGTTGTTCACCTGTGTACTTGACTGTAAATTCAGATTGACTAAAATGACTTCAAAGTTTTATTATTACAAAGCTACTATCTAAAAGAATTGCAGAGTAATTTTCTTTAAAAAATAATTTTCATGTAGTGAAAAATAAAGCAAGTCTGGAGTAAAAGTCTACATCATGAGATGAATCTTACTTACCAAACTCCTTGGGAACCGCTATAGAATAAACACAATTATGTCCCACACTGTAATTTTTTGGATAGTTTGGTGAAAGCACTGTGCCTTCAGAACCTGTTGAACGACTTCCACAGGGTGCTGGAAAGTAAAAATGATAAAAATACTATTTTTAGTAAAAATTAAAGTTCAGGCCATATAATCTTCATATAAAATGGTTATTTGATTATAACATATATGATTTATTTCCATCTTTTATCAATATACTTCAAATATTTTCAAATTAAAAAACTTTGTACCTATAAAATTTTATTCAGATTTCCTGTTATCCAAAGCAAAATAATATAATAATGTTATAACAGTGTTATCTCTAAAAGTAATAGTAGATGCCTCGCTTTCATTTCTGATAAGAGTACAGAATTAATCATCTCTTTCATAATGATGACAAATTACATTTTCAAGTGGGAAATTGTTGTCCTTATTGCCAGGCTTTGAAACTCTAGTCATATGTAACACTGATTATGCTTCTGTCAAACTGAGCATTTATATACACGAGACATGGATGGTTGTACCTATATGTTTACCCACTCCTCTAAATATGCTATTTTCTCACTGATCTTTGTCAGTTTATATAGTTTTCTTTAAATCATAGGAGTTGCTGATGATTTCTTTAGGTAGACTGATTCACTACCTCACTACCTCACTGCCTGAGGTAGTGATTGTTCATAAAAAAGATGAAGGTGAAAACATGGTTTCTGGAAAATTTGTAGATGATGGCTCTTTATGAGCAGAACAGGGATGAGTTCTCTGAATTTTGCTACTTATGGCACTTTAGATATTTAATATGTTGTTCATCATTGATATGCTCTAAGTGAATGAGATCATTCAGGAAAGTATGAGAAATGAGAAACAGACAGCCAAATAGGAGACTGAGAAATTCCAAAAGTTTAGGATCAAAGAGGAGGAGTATGGAGAAATCAGGCTCTTGGAAGCTGAAAGAAAAGAAGGTTTCAAGGAAAAGAGTGTTGAAAAGTGGCCAATGAAAAAGGAGTCCTGGTTCCCTTGGAATCAGGAGTGTAAAGCAATAGGGCTCTTCTTCCCCCTGGCCTATAATTTCCATAAGGAAGGAATTTTTCAAAGTACATCTATCTGCTGGGCCCACTCACTTATTCCTTAGCAGCAGGAGGTGATTTCTGATTGTTGAGCCTGGGACAAATATTTTTTGTTTTCTTCCAGTTGGGAGGCTTCCTGCCTGAAGTACACACTTACTGATTTGCTCATCTACACTGTAAGATTTTCAGGATGAGTCCATGGTCAGTAGCCTATTGTTTATCAAGATTAAAGCGAATGGTTTGATTTCTCTCAGACTGTCCTAATTGACTTTGAACTTTTCAATAAGTTTATTATTCCCCTCAAACACCAAAAAGAGTGTTAGCGCTGTAGTTTCAATGTGAGAAGCTATCTGCAAAGTCAGCCAGGAAGTCAAGTCCAGGCCATGGACCAACACAGAGTTTTACATTTTTAGTACTACAAACACAATAAAAACCACAGAACATGCAATAGAGAGGAAATAGAGGAAATAAGGAGCATTGACCTAGAGATAAGATCAAAACAAAAGTGGAATGATTGGCTTTAAAAACTAGTAAGTGACTTGAGAAAAGGGCAGAAGGAGGCTAAAAGTACATAGCTTTAGGTTTTATGTCGTAATTTATTTGAGTTAATGCTTATTTTCCTTTAGAAGAGCACTGGATGCAGGGTGGATTAGGTGCCTACAAAAGAGTTATGGGAGTTTGGAAAAAGTCGAAACTTTAGATGGATTCCTGGCCAAAGTTCAAAAATACAGCAATATATTTTAAACACATGAATGTACAAAACACAAAGAATACGTTATATGGAGTAGAGTGGCTAATTAGTGTTCAGCCTTCTTTCTGTAGTGTTCTGGTGAAGGGTAATAAATACTTCAAATTTAAACATACTAAAATTAGAAATCTGCACAAACAACAACAAATTGGCAGTGATGATAATAACCAAAGAAGCATCATTCTCATCACTCATTATTGTTTGAGATAGCAGTAGTCAGGTGCATTCTTATTTCAGCACTGATAACTTTATTCAACTGATAATGCAGCTGATGAGAAAATCTTTCAAGAATGAGTAAAGTGTTTTATGTTAAATTTTTTTTTGATTTTAAGGTGCTCTAAAATTAAAATAGTTTAAATGTACCTCACAAAACTTATTTTTACACTTGGAAACTATGAGCAAAAATTGGAGTTTTTAATTCAAATTTAGTTCTATTACTTTATCGTGAACTTTCTGCTATCATATATTAATATGTTTCTGGGGCTGGTGCTGTGGCAAAGCTGGCTAAGCCTCCACGTATAGCAGTGGCACCCTATATGGGCATCAGTTCTTGTTCCAGCTGCTCTTCTTCTGACCCAGCTCTCTGCCGGTAGTCTAAGAAGCCAGTGGAGGAGGATGGTCCAAGTGCTTGGGCCCTGCACCCACATTGGAGACCTGGAAGAAGCTCCTGGCTCCTGGTTTCGGATCAGCTCAGCTCCAGCCATTGTGGCCATTTGGGGAAGTGAACCAGCAGAGAATAGACTTTTCTGTCTCTCCATCTCTCTGTCCGTAACTCTACCTCTCAAATAAATAATTCTTTAAAAAAGTGTTTCTGACGTGCCAGGGGATTCCAATTCAATCCCATCAAGGTGGCATGTACCAATGCCATCTCACTAGTCAAAGTGATCAATTTCAGTTCACAATTGATCACACTGATAGGTCTAAGAGTCAAAGGGATCACATAAACAAGACTAGTGTCTTCTAATACTAACTGATAGAATTAAAAGGGAGAGAACGATCCAACATAGGAAGCAGGATACACAGCAGGCTCATAGAATGATAGATGTCCGAAACAGCACTCTGGCCTCGGAATCAGCCCTTAAGGCACTTGGATCTGGCTGAAGAGCCCATGAGAGTATTTTAGACATGGAAAGCCAAGACACTTTGGAAAAACAAACAAACAAAAAAACCTAAATGAAAGATTTCTGCAAGTGAGATCACAGTGGAAAGAACGGGCCATTAAAAAAGGAGGTACCTTTCTCTGAAGGGAGGAGAGAACTTCCACTTTTACTATCACCTTGTCTAAATAAGATTGGAGTCGGCGAACTCAAAATGCTTCCATAGCCTTGGCAACTCAAGACAAGAGCCTAGGGTGACTACTGATGCCATAAACAAGAGTGTCAATTTGTTAAGTCAACTACAGGATTCACTGTGCATTTACTCCTCATGTAGGTTCTCTGTCCTTAATGTGTTGTACAATGTGAATTAATGTTATAACTAGTACTCAAACAGTATTTTACACTTTGTGTTCTGTGTGGGTGCAAACTGTTGAAATCTACTTAATATACACTACATTGATCTTCTGTATATAAAGATAATTGAAAATGAATCGTGATGTGAATGGAATGGGAGAGGGAGCGGGAGATGGGAGGGTTGTGGGTGGGAGGGAAGTTATGGGGGGAAAAAGCCATTGTAATCCATAAACTTCTCTGTAAATTTACATGCATTAAATAAAAGTTAAAAAAAGTATTTCTGAAAACCTATTAGCTATTCTGTGCAATGGGTGTAAACAATGGACGGACATATAGTTTTTGTTGGAATTCCTTTATATAAACCTAAGTTTTGCTTTTTACAAAAACAAATATGTAAGAGTTCACTTTTTTTTTAAGGGAATGAGTTTACTGGAGGAAACCCTACAGACTGGAGGGAAGGGGCAAAGAAGGAAAAAGAGGGAGAAGGAGAGTGTAAGAGAGAGACAGAGACAGAAACAGAGGTCAGGAGATGGAGAGGAAGAGAGAGAGAGACATGTTCAGGAGCAGGTCCTTTTAAAACTTTCAGGGGTGGCCAGGTAAGCTGAAGCAGCAAATCCCATTTAATCACATATAATTATGGCAAATGATACTTTGTTATTATGTAGTATGTTTTAATATACTTAAGAGAAAATTAATCATGTTCTCAAACACAGATCTATTGTAATATGTTTTATTTTTATAAAATAATAGCTAGATGAGGACAACTCCACTGATTCCCCATATTGTTTTCTAGAAGCTTTTCCAATTCTCATTGCCTGTTTTAATTTAACTTTATTGACTGGTAGGAAAAAAAAAAAAAACAGTGCTTATCTTTCTGGCTTTTATCAGTGAGAGCTAAAAGCAGTTTAAGCCTTTAGTTCTATGCTCACTTTTTGCCATTTGTCATATACTTAATCTATCTGTGGGCCTTTTGTCAAACTAGCTGGTTTTTTTTTCTCTAAATAGCCTATACTACTCAGTTGCTAAAAAATATTGGAGGCAACTAACTTATAAAGAGAACTAGCTAGTTCACTGATTTGGATCAAAGACCAAATGGCATGGCAGTGATCTAATGATATCCCATTAGGCTCTAATTCCAGAATATCATAATCAATTAAGTTTCCACTTTTTTCATACCATTAACATAAGATTTTAAGGACTAAACTAAGTTGAAGAGGACAGATATTCAGAATATAGTACAGCTTATATCCATTAGTGTGCATTAAATCCGAGGACTCACTTGTTCTTGACTATAACTCATGTGGTACATAAGTCTGTTTTTTAATAGTGCATTTGTGAAACATATGAATTATGAGAAAAGATATTTCCAAGAATAAGTGGAAAATACATAGATAAAAGAATCAGGGTTTTCATTTTTTATGAAAATTGAGCCTTACACTTGAAGATCTTTCTCACAAACTTACTTGACCCTGAAAAAAATTCTTGTTTTTTCCAAATTTCACCTTACAGGCCCAATATTCCTGAGAACACACTATTCAAAAAACCAAATTAATGATTCTAAAATGTGCTACCATTTTACCAATAATTTTAATGTTTATTTAATTATTTGTAATCAGTTATGGCTTTCCAGCAATAGAGAACCGTGCTTTATGTATACATATAGAGCCAAAGTATTTCAGATATTTAAAATATTAAACAGCCTATTTATAAAATATCATTATTATTAACCCTCTTCCCCAATTCTTGCATCCGATACGTCATTGATTTGTTGCTTATACTCCTACTTAGCTTATCAGCTTCTCCCTATCGTTGCTGTCACTATAACTACTACAATCCAGACTCCCACTAGTTTTTCCATGGACTCATCCAACAGACTCCCAGCTCTACTCTTCACCAATAGCTCATAACACTACTAACAATTTTTCCAAAACATGTCTTATCATGTTTCTTTTCTCTTTGTAGGACAGTGTTTATGCATAGTTGCTTCTTTATGAATATCTGTTTGATATTTAAATGAACTGTGATTTCAAAACCACTTAATAATAAAAAAGATATTCCACCATCATCATATAACACAGACATTTCCTTTGGTTGAAATTACTCTGGAAAAGACACTTAAATCCAATATAGAATTCATAGACACTCTGAAAAATACCATACAAGCTTTCTATGTAGGTGTAGTAATGTGATATATATTTATCTTTAAACATTAGAAGTAAACATCAACAGTAAGATGCTTATAAAATCAGAGCCATATGGATAGAGTTTCGCTGAGGAAAGAGAACTTTATGCCTACCAATTCATATTTGCCAATCGATGCTAATATTTTATCACTTTGGGGCACATGCTCACTAAATGAGTAAAATCATACAGTTAACCTCCTTTTTTTATTTTTATTTTTTGACAGGCAGAGTGGACAGCGAGAGAGAGAGACAGAGAGAAAGGTCTTCCTTTGCCGTTGGTTCACTCTTCAATGGCCGCCGCAACCAGTGCACCGAGGCCTGCACTGATCTGAAGCCAGGAACCAGGTGCTTCTCCTGGTCTCCCGTGGGGTGCAGGGCCCAAGCACTTGGGCCATCCTCCACTGCACTCCCTGGCCACAGCAGAGAGCTGGCCTGGAAGAGGGGCAACCGGGACAGAATCCGGCACCCCAACCGGGACTAGAACCCAGTGTGCTGGCGCCGCAAGGCAAAGGATTAGCCTAGTGAGCCGTGGCACTGGCCACAGTTAACCTCCTTATTAATTTTCTTTCTTTATCTCTTTTTAAACTTCTTTAACATTCTTTTTTAGCTGAATTACTATGGTATGATTATGTATGTATTACGTGTGTAAAATACAACTGAACTGCATATATTTTTGTTTTACAGGGGACACAGATGGTATTATCAGAGAAATAAGGGCATCAATCAAAAAGACTTTCATTTTCATTTGTGTTGCATGAAGGAGAGGGCTGATGAGGAAAGAGAACAAGATGTAACTTAACATTGAACGAAACAGAAAATTCTCAACTATATATATGGAAGACATGTTATTTGAATGTTCTGACTCTTATATTTTAGGCATAAACATACAGCTAAATGGACAGAAGGACCTCCCATTCACTGTTTTATTCCTAAAATGCCTGCAGGGATCACAGCCTGGGCTGAGTCTGAAATCTGGAAGTCACAGGGTCAATAGGAATTTTAGACTTTGTAATACATACAATGTAGCTTTAAGCTATTTGCATTTTCAATTCTGTCTCTTCACTTGTGTAATGTATAATTTATTATCAAATATATATTTTAATAAAGATTAGTATATAACATATAAATTATTCTCAGAAAGCAAGTTAGTTACTTTAAAAAGTGATGACTTTTGCAGGTCACAGAAGAACAATGTGATATATTAAATCAATAATTTACTAGAGGTGACCTGTGACTCCTTTGGTTTGAAAGAATTGCTGTACCTACAAAACTACTTGTATCTTCTAATGGATTACTTATTCCTTGATACAGTCTGATTGAATGCCCAAAAATATAAATCCTAGCATAGAGTGTGTTTTCAAGTATTTTTTAAGAGAAAGCCTTTCCTCCATTTTGTTGCAGATTGCAGGAAACTGGAAAACATCATGCTGGGTGAACTAAGCCAGTCCCAAAGGGACAAATTTCATATGTTCTCCCTGATCGGTGACAACTAACTGAGCACCAAAGGGGAAACCTGTTGAAGTGAAATAGACATATGAGAAACAATGACTTGATCAGCCCTTGTCCTGATTGTCAAGGAATAACTTACTACATTATTCCTTTTAGTATTTTTCTTTGTTCTACTTAATACCATTGGTTAAACTCTTTAATTAACACACAATTATTCTTAGGTGTTTAAATTTAACTGAAAAGTGATACCTGTTAAATATAAGAGTGGGAATAAGAGAGGGAGGAGATGTATAGTTCAGCACATGCTCAATCGGACTTACCCCTAATAGTAGAGTTAGAAATGTGCCAGGGGATTCCAATTCAATCCCATCAAGGTGGCATGTACCAATGCCATCCCACTAGTCCAAGTGGTCACTTTCAGTTCATAATTGATCATAATGATAGGACTAAGACTCAAAGGGATCACATAAACAAGACTAGTGCCTACTAAAAGTGATAAAATTAAGAAGGAGAGAATGATCTATCATGGGAAGTGGGATACACAGCAGACTCATAGAATGGCAGATGTCCTAAACAGCACTCTGGCCTCATAATCAGCCCTTAAGGCATGTGGATCCTGCTGAAAAGCCCATGAGAGTATTTCAGGCATGGAAAGCCAAAACACTCTGGCAAAAAAAATGACCTAAATGAAAAATCTCTGTGAGTAAGATCCCAGTAGAAAGAACGGGGACATCAAAGAAGGAGGTACCTTTCTCTGAAGGGGGGAGAGAACTTCCACTTTGACTATGACCTTGTCTAAATAAGATCGGAGTTGGTGAACTCAAAATGCTTCCATAGCCTTGGCAGCTCATGACAAGTGCCTCGGGTGATTACTAACATCAGAAATAGGAGTGTCAATTGTTAAATCAACAACAAGAGTCACTGTGCACTTACTCCCCATGTAGGATTTCTGTCCTTAATGTGTTGTACTATGTGAATTAATGGTATAACTAGGACTATAAAATTATTTTGTTATAATTTCATTTTCATTTGCATTAATTTTGATATATTCATATTTGCACACCAGAAAATTATAAGGATAATACTGCTATGAGTGTTCTCTTATTTCACCTACTCACCTAAAAAAAGCAAAAGTCAGCTCACTACCCATGAATTAGTTTATGCTATGTTTTACGCTACTTTTTAATGCTATAAAGGCATCCGAATATAATAATCCATAATCAGTGACTCATATCCCACTTTAATGATTCAGTAATATCAGTTTAATGGTATATGAACTCTTACACCTGCCATTTCACTAGTTGCTTGGATTCATTCAAAGGGTATGATCTTAGAAGAGTTATTCTATAGCAAAGGCCAATGAGTAGCTATGTTGCTTGGATAGGCCTTCCTTGATACTATTCAATTCTATTAATAATAGTCTTGAGAATGTGGACATTAATCTATGATACCCATGTCATTCATTTTTTAGCCCCATTTAATATTTTGAGATGCAATTCTCATACTATAAAACTGAATGTTCAATTGTACAAAGGAGTGATTTTTATCATATTCACAAGATGTTATACAACCAACACCATTACCTAATTTCAGAACATTTTCATCAATGTCAAAAGAATCCCAGTTTCCATTAGCAGCCACACCCCACTCCTGCACTCTCAATCCTTGGTAATTATTAATGTGATTTTGTACTAAACAGTGTATGGAAAGATAATTTCTTAAAATTGAATTATTAGCATTTTTAGACCAAGATTTATTTTATCACTTAGATGATGTCTTCTTTCTCTGAGTCATTGCTCTTTAGTGATGCCAATCTTTTATTATTTAAAACATACTTGAAGCAACTAATGTTAGTCCAAAAATGACTTTAGTGGGAAAAAAAGCCTGCTATAATTTAGTCACTCATACCAAATCTCAAATTTGCCTGCTGAAGAAAGGCTTCTCTAACTTCAATATTTATTCAGAAGCTCCTATTATTCAGTATTCTATCACTTAAATTTAGGACACTGAGTATGGCTTAAATGATGGGTTGATTTGTATAGCTTTTTAATGTCTGTATGTATCTCTACAAGATCTATTAAATCAAAGCTTTCATGTCATCATTCGTACTGTGAGATGTTAACATAGCATCTGTTTATATAATAGGTTGCCAATAAACATGTTATATTAAGGAAAATACATTATCAATATCTTGCCATTAACTAAATATATGAACTGTAAAATTGAAGATATTTACAATACTTTGAGGTAATACAGCAGAATACAATATAAAATTCAAAGCACTTCGGAATCACAAAGATTTAGGTTTAAATTCCAGCTATTTATTATTGACTGAAAAGTTTAGGTTAAATTCCAGCTATTTATTTACTGAGAAAGTAGCCTTTGGAGGAGATCAAATTATAAACTGGAACTGGAACAGGAAGTGTCTGTTAAATCAGGAATATAGTGAAAGCTTAAGCTAAATTGATTAAGAACATGTCTTGACCTACTCCAAAACCTTCTAGAGGCAATATAATGAGGCTTTTGTGTGGCCACATAAAGATGAATTAACCTCATCATTCCCAGGACAGCACAAAGCTGGGAGGAAACAGCAGAAGGAACCACCTTAGTATAGTATTCTTGCCAAATTCCTCCTTCAAGAGATAGGAAGGCCTTTTATGTGATCCTACACAGGGCATTTTGTTACTCCATAGGAAAAGCTTTGGGCTTTTATTCTTCTTCTCTTTATTTTCCCTAAGCATCACGAACAGAGTATGGTCACCCCTCCATAACTGTGGATTCAATCAAATGCAGATAGAAATGTTTAGGAGAAAAATAAAGTTTCATATGCACTGAACATGAGCAGTCCTTTTTTTCTCTTCTCCCTTTTTACCATTCACTAAACTACACAGTTTAGCAACTAAATAGAATCCATATTTTCTTAGGTATTATAGTAATCAAGAGAAGATTTTAAGTATACAAGAGTATGTCACAGGTTATATGCAAATACAATGCAATTTTTTATAAGGGACTTGAACATCTGGAAGCTTTGGTATCTGGGGGAGACCCTAAAGGTCACTGGTAGCATGGGATGATGGTACTACATTCTAGTGAAAGAGGAAAATACAACTTCAATTCAACAGTTTCTCAAGGGGTGAAATCATTTTCTGTTTATTGAAGGTCAAAATGCATGATGTCCTCTACTTCTTTCTATATTTTTATTTTTAAAAAGTCCAACAGGAAAACAAGAGTCAACAATTCTAGAAAAAAAGGAGGGGAATAGGGTTCATATTGTCTTTCCTTTATAATCCAGGGACTCTTATACTTTTTCCATAAATTTGGATGGGGATGAAAATTGTCTATATTTTCTCTAGACAGCAAATGAATATGTTTATTCTGAATTTTAGCATTTCCTTTAGTTATGAATATAGATAACAATGTATAGTATATTAGAAATAAATAGAAGCTTGCATCAATATAAAACACAAATATTTTCTTATTACATTATAGTTGTTGCAGGTAACTCAAAACATTGTTAATTCACCTTGTTATTGAACACTGCAACAGTCACAAGTCTTATTAGTAGAACTTGTAGTTTAATGCAGTTGTTAATAAGCATAAGTATCTTTATATCAGAAAGTTTTGGTTCAATTATAATTTTATGTACTTTGATAGTATCTTCAAACATAATTTGTATTTTCCTTTTAAGCTTACTTACACAATTTTATGCACTTAAAAATGGTGATTCTAAGAAGGTATCCATAGGACTTATCAAAATATACAAAAAGTCTAGAAACTCCTTTTCTAGTTGGATTGCTCCCAAACTACCTTTATTTCTGTGTGTCATTCTCTTATTTATGCTTTCCTACAGGAGAGTATGGTTCATTTATTTTTAATTTGGCTTAAGAAGATTTTAAAAAATAGTTGTATTGTGGGAACTTCTGTTTCTTAATCTTTTGTTTCTTTTCCTAACAAGATAGATCCATGAACCAGAAAGATCCCAGAACTCAGGTGAGGAATTATGAGGAGAAATATCCAGTCTTGGGCTTAGCTTAAGCTTCAGGGGATTTAGAACCGCAGCCTAATTATGGTGTACCTTTACTCACTAATTCTGTGTGGTTCAGTCTAACTCAACAGATTTGTGTTTTGGTATTCTTTATATATATATATATATATATATATATATATTCTTTTTTTTTTTTTTTTGACAGGCAGAGTGGACAGTGAGAGAGAGAGAGAGAAAGGTCTTCCTTTGCCGTTGGTTCACCCTCCAGTGGCCGCCGCGGCCGGCACACTGCAGCCAGCGCACCGCGCTGATCCGCGATCGCAGGAGCCAGGTGCTACTCCTGGTCTCCCATGGGGTGCAGGGCCCAAGCACTTGGGCCATCCTCCACTGCACTCCCTGGCCACAGCAGAGAGCTGGCCTGGATGAGGGGCAACCGGGACAGAATCCGGCGCCCCGACTGGGACTAGAACACTGTGTGCTGGAGCCGCAAAGCAGAGGATTAGCCTAGTGAGCCACGGCGCCGGCCATATATATATATTCTTATATATATATATATATATATATATATATATATATATATATTTTGAGGATATTGGCATGAATGATTTATTGTTTTAGTATTAATGTAAAATGATGAAATTTTCTGTTACAAAGGACAGGGAAGCAGCAGCCTACTCTCCTCGCATACAGTTCCTCCTTGGAAACTCCACAGATCTGACCTGCTGGTTTTATAGTGTAGGGTCATCAGACTTTGAAGCTTTAGAGTTGTAAACATGTAACTGAAATTAACTGAAAGTCCTCATACGAGGCACCAAAGAAACAAGTGCATTAGTTTGTCATTAGTTTGTCTCTCAAGATAGCAGAAATTTTAATTATTTTTTACTTTACTGTACAGTTTTGTACAGTAAAGTACAAAACTTTACTGTACAGAATAAATTCTGTTTACTCTTTGTAATGTCTTTCACAGATTGCCTGGAATGTGTGCTGCATTCTAGATATGCTTATCAATAACAACATGGCATACTATATTTTCTAGGCTTTCTGAAAGGAACTCTGTAATTAGGATTTTTAATTTCCCAATAAGTGTAAAAAAAATGGCTATGCTTAGATTTCTTGTCTCATTACCTTAATAGCATTTGAATTAGTAGCATTCCTTAATACCACTTGAATCTTATGACTTCTTAGTTACTACTATGTACTCTACTTTCTGTAAAAAGAGAATCACTAGGTTGACTCAAGCTTTTGTATAAATACTTTTCCTGTTTGTCTGCAAAACCAGCAACACATTATGAAGATATGTTTGAGGTCTGACTGAAATATAAACTACATGGTGGTATGAATATAGACTACATGGTAGGGGACATTTTAGTATAAAGCAAGGCCTTCTGAAGACAGAATTTAAATATGAGCGCTAAGTCAATGGTCACAAGAAAATATGCTCTTAGGCATAGGCATTGATTTGTAATCAAACTATTCCTTATGTGGGATACTCTACAGAGCCTTCTCCAGAATCCATTGTGGCAGGAATTTATTTATAACATTGTTCATGACTGTCTAGACTAGTATGCAGGAGGCCAACTGGACAGACAATATGAATGCCTGGAAAATAGCAGGTGCTCAATAGAATTAGTTACTCTTATAATTAATTACTTTTGACATAACACTCTACCCCCATATAAAAATAAGAATTATTTTGTTTTATCTCAACAATATTTTAATTTTTACCATAAAATACATTATAAATAAATGTTATATTCATGAACAAAATTCTAAAAGGCATTTAGTTGTTGACAGAAATATTTTACTACCATGCCTTTGTTTCATGAATATTTCATCTAACATTTTAATTATTTCACATATTATGTAACATCTAATACTAAATGTCTGAGCGTATTAGACTAGATTATCTCTATACATATTCAAAAAGAAATGGGATTTCAGACTTGTTTGATATTTCAAAAAAATGTAAACCTGAAGGATATTTATGATAAAGATTTTAGTTTAAGACTAGTCAGCCGGCGCCATGGCTCAATAGGCTAATCCTCCGCCTTGTGGCGCCAGCACACTGGGTCTAGCCCCGATCGGGGCGCCAGATTCTGTCCCGGTTGCCCCTCTTCCAGGCCAGCTCTCTGCTATGGCCCGGGAGTGCAGTGGAGGATGGCCCAAGTGCTTGGGCCCTGCACCCTCATGGGAGACCAGGAGAGGCACCTGGCTCCTGGCTTCGGATCAGTGCGATGCACCGGCCGCCATGCACCAGCCGCGGCGGCCATTGGAGGGTAAACCAATGGCAAAAGGAAGACTTTTCTCTCTGTCTCTCTCTCTCTCTCACTGTCCACTCTGCCTGTCAAAAAAAAAAAAATAGGCCATATGAGGTTACTAATTTGAGATTAGAGTTTAATAGCTAAATTAATAATATAAATTTCATTTTTTTGGTTGTTTAAAAATTTTCTTTTTATCTTAGAGAGTAACAAGCTTCTACTTAAAAATGCTTTTATCATTCCACATGCAGATGGAGGCCTAACAGAATGGTGCTAGATGATATTGGATGTCTAATTCTAACATATTCATCTTTACGCACTTTACAGAGGACATCAGTGATGAAGTTACTTACATCTTTTTTCTTTCTTCTGTATTTATTTTTTTTAATAATCCAGGAATTACATTAGCATGAGTGAAACAAATGTATTGAAAATAATGTTGTAGGTTTTCAATATAACTGAATTAGCACAGACTAAGGAAATCTATTAAGGACTTTGGATTCTGCTCAAAGTTGTATTTCAGTTTTCAGATAAACCACTGTATTGCTGTTGTTTGCTGTTTGTTTGTGTGTGGGTTTCTGATATTTTTAATAGGAACTTCAGGAAGGTCTTCCCTTAATTTTCAGTCTTAGTATGGAATAAGACTTCAGAAATACATGGAGAATCCTCAATATCTCTACTTATTCTTTGTACCATGTATCATTTGTAAATCATTTAACAAATTTACATGGTTGAATATGTCCTCCAAAATTCCTGTTTTGGATATTTAACCCCCCATGTAAGAGTGTTGACAGGTAGAACTTTAAAGAGATGATTAGATAATGAGGGATCCTCCCTTATAAATGGATCAATGCTGGTATCTTGGGAGTGAAACAGTTATTCTCAGGGTTAATGGATTCTTGGGAAATAAAAAAGATGAGTTTGTTGGGTCCCTTTATATTCAACACTGTGTCTCTTGTGTCTCTTGCCTTTCTTTCTTCCACCATAGGATAACAAAGCAAGAAAGCTTTTACTAGGCCCACCACGGTGGCACAGCAGGTTAAGCTACCACTTGCAATGCCAGCAGCCTATACTGGAGTCTGGATCATGTCTTAGCTACTTTGCTTCCATTTCATCTTCCTGATTATGTGCCTGATAAGATAGCAAAAGATAGCTCAAATACTTTGGCCCCTACCACCCATATGGGAGACCAGCATGGAATTCCTGGCTCCTGACTTCAGCCTGGCTCAAACCTGGATGTTGCAGCCATTTGGCGAGTGAACCAGTAGATAGAAAATCAATCAATCTCTCTCTCTTCTCTCTCCTCTCTCTCTCTCTCTCTCTCTCTCTCTCTCTCTCTGTGTGTGTGTGTGTGTATGTGTGTTTGTGTGCGTATGTGTGTTTGTCTCCCTTTCTGTAAATCTGCCTTTCAAATATTTTTTAAAAACAAAAGCCCTTACCAGATGCATTTCCCTCAAACATGAACTTTCCAGCCACCAGAACTGTAAGATATAAACCTCTGTTCTTTATAGGTCACTCAATCTTGTGTTACAGTAGCACAAAACAGACTAAGAAATCAACTGAGATATTCCAGTTCATATATAAAAACATAAATGCAAGGACCTTTGCAGAATTAACCAGCTGATTTATAGGGCAGTGATGAAGATCACGGATCAAAAACAATATTGCTGTGTATGTATAGCTTTCAATAAGTGAATGAACCTGGTGTCTTGCTTTCCCCATGTGCCATGAAAATATTATTTGTTCCTACTTCATGGAGTTATGGTAAAAGTATAAAATGTATATTTTGAAAGCTATCTTTAATACAGGTAACCTGTTTGTCTTCACTATGCCTTTGCCTTGCTGAATTACTTGTAATTCTATCAGTATTTCCTGTCCACTCTTGCTCCTACAGCTTTACATATGTTGAATCTTGGATTCGAACACACCATCCCTTCATACTGTGGTAGACTTCTTAATGCTTTTAAGATTCAGTTCAGATCAGGAAGCTTTCCATGATCTCTCTTTATAATTAGACCAGATGTACCTCCATGTTGAGTTCACAGTACTCTGTATTTATTGCTATCAATGGACCTTACCTGTGTATATCTCAACAGACTGTAAACTCTCCAAGGGCAAGGACCATGTTGAATTCACATTTTTAATCCCTAATACTTAGTGCTAGGACCAGGCATGTACTTTTGAATGCCTGCCAAAAAGGAATGAATAAATGATATTAGCACTTTGGAGTAACTGGCAAGCTAGTGGCTATTTAATATCCCAAATATGCTTATTCTTGGGGTTTTATATTATAACTGCCTATCAATGATATTTTCACTGTATGCTATAGAAGTAGAAAAGGTCAAGACAATTATATTGGTACTGTGCCCAGTAGTCTCATGTTTACTTATTTACCTTTCAAAGCCCTGAGACCCCATATGTACCTGGGGTTTTACAGAATCAGAAAAATCACTTCCAAGGATATATGGTTGCAATTTTAGATATGGATAGTGATTTCATCCTGGGTGCTCTGGGGAATCAAGGGCAGGGCAAATAGGAATGCTTTTTCTATTCAGGAAACAAATGATTGGGTATCCAACGTAAGTGAAAGGACTGATCAGTAAGAAAGATGGGGAAAAAATATTCTAAGCTAAGAGAACAGCAAAAGCAGAATCCTTGTTGTGGAAGTGTGATCAGTTCTTTGAAGATAAATCAAGGAGGTCTGTGTCACTCAGAATGCAAAGTAAAGAGCTCAGTATATATAAGTAGATGAGGCAGAACTTCCTATTATGAGATCATTGGCATTTATTCTGATTTATGAAGGAATTGGTAGATTTTGAACAAATACATGATACAATTTGATGCATACTTTAAAGACCATTGTGTCCAGAAAAGACTGTAGTGAGAACAAAAGGACAGAAAGTACTTGGGAGAGAGGAGAGGAGGCAAGAGAGGCTGGTGCTCTGAATGAAGGTAGAACTGTGTCAGTAGATAAAAATAGGTCAATGCAACACAAGCAGATGAAATAAATCAAGTAATGAATTTTAAGGGGAAATGTGGAATCTGTTACTCTGTGAGTTCTGTTACCTTTCCTGCTATTGAGTCAAATTGTGGGATAAGAGAGATATGTGACTTCTACTTTATTCTGATAAATCTGTAAATAATAAATTAAGAGTTTCTGAAGATATCTATCAAAGTATGAAAAATAAAAATTATTTTCTAAACTTTTTTTTTATAAAATCATACAGTTAACTGTAGGTTCAGATATGCTGTTCTGCTATCATTTAATATATGTGACACTCTCATGAGATAAAACCACAGTTTCTCATCACTGAGCAGGACTTTCTACAGGATGCAATCATTTTGGATCTACTTCTGACAAATATAATCTCCCAGTGTCCAACTTAAGCTCCTTAAAACATTTTCCTTAGATTTGAAATGTACACTTAATCCCAAATAATGATAAACATCTATCTTCTAAAACAGATACCCTTTGTAAATTTATATGGTCCAGTTCAAGTTAGCAAATATTTACCAAAGGCCTATTTGTATAAATTAATGTGTTAAATGCTAAACAAGAATATGCTGTCCATTATTTCATGGAGCTTATGCTCTCTTTGTGTAAGTCCAAATCAATATTTAAAGAAAAAAATAAAATATGACTGTGTTCTGAGAATTTGTGGTCAAATGGGTATTTATATTCATATTAAAAATAAGCAAAAGTCCTATTTTGGCATTTTACAATTTGCCTTAATATCCATTACTTAATTTATTTTACTTAATTGCATTGCATTGATTTATTTCATCTAATGGCACAGTTCTATCCTCATTTAGACAGCATCAGTCATTTCTTATCTTTTATCCTCTCTCTCAACTAGTTTCTACCCATCAATTATTCTCCCTGCAGCATTTTATAAACACAACAGAGTGATCTTTAAAGAAAACATCAGATTATAGCGTGTATTTACTCAAAATCCATCAATGGTTTCCTGAATCAGAATAAATGTCAAACACCTTATAATAGGAAGTTTTACTTCATCTGCTTATGTATATCCTGACTTGTTTACTATTCTAGTATCTTACTTCCTACTTATATACTCTAAATTAAAGCCTAGCAATCAGTCAAAATGTTCTGCTCAAGTTCTGACTTTAGTCAAGATTCTCACTATAGGCTAAGACCTGTAATGGGCATATTGCTTTAGATACCTGGGAATATAAACGCTTTTTCAAAACCATTTCTTTCTTAAATTCAATATAAAAACCCTTGATAAAGAATCTGAATTGCCTGTACCACACTTAAAGATTATACATTAAATGATTAATTTTTGTTTTAAATATAGAAATAGATTCAAACATTTCTTGATTCTAATAATAAAAACTCAGCAAAAAAATATTTATTTTTACCATGACAACTTGGCAGGGCTCTATTCCATCCAGGCCTTCCATCATCTCCCATGATACAGGTGAGTGTTGAATAACCTTGGAGAACATAACCAGCATCACAGTAATAGGTGACCGTTGACCCTAATTTATAGTCCATTCCCAGTCTGGTGCCATTCATTATATTGCCTGGATCAAAGCAGGACTCTCGGAGTTTTGCTGTAAAATGGTAGCACACATTATTTTAAAATATGACCTTAAAACATAACATATGTTATCTAAAATAATATTATCTACAAAACCTTCAGGAGTTGTTCCTCTAAGTTTATTCCTCTAAGCTGAAAGACAAAGCAACAGTCTCCTTTCTGTTTGAGTTCTACAAGTTCAAAGAAATCCTGAGTATATCTGACATTTTACTAAATTATATTGATTAGTAAGAGAATAAAATTCCTTATAGGTATTCTCATTAAAATTAGTATTTAGTGAATCCAGTCAAACACAGGGTTGGGTGTTTTGCCTAGTGGTTAAATGCTGCTTGTGATGCCCTTATCCAATAAAAAGAGCCTAGGTTTGAGTCCTGTCTCCACTTTGATTCCAACTTCCTGCTAACATGCACCCTGGAAGACAGCAGGCGATGACTCAAGTAGTTCAGTCCATGACATTTACATGAACTGAGTTCAAGGCTTCAGGCTTCATGGTTTGGCCCTGCCTGGTCACTGCAGGCATTTGAGGAGTAAATAGTGATGGAAGATAGTCATTCTCTTTCTCTCCCCCCTTCTCTTATAAATAAATAAATGAGTGAGCCAAATCTAAAATTTTAGAATTTATTACAATATATTATGAGTTAGAATTCATGCACTATTATCTTAATAGTATCATTTTGGAACAGAACAGAAACAGAACTGCTTATAATACTTCCTTTTTTACAAAAAACTTATTTGTTGTTTATTCAAAAGGCATAAAGACAGACAGAGAGAGGGAGAGAGAGAGAGAGAGAGACAAGAAGAAGGAGAGGGAAAGGGAGGGAGGGCCATAATAGCCAGGAACTGCATCCTGATCTCTCACGTGGGTGGCAGGGGCCCAGGTATTTGGGCCATCTTCTACTGCCTTCCCAGTATATTAGCATGAAGCTGGATTGGAAGAGGAGTAGCAGAGGGTGAAGCTGGCATTCTGATATGGAATGCTGTCACTGCAATCTGCAGCTTAACCCACTGTGCCACAATGCAGCCCTGTATTTCTTTATTGAAAGATCTTCCCTCTACTGAAGTACACTCTTCCCATGTTAATGTAAGCAGAAGTGATTCCAGGGCCTACGTTGAGTTAAGTTCATTTAACTACTAGGGGAAAGAAGATACAGGGTGACTACTAAATTTGGTCACTAAGCATGAAGCTTTAGTGACATAGGGGTTGATTTGTTTGTTTTTAAAAATAAAACCACATATTGAGGCTTTCTTTAAACAAGCAGGAAAACACATCACAATTTTTTAAGCAAATTAGTACTCTAACATTTAGGGCTAGCTTTCCTGAAATTGAACCAGTCCTTGGAAGAATAAAAGAAGGACTGAAATTATGGTTTATAGAAGGATTAAACTCTTTGATAAATCTAGTTTCAAAAGATCTATCTTTTGAAATGTTTGCTTTCCCTTCTTTAAAGTTTTCCCTGAAGTTTTGATGCAGGTCAGGGAAACTATAACACAAACATCATATATTTTGAGGAAAGGGAATAATGTTGACAAACTTAAAAATATTGCCTCTGCATCAATTTGTATTGATACTCTCAATTAGAGATGATTCATTTATCTGATTATTACATTTCTGTACTGTTTTAAGTCTGTGGTGAATAGCTTTCTTTCAGTTAACACTGCCTTTGTTTATTTTGATATATGCTATTTCAGTTAACTTAGTAAATTTTGAAAATAACTAGAGAATAATTAAATAATGTTCTAGGCAGTTGCTGAAAAGGTGATTTCGGTTTTTAAACAAAACTATGAGGCAGACAAATTGTAAGCATTATTTTTATAAATATTAATTTTATTTGACTTAATAGTGATTTGCGTATTGGATGAACCTTAAGTAACTTACCTTGTCTCTTTGTAGCCTTGAATAAAATGTGTTAGATGGTAATTTTACCTTAGATTAACTTAGATTATTTGAATATTTAGTTTTCCCCATAAGTTATTTCTTCTAACTATATACATATATGTAGATACATATATACATTTATATAGGCATTGATACTTTCATATATAGAAATATGTATGACTCAGATTCAAAATCTTTACACTGAAGTAAAATCATACTTCAATTCCATTTTTTATAAAATCTTTGAATTACCCTGATTTAGCTATTAGTAGATAGCACTGAGCATAAATAATAAAGTTTATGTCTTAATTTTTAATTCAAATCTTATGGAAAACTTTACAATTTTTGTCCTTACTGAAATTGACATTCCTACATCAAGGTATAGGACGTCAGAACTTAAATTAATTTTTACTAGTTAAAAATAAAAAGAGCCTAGGTTTGAGTCCTGTCTCCACTTTGATTCCAACTTCCTGCTAACATGCACCCTGGAAGACAGCAGGCGATGACTCAAGTAGTTCAGTCCGTGGCATTTACATGAACTGAGTTCAAGGCTTCAGGCTTCAAGGTTTGGCCCTGCTTGGATTATATCTGTCATGAATTATATCTGTCAGTTCATTTTTGGGGTACAAATTTATGTCTGGATTTCTGTGATTACTACAAAAATTTTTAGTGCCATTTTACTTTTTAAGTTTTTTTTTTTTTTTTTAAGATTTATTTATTTATTTGAAAGTCAGTTACACAGAAAGAGGAGAGGCAGAGAGAGAGAGAGAGAGGTCTTCCATCATGGTTCACTCCCCAATTTGTCATAAGGGCTGGAGCTGTGCTAATCTGAAGCCAGGAGCTAGGAGCTTCTTCTGGGTCTCCCATGTGGGTGCAGGGGCCCAAGAACTTGGGCCATCTTCTACTGCTTATTCAGGCCATAGCAGAGAGCTGGATTGGAAGTGGAGCAGCCGAGTCTTGAACTGGTGCCCATATGGGATGCCGGCACTTCAGGCCAGGGCGATAACCCACTGTGCCACAGCGCCGCCCCCGACATTTTTAGTTTTAAGAAACTGGATATTTAAAGAGGAAGAGTTTATTGAAATAAAGATAGGAAATTGGGTGAATTATTAGAAAAGATAGACCATGGATATCCTGAAGTAGGCAACAGAATTTTCCTGAAGACAGGAGGTTTTGAAGACTTGCCTAGAGAATTAAGTAGTTTGGATTTGAGGAGTATCACTGAAAAGAAATACTGTTGAAGTATAAACATAAGGTCTCATGTATGGGAAGGAGTAATGAACCATAATTATTAAGTAGGAAATGTTGAGGGAATGAGGAGAGAAAGGAGGTGAGAGAGCAGGGAAATGATGCATTTGATAGAATGATTATGTATTTTGTTTTGCCTGAACTCTTATATGTACTTTTTGCTTTAATTTTTGTGTTAATAATAATTTATGCAGCTTTATGCAATTCATTTCACAATTTTACCAGTGTAAAATAAAGTAATACTATCATGTTGTTAGTATAATATTTTGTTGCATTTAAAATGTGTCTACTCATGGGGAGGGTCTCTTTTTTGAGAAGGGCTAACCATCACAACTAAAATAGAGTAGGTACATATGAAATAATTATCATCTAAAAATCACATTTATGGTCCTTTTCTTATGCTGCCATAAATCTTAAATTTTTGGAAATAATGAGACATATAAACTTGTCAAGCTGGGAAATAATAATGAATACACATTTAGCTGATGTTGCAAATAGGTTTTACATCAAGAATCTAATTACAACTGATTTAGTGTTGGCTACCTGGAATGTTACATGGAGGAAGGAGAGTGAGGTTGTTGCTAGTTTCTATGAGAAAATATGCTGTAATCCTTTAGTACCATCTGTCTTGGCCATGGCCTTGAGATACTTTTGCTGTATCTTTTATCCTGGTGATCTCTGAAAATACTAACTCACAGTAAAAACTGGCTCTAATTCTATAGACTTATCAATAGTTTCATTTCTATCTTTCCTTTTTAAACTGGTTATATTTATAAGCCTATCAACTTGCTGATATAAGTAGGTATTCCTAAACTAAGTTCTCACTTATAAAATGTGTGATAAGAATATATCTTCAAGATTTCTTAAATTTCGAAGACACTACTATTACTATAATTATAAATTGATTTAAAAATAAAAATCATTAAACATTGCAAAACTAATCAATTAAAAATTATTGAATTCTTAGTCTGTGTGGGCACTATTCTAGGCATTCAAAATATAGTGTGACTAAACTGAAAATATCTTTGCTCTTAGGGATCTTGTATTTTATTATTTGTGTAAAGGGTTAGTGGGGTATGGGAAGGGGATTTCCTATAATTGATGAGGAATGTATTAAGGTTCTATAACATATTGGATCAGATTATGAACTCCGGAGCCTGCTCTGGATCAAAGTTCAGTTCTGCCATTTGATTTTGGGCAAATCCCTTAGTCTTGTTATGCCAAAAATTCTTTACTTATAGAAGTAAATGTTATCTTTTGTAAAATACTTAAATGTTCTTGAAAAATAAAAGTTAAAAAAAAAACTCTAGCACTATCCACAACCAATAACAGCCATCATACTTAAAAATTAAGCATTTGATATGTTAATTTCAAAATCAGGAATGACACGTGGATGATAGCTGTCACTGTTTCTCTTTAACATGGTTCTTAATTCCCTAGCCAGAGCTTTAAATAAATAAGAAAAAGAAATTTTGTACAGGTTAGAAAGAAACAGATGCATCAGTGTTTACACAGAAAATCCAAAAAGGCTACGGAAAAATTATGATAACTATTCAGAGATTTAAGTTTGCTAAATATGAAGAAGTGACAGAAATTTACTGTGGTTTTACTACTAGAAATAACAAGCAAAACTAGTAATAAAGATAACACTTAATAACAATGCAAAGTACAAAATATTTAAGAATAAAATGAGAAAATTTTTATGAAGATCATTATAAGCCATTACTGAAAGACATGAAAGAAAAAATAAGTGAGGAATATGACATATTAAAAGATAAGATTAAACATCATAAATACTTCATTTTACTCCAAATAATTATAAACTCAGTATAGTCATAATCACATCCACTGGGGTGGGGGGATAATCTGGCCTCAGAATCAGCCCTTAAGGCATTCAGATCTGGCTAAAAAGCCCATGAGAGTTTCTCAGGCATGGAAAGCCAAGACACTGTGCCAAGAAATATGACCTAAATGAAAGATCTCTGTGAGTGAGATCCCAGCAGAAAGAATAGGCCATCAAAGAAGGAGGTACCTTTTTCTGAAGAGAGGAGAGAACTTCCACTTTAACTATGGCCTTGTCTAAGTAAGATCAAGAGGCTTCCATAGCCTTGGCAGCTCATGACAAGAGCCTAGGGTGATTACTAACATCATAAATAAGAGCGTCAATTGTTAAACCAAGAACGGGAGTCACTGTGCACCTACTCCCCATGTAGGATCTCTGTCCTTAATGTATTGTACTATGTGAATTAATGGTAAAACTACTACTTAAACAGTATTCTTTACTTTGTGTGTCTGTGTGATTGCAGTCTTTTGAAATCTTTACTTAGTATATACTAAGTTGATCTTCCTTGTATAAAGATAATTGAAATGAATCTTGATGAAGAATGGGATGGGAGAGGGAGAGAGAGTGGGAGATGGGATGGTTGCGGGTGGGAGGGAGGTTCTGGGGGGAAAAGCTGCTATAATACTAAAGTTGTATTTTGGAAATTTATATTTATTAAATAAAAGTTGAAAATATATCTCAAAAATTAAATCTAAAGTTTAAATAAAGGAAGACATTTTGGCCTAGTGATGTAGACATTGGTTAAGACAATTGCACACCATATTGCAGTGCCTGGGTTCAATACCTAGCTCCACCTCTTGACTTCAGCTTCCTGCTAATGCAGATTCTAGGAGGCAGTGGTGATGACCCTTACTGAGTTCTCCACTCCTAACTTAGTCCTACCCTGACTGTTGCAAGTATTTAGGAAGTTAACCAGTGGATGGGCACTCTTCCTGTTGCCTGTCAAATGAGTAGATAAAATTTTTAATAGTAAAAGAATGTATATGGATATGATTATTGACTTAAAAATATATACATATGCAAAGTAGGGAGAATATGCCCAAGTTATATGTAATTAGGGAAAGGATAATAATAATGACACTTAAAGGGTTGGACATTTTATCCTTTAGGTTAAGATGCTGGTTAAAAAGCCTACATTCCGTAGGGCAAACTTGAATTCTATTCCCGGCCTTCCTGATTCCAGCTTCCCACTGAGACAGACCTGAGAAGTAGCAGTGATGGCTTAAGGGTTTCTGCCACTCATGTAGGAGACCTGGCTTGATTTCCTGGTTTCTGGCTTCAGCCCTGGCCCAGCACTCCAGATGTAGGAGGTATTTGGGGACTGAAATGACAGATAGGGTTCTTTATTCATCTATCTATCTGCCTATCTATCGTGTATCTAGTCTATCTTTGTCTCTCTGCCTCATAAATAAAAATGAAAAGAAATATTTAATTCAAGATTAACAAGTTACAATTTCAGAAAACATACTGGTTTTTAAGAACAGTGGAATATTTGAAACTGTTAACCTCCCCTGATATCTAGATTAAAATCAGAGAATAACTTGGTAATATGGAGTTATATTGCAGATTCAGAGACTTTGACCCAGAAATCCCTCTCTCATTTAGTTACATAGAAGTCCTGAATAGTTTCTCACAGATATGTTCAGGAAGACATGTCAGAGAATATTCATTTTCTCATAACTCATTTCTGTAGTGAAAAATAAGAATAACCCAGGTGTTTATCAGTAGAAAAATTTATATATTAATTCTAATATAGTCATATAATGGATAATCATAAGAAATTGATAAATGAAGACTACAAATCTTTAACATCTCTAAAACAATGTAAAGGGAAAAACAACTGTCAGAAGGAAGTATATGCTAAAAATATAGAATATAAGGACGGTGCTGCGGCTCACTAGGCTAATCCTCCGCCTGCAGCACCAGCACCCTGGGTTCTAGTCCCAGTTGTGGTGCCAGTTCTATCCTGGTTGCTCCTCTTCCAGTCCAGCTCTCTGCTGTGGCCCAGGAACACAGTGGAGGATGGCCCAAGTGCTTGGGCCCTGCACCCGCATGGGAGACCAGGAAGAAGCACCTGGCTCCTGGCTTTGGATTGGCGCAGTGTGCCGGCTGTAGCAGCCATTTGGGAAGTGAACCAGCATAGGGAGGACCTTTCTCTCTGTATCTCTCTCTCACTGCCTAACTCTGCCTGTCAAAAAAAAATATACATATAGAATATAAAATTGCATTACAATAGAATGAAGGGTATGTACACATATGATCTATAACAGCATGTATAAACATACATTCACTGAAAAGATAAGCACCAAATTCACATAGAATTTGTTCATATAGAGAGCAAGGATGTCTTAAAATGAATTTAAATACTCCTTAACCTTTGCTTAGATAGCCTGTTTACGGTGGAGAAGTTACTCTCATGTAGAGAGTGGTAGAGTGCTCAACTCTCCTTAAGACCACTGGCTCCCAAACCCACAATTCCAAGGTGTAAATTTCTCTAATATGCTCTGACATGGAATAGCTATAGCATTTGTCAACAAGCAACAAATATTTGTAAACCCAAAAAGCAGCTGGTACTTCAAATCCTCACTGTCCACACCAGGCAGGCTGTGTATCTTCTACTGACAAAGCCATCTTCTTGCTTTGCCCTGGAAAATCTTTGCCATGACTGTCTCCAGCAGATTCTTGACACTAGCATTTATTTTCAAGTGATGACAGAGGTATTGGACAATGCTAAGCAGTGGCATCTTGCAGACCTGTGAGTTTTTCCTTTCCTTGAAATAATTTTCCTTAACTGCTGTCACATGTTGTGGAATTTATCCTTTTTGTGATGGCCCTAATGTGACAAACTATGTTATCAAGGCAAATCAAAAGGCAGTTTCAACTGCATATGTAATACTTAATTTCTTAAAACAAGAGTAAAGAGATCTGAAGCAAATATGTCACAATGTTAAAATAGTTCAAGCTGAATAGTAGACATTTTCATGTATGTTTTACTATTGTATATAATTGTGTTACTGAAAATATTTTGTTCTCCCTACTCTGAATATTGACACATTTAATTATTTGAAAACATTTTCTGTAACATAATTATTCTATATCTGAGAGCATAGTCCCTGAACAAAAGTATATGATGCTAAAATTGAATATTCATATTTACCTTTGTATTCCAAATGAAATCCAGTGTAACTAACAGATCCATCACTCCGAAAAGCCAAATGCATGGTATTTGAACTGCTTTCTATTCTCTCTGGTAACTTGCTGTCTTGAAAGCTTCCAATCAGTGGACTATTACTATCTGGTCCATCATATATATACAGGAAGTCATAATTTGGTTCTATACTAAAACTAAAAAAAAAGGAACAAGGAGAAGGAAGTACCATGATTATTACTAGGATATTAATTATAATAATCACATAATTATTTACTGTTTTCAATTAACAGACCATATCAAAGTAAACTAATACGAAAGTTTGCTAGGCAAAAACACACCGCATGTGAATATCAAATCAGAAATGGAAAAGAACAAAAAAATGATATTTTAAAATCGCTGTAAATTGATAATTTATCAAGAAGGATTATACAGGTTAAGTTCAAATCTTGTTTCTCCCATTTTTAGCTATATATCTTTAAATAAATTAATTTATATTATCAGTAAAGTATAGAGGGTATTTATTTATTAAATCACACATATTACATCATGCAAATACAATCTCCTTTTTAAATTAACGATAGTATTTGCCTTGAACTTAAAATGTTATGAGAATTTTTGTTGCTTCAAAATTCAACTCTACTTCAGATTCAAACAAAAGTATAAATACAAACTTTTCCTTTAAATTACTCAATATGGAGCCAGTGTTGTGGCACACAGGCTAAACCAATTGCCTGCAATTCCAGCATCCCACATTAGTACCAGTAAAAGTCTTGGCTGCTCCACTCTGATCCAGCTCCCTGCTAATGTACCTGGGAATGCAGCAGGAGATGGACAAAGTGCTTGGGCCCCTGCCAGCCACACAAGACCTTGATAGAGTTCCTGGGCCTTGGCTTCAGCCTGGCCCAGCCATGAATCACAGCATTTGGTGAGTAAATGAGCAGATGGAAGATTCTCTCCCTCTCTCTTCCTATCTCCTTCCCTTATACCCCTGCCCCTTAACTCTGCCTGTCAGATAAATAAATCTTTAAAAAATAAAAAATAAAACACTACATATTTTATGAAGTATTCTTTTTCCTGAAAGCAAATCCATTTTCTCTTAGAACTTAATGTAGAACATTTCAGACCATTTTAGCATCATATTAGGTAATGTGGTAGAGGAAACTTTAGCATGGAAATGATTCAAAACAATATTTTAAATATTATAAAATTTGAATAATAAAGTTTACATAACATTCAAAAGCATGAGATTTGCCTCACAATGATCTTAGAAACCCATATTAAAAAGACAGGAGATATCAATTGCTGTTTCTACTTCTTAATTTATACTATGGCAGAGAAACACAATGGAATGGTAGACTCGCATGGGTCAAAAAAGTCAAGTTCACAATATAAAATGAAACCAGTAAAGCCTGACATTTTTTAAACATCATTGACAAAATTATTTTGTCAGGTTTATTATGTTTGCAGTGATTAAAATTGTGAGGTGAAAAACAATATTTCTAAGTCTACATAACTTAACAGTATTTAAAATTCCACAACAATTCTTATTCTTAATGTATAGATGAACTAGGGAATGAGATATTTTTGTGCATAAATGGTGATGAAGAAATTGAAATAATGCAGATATTCACATTTTGGCTTTAACATGAGAATACTGGGGATCAATCATATTATTATATTTTGCTTTAATTTATTCAGTAGTTTCACAAGTCTAATAAAGTCATTAACCTTAAAATGTTTCAGATCTGCTGCCTAAATTTTGGTATTTGTTGCAATAATATGTCAAAAATTAGAAGGCTAGGTCTGATTTTATTACTTTTTCTGGGACAAAACACAAGCTTCTGAGTTTCATTTCTTTCAACATTAAGATTTGATGATAATTATAACTTCCTTGCCTATCTCACTGTTGGAAATATCACTGGAAACCAGTGCTTTAGAAATGATATCATTGTATTTATCACAATCAGAAGGCTAAAATCCTACATAAAAGTGAAATGCGGACAGGCATTGTGGCACAGAGGCACTTGGAATGCTCTTTTGAATCCTGGCTGCTGATTCCAATTCATCTCCTTGGTAATATGCACCTTGGAAGGCAGCAGATGAGAGATCAACTACTTGAGTTCCTGCCACCTCTGTGGGAAGCCTGGATGGAATTCCTGGCTCCTGGGTTCAACCTGGTGCTGTCCTGGCTGTGGCAGCCATTTGGAGAGTGAATGTGCACTTAGAAGATGGATGTCACTTTCTCTCTCTCTCTTTCCCTCTCCTTCTCACCTCCTCTGTCTTTCAAATAATAAGTAAATAAACAAAGAAACAAACCGATAGGATTTTTTAAATTTTAATTTTTTGCATAATAAAAAGCTTAAAATATTGACTTTGAAAATGAAAATAAAGCAAAAATCTTTTTCCAGTACATTTTAGAATCTTAGTTGCAATGATTATTTTTCCACAAAAATTGGAAGGATTAAACTGTAATAGTACATTATTATTTACAAGGCACTTATATAAATATTAACTTGACTTGCAATATAATCCTCTGATATATAAAAAGATTAGGATTCACTTTCCTGATGAATATGTTAAGGCCTTGAAAAGTCAATGGTGTCCCTAAGGTCACAAAATAAATGAAAGAGATAGAAATTAAATTTTAAGTCATGTACTTCCCTACACTGAAGTCACTAGCTAAAATAATTTTAAAAGTAAACTAAGCTCTATATCAAACATCTTAATATTTCTATTGACTGCACTGTTATTCTTCAAGTGTGAAATGGTAATAATAACAGTATTTTACCTCAGGAAGTTGTCTCATGGGTCCTGGCATATAACTAACATTATCACAATTATTGCTTTTGTATTGCCCATTACCAATGCGTCACTATAAATCATACAAATAGAAATTCTCTATATTTATACACTTTCTAAACTTTCATGACTTCAAATGATGTTTTCTTTAAAAATCTATCTTCATCATGTTATAAAATTATTTATTTATTTAAGGGGCTGACACCATGGTGCAGCTGGTTAAACTGTCTCCTGCAGTAACAGCATCCCATATGAGCACCAGTTCGAATCCCAGCTGTTCCACTTCTGATCCTACTCTCTGCTATGGCCTGGGAAAGCAGTAGAAGATGGCCCAAGTTCTTGGGCTCCTGCACCCACGTGGGAGACCTGAAGAAAGCTCGTGGATCCTGGCTTCGGATCCTTGCAGCTCCAGGAGTTGTGGCCATTTGGAAAGTGAACCAGCGGATGGAGGACCTCTCTCTCTGCCTCTCCTTCACTTTGTACTCTGTTTTTCAAATAAATAAATAAATTTTTAAAAATATTATTTAAGCTTAACATCTTCCATAATCCTGAACAGCTTTAATAAATTGGTGGGAGAAGGAATTGTTGGGTGACCCTAGGTGGACATACTGATTACATTATTTTAGTAAAGATTAGAACATTTCTGTTTAGGAAATCTTTGAATCACTTTTCTTAACACCTCCACTGAAATCTTAAGGAAAGAAGGAAGATTTTGAGCTACTGGCTACTGACTTCATGTGAGGAAACTGGGTCATTCAAGAAAATAATTTACCCAGATAACATAGTGACAGAGGTACAACTCAAACCCAACAGCCTACTCCACAAACTCCAACTCTACTTCAGTTCCAAGCTAACCCACAATGTACCTTTGGAAATCTATAAAAATGGGAACACCCTCATGGAAAGTTCTATCATGAGACATGTTCTGTGCTGATAAACCCTAAAAGAAATGACCCATCAAATTCTTTTTTGCCAGTTTGACTTAATCAAACTTGCAGAAATGATAGTTAGAAATATGTGTCTTGCCAAGCCCAAGATGATGTAGCACATTTGGGTTTTCAGATGATTTTAAAAGGTTTTGGAGGCTGCACAATTTGGGAAGAAATTGAACCTTAGTGATAGTAAGTATAGGTGAAGGGAGAAAGTACATAAAGAGATCAAACTTTATAACAGTCCATAAACTACTTGACCTTTAACCTAATTCTCCTATACTGGGATCTAGTGAAGATGATCGTTCACTACCCTCAGAACTACTATACTATTATTCAAGGTCTTGTGAACTTGCAATTGCAAAGTGTTAGTAGTAAGATTATCAAAAGCAATACAAATGCCATGTATCTTTGTTTCCACATTGCCCTATTTACGTTAGCAAGGGCTAAAGCAAACCAACAAAAGCAATTTGTTTAAAAGGTAGAAATGTTAAAGAACTCACCTGATAAATGCCAAGGAGATCACATAGTCTGCATTGACGGTGATGGTCCAGTCACAGTCCCTGCTATGTGGATATGGATGAGGGAAATTTGGCGAAAGAATAAAGCCTGAAGATCCTGTTAAATTGCCTCCACAGGGTGCTTTAATTTAAACAAGCAAACAAAATCCCTTAAGAGATTAATAAAATTTATTAGCTATCAATATTTGCGAAAACATTTCTTTTTAAAGGCTTATGAGGTTTTGCACAGATCTGATTTTAATAGTACCGGATGCTCGGCTACTACATTGTCTTTCAAGAAAAATATTGAATACTTCCATGCATACTGGGATACAGTGAATTTATCTGTTTAACTGGCTTCAAAAGACAAGAAAAATTATGTATATACTCTTTTTTTACTTTTTTAAAAACTATTTGCTTCACATAATGAAAAACACTAGGATGATAGTTTCATAGCTAGTAGAAAAAATGTGGTTATCAGAAAAGAACTGGAAACAAAACAAAACAAGATCAGTTTTAGTAGAAAAACAGGATATTTGACACTTGGCTCATTTCAAATCTTCCCTGGTATCTTTTAATGTCTTTAAGGAGGAAGCTTTGATAATCATTAATGAGTAAGAATGAATAATTATCTGAGAACCTAGAGTACTTTAAAACACTCTTAAATTGAATGTTAAGATATTCTTAAAATCTAGTTGCCTGACTTGTTGGTAAAAATAGGCAAGTACTACAGTTATTTTGAGCTCTGAGCAAGGAATTCTACATTTCAATGGAGAAGTTCAAAAAATTGCTTGTGAAATTTAAGGAATGGATTCTTTAGAGGATTATTAATGAGTCTGTTAAACAAAGCTTACATTCAGAAAATAATACATTATATAGAGTTGACAGCTTCAGAAAATGGAGAAATGAAGATATCCCTGTTCATGGGGTAGAAGTGTGTGTGTGTGTGTGTGTGTGAGAGAGAGAGAAAGAGAGAGAGAGACAAAGATTGGCATAGGGATTCTCATTCTGTCTTGATGTCATCCTCATATAATCAGCACATCAGCATTTTTCTCTTATCTAGGTTTTAAAATTAAAATTTTCTTAGATACATGTTATCTTTCAGCTCTTAGGAATACAGTTTCTTTCAACAGCATAAAACTAGCTTTGGAAGAAATGTAATTTTGCTTCTGCCAATATTTAGCATCCATTCTTTATGTTAAGTTTAGATATGCAAAAGCATCCTTACAATTTGGTAAAGTTCGCCAAGTAAATTTTAGATGTCCATTATCGCATTTTCCCATGCTCCTCCATTGTCCTTGTCTTAGCGCCTCAGTCACTTTCAGAAGACAATGTCACCTTCTGGACTGAGAATATTTAGCTTCTCATAATCTATCACCCACTGCTGTCAAATTGCCTGCATATATTTATGACTTAACTATCATGAACTATCACAACTTTCTGCAGTACTCCCCTCTATTCTTAAATATTAATACTTTTGGAAGTAAAAATCTCATCTCATGGTCTCTTTCTATACCTACGTGCTGCATTTACCTATAGGCAGACTAAGATGATTAACAAAGCAAGTCACCAAAGGATACAAATAGTTGCTTATGTTATTCCTCAATGAAAAGCATCTAAATATTCAACAGGATAAAAAATATGTTTAGGTTTAAAATTATTTTATTTTAAATTATTTTTCTGCTTTCTTCACTGCATCCTTGTATGCAATCCATCAAAAAGTCCTGCCAAGACTCTATCTATCTCAAAGAGAAAATTTTCCACCTGCCCTTCTTTCCTAGCCTATATCTAGACTTTACTGACTTTATCTCTCTCTAGAATTACTTTAATGCAATCTAGTTGTCTCTGACTTATCTTTCCAGTGAAAATATATAATTCATACTATGACTATGCAGAAAATTCTTAGTTGTTTTTGTTGCCTAAATTATAATGCCTAAATGTAGGCTTTCATGACCTGATTCTAATAATCCTTGTAATTTGTTACCCATCACTCTAGAAACAAATTATGCCACACATCCTCAAATTGCTTACAGTTCTTTACATTTCCATGACTTTATTCATACTTTTCCTTTTTCCTGAAATGCCTTTTCCCCTTTTACATTTCTATAACTCTTATGTTTAAGATTTATCACTGCCTTCAGTAAGTTATCTTGAAAACCCCCAGCCTGGGCTTTGCTTTACCTTTCTGCAATGCTATCTGGTATCCTTAGCAACCCTGCCTATATTTATTTCACTTATAATATTTTATTAAACAATCCACAAAGATGTTAACATTCACAGCTAATACATAAACTAAAGCTTTCATCTTATGTGTTATCGTTCACCTATCTTATATGTAATGTTATACCTCAAATTCAGATTATATACCATATTAATTTGTTGAATTGTTACTGGCTGTTTATATTGATTGTGAAAATAATGAAGATAACACTAGGGATGTGAAAATAATGAAGATAATTATATGGATGTATTTGCAGCTAATCTATAACTGTTTTTTGATAAAAAACAACTGATTTTGCTTTTGGGACTTTTAAAATCATATGTTATTATGAAAACTAAATATAATAGTAAATATATATAAAAATGCATATATATAAAGACTGTAATTACAGGAAAAGTATTTTGATCTTTAGTTGCTAAGGTTGTAGGATTATTGGTAATCTGAGGGCAAGAATTGGCAGAGAATGGGAGAGCAGTTTTGTTTGTTTTAATTTCTCTTATTATCTAGTATGAACATGGAACTTATATTTTAGATATTATATGTACATATATATGTTTATAAACATTCATATATACACTATACGTTTTACATCCTTTATCACAAAAGTTATAGGAAAATCTATTATGTATATTTAATTACATTAAGTACATTATTGGATATTATCCATGATTAAATTCCAATTTTTCCAATATATTTCAATGCTGTGATTGCTTTTGAAAATTTAGAAAAGCTGGTGATACAGAGATGCTATCTGATATTCATGAAACTTAAACACAGAGCAAAAAATTTATCTTTTAAATATACTCAACTTTACATAGTATTTAGAAATACATTTTTATTTTCATACATCTAATCATAGGTCAAAGAAATCCATGAATTAAAATTTTAGTCTCCATGGAATTTTAACAGAAATGATTTGTTCTGTGCAGAGTTGCATATGAGGGGAGTTACATGAAATAAACTATTGATAACTTTTCATTTTTCCTCCATTCAATTTTATTTATGTCTACTGTCTTTCTCAGCAGCCCACCCACAACTAATATCTTTGTTATTTACCTTCATATTGAGTGCTGCTACTTTCCCTCTGGCAATGTCAAAGTAATCTTCACACTGTCAATTTTGTTGGAATGAATTCTATTAGCTCTCTTAAAGATGACGTCCTTCTGTTTGGTACTTGCTATCAGGGTGACTACTTCTACATGCAAGCAAAATGCCTTATGCTCCAGGGTCTGAGACATAGATTTATGGAGTTTCTAAAAAGTTCAGGGTTTAATCTTTGGCATAGTATTTCCAATCATGGAGTTCTTTCTTATCAGTTTCGGAGGTCAAGCTTTCTGCAGCCTTAGCAATTTTTCAGACTTTTTTTTTTTTCTTTTTTGGTTATTTTCTTCCTCAGAGAAGTTCTAATGCATATTTTCTCCTTAAGCTATCTTTTCTGACCAAAAAATAATACACGGCACAAAAATCCATACAAAAACTTTCTACAAGCTGCTCAATTTATGTAAGATTTAGTACTCAACATTTTTTTTTTTTTTTTTAGAAACAGCACTTGCTAGCTAAAGCAATTCTTGTCCGTAAATGGAATTTTATAACAGCCTATCTCAGAACTTTTTAATCTTTTGCATTTTGGATTTAGTGTAGTCTAAAATTTCAATATAAAGCTTTCCGGCATTTTAGGATTCTGTGTAAAAAAATATTTGACTCAGGGCTGGTGCTGTGGCGTAGTAGGCTAAGCCTCCACCTGCAGTGCCGGCATCCCATATAGGTGCCCGTTAATGTCAGACTGCTCCTTTTCCTATCCAGCTCTCTGCTTATAGCCTGGGAAAGCAGTAGAAGACGGCCCAAGTACTGGTGCTGCTGCACCCCACATGGGAGACCCAGAAAAAGCTCCTGACTCTTGGCTGAAGATTGGACCAGCTCCAGCTGCTATGGCCATTTGGGAATTGAACCAGCAGAGGGAGGGCCTTTATCTCTGTTTCTCCCCTCTCTGTATCTGTAACTATACCTCTCAAATGAAGAAGTAAAATCTTAAAAGAAAATTTGACGCAGTGTAATTCTTCTAGTAATTCTAGTAAACAACACCCTTTAGCCAAGAAATAGAATTAAAATAAACCATGAATTCCTGTAGTAATCATGTGGTTTTCTATCATTTCCTATTTAGACAAGGATTATATTTATGAGACATAAAACCAAATTCCAATTGATATTAGAACATGAAGTTTTATAATTGTAATTTTCAGGTTAACTCAACATTAAAGAAAGGTATTCAACACTGGAACAAACATTTGAAACATTGTCTAAGTCTCTTCATCACTGGAGAGTTTGTTTGCAGCATTTTTCCTGCTTTTGTAAGTACAATTATGTTAAATATAAATTGAATCTTGATGTGAATGGAATGGGAGAGGGAATGGGAGATGGGAGGGGTGCGAGTGGGAGGGAAGTTATGGGGGGGAAGCCATTGTAATCCATAAACTGTACTTTGGAAATTTATATTTACTAAATAAAAGTTAAAAAAAATAAATATTAAAAAAAGAATGTTGATCCATAATCTTATTTTCATTGTTTCAGAAAAATAATTTGTTATTATCATTATCACGGTTCCTCTATATATAAACCTATATTTTCCTCTGATTGTGTTTAAGATGTTTATTTTTATCACTAGTTGTAAGAAATTTGATTATAATAAACCTTAGTATAATTTCAAAAAAATAAATATCAATTAATTGATGTTTGATGACTTAGAATTGATCCTGCAGCAATGTATGACAAATAATATAGGTATAAATAGGACATAAAGTGTAAAGTAAGAAATGGCCAAATTTGAACTGGCTCAAGCTATACCATTACTGTCTACTTTCTTTCTTTTTAATTCTGTTTAATAAGATTACTTCCTTGACATCTGCCTCATTTCTACAGAAGAAATGTAGAACTATCTGTATACTGTTAAGCTAGTTTGGTCTGTTGGATATGTTTCTTTCATTCATATAAGTATTTTTAAAAGTTTAACATGCAGAGAAGATGTGCTGGAAAAATTCAGACTTTCTAAAAGTTTTTGCTACACTGGGAAGGTGGTACATAAGAAGGAACTTCTTCGACTGGTTTTATGGCTAAAAATCCCCAATGTTTAGAACAGTGCCTGGGACACATTGAATGACTAAGAAATATGATTTTTCAACCTTTGCATGAAAACATGGAGCAAAATAAATCTGAGTAATTGAATGCTTCAGTTTATTAACTGCTGACTGAAAAGCAAACAAACACCTTTTTATCTATTTTCATGTGATTTTCAAAAATAAATCACTGTGAAATTATATAAAATATATTTCTAAATTGAGTATAAATGAATAAAATTATAATTTCCTAAAATATGCTAAATTTGCATGTGTCAGTTAATATAAGAATTGCAATGATGAAGAAGATATAGGATCTTTTCTCAAGTTGTTTTTGGTATAGAGAAGGAGACGTGTAAATAGATAAATCAAATGTTGAGTGGAGAAAACAGGAGGCCAAAATGTGTAACCAGTACTGTAACATTTAAACCAAAAGAATTAAGAGTAGACAAGATTAGTTATGTGTCGATCCTCACACAGTTTGTATTCCAAAAGCAGTATATTCCTTTAATTCTTTCTCAAATGCAGTAAATAATTCTTATGTTCCTCTTCTGGGCTCTGACTTGGGGATTCAAGAACAGGGAGTAGAGGCAAAAGATACAGAGTTGGTAGTATCTAATCTGCTGCAGTTTCTCAGATAATCAAATGAAATGTGATATTCTTTTGCAATAAATGAATTGAATGGTAATTCAAAGTTATAAAACTCTGACATACTTTCTGATAAATTATTCTTTTTTAAGAGAAATAACCATAATAGAGACATAATCAATAGGGAGTATTTTGAAGTTAGAATCTGAATTTACTCTTTAAATGTTAAAAGCAATGAATCATTACATTTATATAGTAAATTTTAAAAATCAGGATTTTTCTAGAGTTTTGAGTCATAACTCTTTTATGATCTTAAATCACAGAGAATCTAATGAAATTATTGATACTCACACCATAGAACAATAATGAAGTTTTATAATTTTGTAATTTTTGGGGCTGTTCTTGATCCTCTAAATCTTAGACTCCCATATAGAATCTATTCTATCTAGGTAACAACATTAATTCCATTTTTTAACCATTGTTTTATATTTATATATAATTTTAATGTTCTTTAACCATACCTATACAGACTGGTGGGCTGGGCTGCCAGAAGTATCGATTTTCTACCTGAATGCAGGTTATTCTTTCCTGTCCCTGAAGTTCATATCCTGGGTCACACTGAAAAACAACAGTGTCCCCAGGTTCTCTGCCATCTCCATTTCGAGTCCCATTCATGGGAATCCCTGGGTCACGACACGCAGTGGCAACAGAACCTATCAGAAGATGGAAACAAAACTTGAGTCTTGATATTATAAAAATTGATTTCAAAGTTCCAAAACTCTGAATTATAAAGTACAGAACCTTCTACATATACATATGCTTTTAGAAAACTAGGTTTAAAAAAGATTGAGTCAATTTTAAAATTCCTACACATAACCATTTTGTTAGTTGTTAAATAATTTGTATGCTAATTTGTTTCAAAAAGTCATACATGTTAGTTGGTAAATATTAAATTTACTCAAAATTATTTGATACTATATGAAGGATACTGTGAAGAGGATGGAAAAAAAGGTAAGTAGTAGGGTAAAATACTTGCATGGTACATATCCCAAAAAGAAGTATTATCTAGACTATATAAATACCTCTAAATGTCAACATTTAAAAAAAAAGGAAAAAAAAATCAATCATTAATCTAATCACATATGGGAAAAATGAATCCAACAAAAATGACATTGTCTAGTAGATTAAAAGAAATTTAACATCATTAACTATTGGAGAAATGCAAATTAAAATCACAGTACTACTACATACTTGCAAAAGTAGTCATAATTTTAAAATAAATAAATATACATAAACATACATATATAACTACATTTATTTATGTGTGTATATTTATCCACAAATATATTTAAATCATATCCCAGAGGCTGGCAAGATTACAGATAAATCTGAGTCACTCATATATTTCTGGTGGGAATGTAAATGTACATTGCTCTGGAATGATTTCCACTGAAATAAAAACTGGCCTATATGCTGCTTTTACAATATTTAAATGGACAGTGGTCTTCTGCTTAGAAGATTTATAATATTTCTATTGGAAAGAAGTGACATGAATGAGGAAAAGTACCACAGATTTCAAAAGAGAAAGCAGAAATGACACAATAGATTATCAGAAAACTTTCATTTCTTGAGGTTTCCCATGTTGTGGACTTTGTGTCCATAAAAAGTTTTAAACTTATGGTAAGCCTTCTCAAAAAGAAAACTATTTGTATAACAACGTTCAGAAAACATTGAAATGATGCAGTCACTATCCTTAGGTTTAGCTGATTGTGAAAGGAAAATGTATGTTTGTTAATGTCAGATTTTTCTGGTTTTAAAGATTTTAAAAAAAGTAGTACCAAGTAGCTAAAATAATATCTTTGATATGAAAGCTAATGTATAATATGAGAAAGTAAAGATTTAACAAAAAGTGGGACCAAGTAGCTAAAATAATGAGTCTTTGATATGAAAGCTAATGTATAATATGTGAAAGTATGCCTTTGGTTGACTTGAAGGAAAGGAGGTGGTAAACCCCTACTGCTCATCTTTTTCTCTTATTTAATAAGTAAATTAGGAGTAAGATTTTTAAAGTATAACAGAGAATGATGGAGTTTAATGAAAGAGTAAAGATTTTTTTTCCCTCTAGTTTCTTGAGTTCTAAAACCAATTAGTTAAATGTACAGGCATAATTACTTGGTGTGAATGCTATTTTCTCATTTTATTTACTTATTCAAAAATTGGCCTCCATACTAGGAACACTCTATGTTTGTGGGCAGATCAAATAATAATAATTTTAACATCAATCATTCTTCTTTTTTGTATTAAATAGAGACCATAGCCATTCAGGAAAACAAATAACCATTTAAGGAGCTAGGCTATCTCCATGGGAAATAAAAGTGAGATAATCTCACATAATTAGTATGATTAAAAATCAATTATATAACACTATAAATTCATATAAGAATTGGCTATATATTTTACAATAGAATAATAATTGTATTTTACATCAATTTTTACATTTTTGGGAACACATGATTTTACAAATACACAATCCTTATTTCCATTTTCTTTCTGTTATATAGTTATAAAAATTTTCCCAGTTTTCTATTTATTAATTTATTTAATAATAAAGAAAACTTTTAATGCGTTTCACAGAAACAATTCTAAATTCTTCAATAAAATTTCATTCTTTTTCTTTGTCCTCTCCATGCTTGACCAATATAGATGATGTTCCTACACAATTAGGACTTTTGTGCAATATTTTAACATCAAATATTTTGTTTTTAAGATTTACGTATTTTAAATGCAGAGTTACAGAGAGGGAGAGATGGGGGCAGAGAGAGAGTGAGAGAGAGAGAGAGAGAGGTTGAGAGAGAGAGAGAATATCTTCCATCCACTGGCTCACGCACCAAATGGCTACAATGGCCAGGGTTGGATCAATAGGAAGCCAGGGGCCTGGAACCCCATCTGAGTCTCCCATGTGTATAGCAAGGGCCCAAGCACTATCAGTTATTTTAAACACATAAAAATTGAAAAGTTTGGGGACCAGAGTAGTGGCATAGAGGTAAAGCCACTGCCTAGGATGCCGGCGCCCCATATGGCTGTTCCTTCCCATCCAGCTCTCTGCTAATTGCCTGGGAAATGCAGTGGAAGATGGTCTAAGTGTTTGGGTTCCTCCACCTATGTGAGAAACTCTAGGCTCCTGGCTTTGGCCTGGACCAGCCTGGGCCACTGCGGCCATTGAACATTGAACAGGCTGCCTCTCATATGTGTTAGAAGGAAGCTGAATTAGAAATGGAATAGCCAGGACTTTAATCAACACTCTGATACATGACTCAAGCATCGCAAGCAGGGGCTTAACCCACTGTACCACAATGTGACCTACTTCTCTTGTTTAATTTCCAAAACCCTATGAAATTGATAATAAAAAAATGACTTCCTTTTCTTGTTTTCTTCACCTCAAAAAACTGGCCATCTACATTTTGGTTCATCTGGAATGGGAATTATCAAGTGGTTGATACAATTGTACATTTTGCTCCTTGTGCCAACTGCTTATTCAGCAAAAACGGTAATGGTCACAGGGAAAGAGAATGTGAATAAAAGTGGATATGAATGAGTAACTAATATTGTTAATATGGATCATTTTGGAGGCGATTTCTACTTTCAAAAACACTATGCTATGAACTGCATCTCATTCAATTCACAAGAAGTCTATGTTCTATTATTATCCATATTCTTCCTGTAGAGGTGGTTGGTCCCCTGCCACTAATGAGGGAGACCAAAGTGTGAACCAGCTGAAGGACTCTCTCTCTCTCTCTCTCTCTCTCTCTCTCTCTTTTCCCCTTTCTCCCTGTTCCTCTGCCATCAAATAAAGAAATCATTTTTTTTAAAGAACAGTTAAAGTGAGACTGCAGATATGAGACCACATCCAAGGGACAAAAGTCATAGTGCTATATAATACAATGTGTTTACTGTGGTATAAAACGATGTTATCATTACTTATATGAAAATTTATAAAGCAAGTTTTTAATCTTTAGGTGTCATATTGAAACCCAAAGAGCAACTATCCCACCTTTCTATTGTTCTGATTACAATGTCCAAAAACCTTTATTTATGACAGTAACACAAAGATAATAACAAAACAAAAGTAACAAAAATCATAATATTTGCAGATATTGCCACTTCAGTCTTATCCACTGGATTCTGTTGTTATATCATGTTTAAAAATGAATAATGTATATATCTCAGAAAGAGAAATGGTTCTTCTACAAAGATTAACAGAATAATAACAAGGATTACTTTCTCTATTGAGGATATATAACATGCAAATCACTTGGCTACAGGCTAAGTTTATACTCTTAAACTAAAACACAAAATCATATCAAAGTACTAATGTGATCCCATTTTTAGATGGGTAAAATGAACTTCAGAGATATTAAATGCTTATCCTTAGCAGAGCTGGGATTTTATTTTTTTTTTAAGATTTATTTATTTATTTGAAAGTGAGAGAGAGGAGAAGCAGAGAGAGAGAGAGAGAGAGAGAGAGATGCCTTCCATCCTATGGTTCACTCCCCAGTTGGCCGCAATGGCTGGAGTTGCATTGATCCTTATCCAGGAGCCAGGAGC
Source organism: Oryctolagus cuniculus (assembly GCF_964237555.1). NCBI lineage: Eukaryota > Metazoa > Chordata > Mammalia > Lagomorpha > Leporidae > Oryctolagus > Oryctolagus cuniculus. Next base: position 137,977,098 of record NC_091437.1, read on the forward strand.
TAGGAGCTTCTCCTGGGTCTCCCATGTGGGTGCAGGGGCCCAAGTCTTACTGCTTTCCCAGGCCATAGCATAGAGCTGGATTGGAAGTGGTGCAGCTGAGTCTCGAACCGGCGCCCATATGGGATGCTGGTGCTTTAGGCCAGGGCGTTAACCTGAAAGCTGGGATTTTAATTCAAACAATAAGGTCCAGGCCCTGCACAGTGGCATAGCTGTGCGGCATCCCATGTGGGCACTGGTTGAGTCCCAGCTGCTCCACTTCCTATTAGCTCTCTGCAATGGCCTGGGAAAGCTGTTTAAGAAGGTCCAGTGCTTGGTCCTCTGCACCCACGTGGGAGACCTGGAAGAAGCTCCAGGCTCTTGGCTCTGGATTGGCCCAGCTCTGGCCATTGCAGCCATTTGGAGAGTGAACCAGTGGATGGAAGACCAACCAACTTCTCTGCCTTTGCCTCTCTGTAACTTCCTTTCAAATAAATAAATATCTTCTTTAAAAAAAAAAAAAAAAGGTTCTTAAATACTGCTACTGTATGATATCTCAAAACAAATCAAACCCATTACCAGAAACAACACACAAGCAGACAGTTGTTTATTAATGAAACAACTGGCAAAAAAAGTCAGTATAAAATGGAAATTCAAAAAATATTCAGCTATTTTTACACTTGATCTTAGCCAAAAGGCTGAGAAGTGATAGCTATTTTTATTTATATATAAAGTCACATTCTTTTGCTGGCCAATATGTTTACCATAAATGGAAGAAAAAAAGACCCATGATTATTTTTGTACTTATTATTACAAATAGAAATGAAAAGAATCATATATATCCCAGTTCCACAATGTACATGTATATATGATTCCATAAATAATTATAATCCCTAGGTCATTTCCACTTCAACTGATGGCTCTTTTTTTATTCTTTTACCAACTTCTCTTTTGTTTGTTTCCCTACAATTCATGGGGGAGTACAAGCAGTAAGATGGAAGCACCCTCATCTTAGCACCACTAAATCTATAAGCCCACTGTCACCTGAACCCATTTTCTGTGTTTCCCTTCTTGTTGCAATGGAGATGTCCTTGCTCACTATGAGGCTAATAACCCTGGTTCTGGTGTTGCTGATATTAAACTCTCTCCACTTCTCAAGATCTTAATTTCTAATCATTTCACATCCCTTCTGACTGTCCATTTCACATCCCTTCTGAATAGTCCAGTACAGGACCATATTCAATAGCATATAAATTGGACTTGTGTCTTTCATCTTCAAAGAGCAGACAAATAAAACCAAATATCCCATTCTCTTCCAATTTATCCCATTTTTTTTTTCTGTTTTCTGTAAAGCAAACCTATTAAAGGGCTCTCCTGAGGGAGATGTCTATAAAACTGTCTCCAGTTTTGTCATCAGTCTTTCATCTATTTCATTAAACAGCTCTTTTAAATGCAGGCTGCCAAGCCTAATGGTAACTTTTTTGTCCTCTTTCAGAGACCTTTCAGCAACATTTGTCACAGCTGACTAATCCTTTCTTCTTCAAGTTCTTTCTTTCCTTGGCTTCCCATTCAGCAGTCTATTCTGGTTTTCTTTCGAGCTCTCTGCAGTGTTTTTTCAGCATTGCTGTTGCTACCTTGTTAACCTGATGACTGAGGGCTGGTCTACGTCTCAGATTAGTCGTGATGCTCTTCTCCCTTTCTACAATTTCTTCCTGGACACCCTCAGCCAATTTTATGATAATGAATACTGTTTTTAGCTTGATGCCAAGACATTTATATAGAGTGCCTTAAATTTCTATCCTGAGCTTAACACAATTCTGTTCACCTGACTATTTAACTTCTCCAATTAGATATTTAATAGTTGCTTGAATTACTATGTCCAACACGTTTGCAAAAATATAAAATCTTATAATTTTCAGATTTGGAAAGTAAAAATGTAAAAATAAAATATCACTTATGTATTTTTTTCCTATAGTACTGTTATCATTGCTAATTTACTCCTGGCTTAAAATAACCAGATTAAAATAATTTTGTTGGAAATAAATTTACAAAAGAAGATAAAATCATTGACATAAGAAATAGAATGATCATTGGCAAAAATATAAGACATCCTACATTTTATTCTATTTTTATGGCAGTAGATCATTTCTAAAAAGATTTCTATCTTGTTATTATAATAAAACAGAAAAAAGTTACTATGTCAAATTTTTACTTCCAAAATGGAACATTTTATCTCACTAAAAATAAATAAGTCATGTAAGACTTCTCTTTATAATTCTCATTAGCTAGGATGTTAAGAATAAATACTAGATATGTAAAAGTAATATAACCCCTTACTATACACAATGGAAAAGGTTTTTAAAAATACATTATTATTTTATACTGATTATATATTTTATATATTATATACATAACACATGACTTTGCATGTATTATAAAATAATTTGTATTCTGTAAAAGCTTATATATGACCTAAGACAGCATTTGTGATACTCAATCTTCATCATTGAATTAAAGGCAATGAAGAGTTAAATGTTAAGTAACATGTACCTTATGAAATCAAGCTTTGTTACCACTGGAATAATTAAATTTTTCTTCTAAGTAAAAATTTGAAAAAAATAACAATAGGTCATCAAATAGTTTTAAGATGAATGAGTGAACAAATCTACAATTAATCACTTCAGCATATGCCAACACTTTATAACACGGCTTTCTTTGAAACCAGGAGACATTTATTCCAAGTATATGGTAAAAATAATTATTTTAATTAATTTATTTACTTTTAACTTCCTTTATCCTGGATAACTTGAGGATGTTTTCTAAATGAAATACAACAGAATATGAATGAATCCTCACTATTGTTAAAACTCTTTTGTGAGGTATACAAACGACTTCTTACATTTGTTTTCATATATTTGATGGTGTAATTTCATTAGAAATAAACATTTCACTTAATACACTTTGCACAATCCTCACTAGAACGTGCACCTATCTCAGCTAGAATATGGGTATTCACTAGAAGTATTAAGTCAGAAATAATGTCTGAGTAACCCTTGTGGTGATTTTGGTCAAATTAACATCATACCTCTATTTTTGCATTGCTTGGTATCACAAAGAATAAATCCAAATTACCCATACATTCTTATGTGTCCTCTCTGTTCTGTTATAAATTTATCTAGAGACCTGTCAAAAAGAGAATCCTTGATTTCCATATAGCTGAATAATGTGCTATCAGAAGCAGAAGACACAGACTCTCCTCTCTACTGCTTCAAGAAAGTGATATTAATCAGGTTACATTAGTTATCTGAATTTCATTGCCTCATTTCTAAAGCTGGCATACTAATATTTTACCTGCCTGTTTTAGGTCTAGATAAAAACTTAAATATCTAGTCTAACAATTACATGCATAATTCCATGAAAATATCAATTCTAAAATGAACCTTTAAAGATCAGCAGATCTTAATATTCACTGTTGAGTCTTTCTAAGTGTTTCTATAAATTACTTTCAATGTATCAGGAGACTTCAGCAAGGCCAAAGTCCAAACTTAGTATTCACAAGACCTTCTATTTCTAGCTTCCAGTTTTAATATTTCATATGTTTGTGTTGATTAAAAAAATGATACCACATTCCCTACTTCATTATCTACAAAAAAACAAGTTGGGTAATGGGAATATTTAACCTGAAAGAAAAATCCTATTCAGAGTCAAATCAATCAGAAAATATTTAAGATTTAGATGGTAACCTAGAAGTGGATTTCACCCTGGAGAATTTTGCCCTTGATTGAGCGCTTGCTTTGTACAAGATCCATCAATTTTATAAAGAACATTCAACATCATTATTAGGCCTACCCACTGCGAGCTACTCAGTAATATGACTATCTTTAGAATTTCATTATGTTACAAAGGATACATCTAATGATACTGCAAGTCAGGTTAAAGTAGATGGCAACAAGACAGGCAGATTCCCACCAATCCAGGAGTGACAAAAGCTGCATAGTGTAATGCATGGAAACAAAACTTCAAAACCAGTAGTGTAATATACTTTGAAGTCCGTAGAAATATCATTTCAAAAAAAAATATATGTACATTTGTTATTTTGCTAAACTATTTTTCCAAGATATTTGAACCAGTTAATATGCTTAAAATTGATTTTATAGGAGTTAACATATAAATATAAAATATATTTTATAGGAGTTAACATTTTCCAGCCTTCACTGATTCAAGTGCTCCAATAGATGGACAGAAATGGGAATGTAATCAACAAAATTGTTATAGAATTAAAATTCATGTTAGGTTGCAGACTCTCAAAATTACAAATACATGAGACTGACTATATCCAAAGATTATAAAATCATATGAGTCAAATTTAAGACAGAATTCTAATATTTGAAGATGATTAGAATTAATGAGTGAAGAATAGAACAAACACATAAATACTCTTTCACATTTCTTATCACAGATAGTATATAGAATTAGTATAGTTCTAGTTTTATATTATTAGAAGATTGGCCCATTAAATCAGATTCATTTGGCATGTACTAAGAACCTAGTACCAGGTATAGGGCCACATTCTAGAGATACAAATATCAATAACATCTTTACCCTTCCAAGAAACACAGTCTAAGAGAGACAGGAGATGTGTACACAGCTTTAAAATAATACATATTAGATACTGGTAGCTTTGCTATACAACCCAAACAGTATAAGAAGCTAAACATATTGAAACAATTTTAGTTATGTAAAACAATCAAAGTTATGTAAATAAAATGAGAATTGAATAATTAAATTGATATGCTGATAAAAACTCAAAATGTTTGTATTTAAAACCATCTTAAAACTCAAAAGGCTCCCATAGCCTTGGCAGCTCATGACAAGAGCCTAGGGTGATTACTGATGCCATAAACAAGAGTGTCAATTTGTTAAGTCAACAACAGGAGTAACTGTGCACTTACTCTTCATGTAGGATCTCTGTCCTTAATGTGCTGTACATTGAGATTTAATGCTATAACTAGTACTCAAACAGTATTTTTCACTTTATGTTTCTATGTGGGTGCAAACTGTTGAAATCTTTACTTAAGATATGCTAAACTGATCTTCTGTATATAAAGAGAATTGAAAATGAATCTTGATGTGAATGGAAGGGGGGAGGGAGAAGGAAAGGGGAGGGTTGCGGGTGGGAGGGAAGTTATCGGGGGGAAGCCATTGTAATCCATAAGCTGTACTTTGGAAATTTATATTCATTAAATAGAAGTTAAAAAAAAAAAGAAAGAAAGCAGAAAAAAAAATCTTAAAATTATTTCTAAAAAATCTAAATGACTTCCCTGTGCACAAAGAAATACCTTGTTTATATGTCTTGTCTGGAGATAAAATAACCTATGAAAAATAATCTTTGTGGTGCATGCGATCATTCTTTAGTTTGTCTCTTGGCCATAATTACTCGCTTCATGTACTATTTTCTCTAAAGAATAGTTTTCAAATATCTTATTTTTATTAATATTGGTACTGTATTTTAATGTTTTCAGTTGTTATGTTCAATAGATGTCTTTCTGGCCGGCGCTGCGGCTTACTAGGCTAATCCTCCGCCTTGCGGCGCCGGCACATCGGGTTCTAGTCCCGGTTGGGGCGCCGGATTCTGTCCTGGTTGCCCCTCTTCCAGGCCAGCTCTCTGCTGTGGCCCGGGAGTGCAGTGGAGGATGGCCCAGGTGCTTGGGCCCTGCACCCCATGGGAGACCAGGAAAAGCACCTGGCTCCTGCCATCGGATCAGCGCGGTGCGCCGGCCGCAGCGCGCCGGCCGCGGGGGCCATTGGAGGGTGAACCAATGGCAAAGGAAGACCTTTCTCTCTGTCTCTCTCACTGTCCACTCTGCCTGTCAAAAAATAAAAAAAATAAAATAAAATAAAATTTAAAAAAATAGATGTCTTTCTATAATTTCTCAAGATATTTCTTTTTAAGTATTTATGAATTTATTTATTTTCATTTCACTTTGAAAAGCAGATGGAGTTGGCAGAGATAGAGAGAGAGAGAGAGAGAGAGAGACATAGAGAGAGAGAAAGACCTTCTATCTACTGGAAGTAAGGTCCCGCGTACTTGAGCTCTTCAGTACCTGTTGCCTCCTAAAGTATGCACTTGAGGCCAAGATATGAACCCAGGAAATCTGGCACAAAACATGAGCTTCCCAAGCAGCATCTTAACCACTGTTACAAACATCAACCACTCTATACTATTTCTAATTGCACAAGAGTGCCTAAGTCTTATTGGTAATGACCAGCAAAAAGAGAAAGTGATACTGACATACAAGTTTTCTTAATTTTTTCTGGAATCAGCATTACTTTGTGAAACACACATAGTTTATTTCAACTGAATACAGAATATATGTAAGTTTCAACATTTTTGTTGTAATCAGAATATTGGAGCTGTATGAGCTTGCTGTTAGGATTTATGTGCACACTACAACCAATTCCAAGTGCATTTATTTCTTACTTTTATGAGAGCTTTCTTTGGTCATACAGTGTGTCACCAGAATTTATATTTGTGTTACCCTCAGAAAGCAAACTTTTGAATCTTTAATATGCAAATTTTGCTCATTTTAAAACTATTTCAAATAACTCTATTAAGTTTAGACAAATACAACATTTATAACATACATATTCATAAAACAAATGAAAACAATAGCTCAAAGAACCAAAGGAGAAGTGGAAATACGTTAAGTTCCTATATTTTGTGTCAGAAAATATAGCATCATTTAATTTTTTTTTCCAAAAAGAAGAGAGATAGACACTGAGAGAGACAGTAGAGACAGAGAGATCATCCATCTGCAACTCCATTCCCACAGGCCAGACAGTACTGTCCGGGCTGAAATTGGGAGCATGGAACTCAATCCATGTCTCCCTAAGGAGTGGTAAGGATACAAATATTTGAGCCATTATCTCCTGTCTGGAGGAAGTCAGAATTGAAAACAGAGCCAGGACTGGAACCCAGGTACTCTAATATGAAACACAGGTGTCCCAAGCAGCATCCTAACCACTGTACAAACACCAATCTTAATGATACTTTTTTTAGTTGACATAATGATGTTTTGATAAGTTAAAGATGTATGCTACAAATGTTAGATAAAATACCTTTGTGCCCTCAAATTAGAGGCCTAGCAATTAGAAGAGGAAAAAGTAATAATAAAATAGAATAAAAGGAACAATAAACAGATGAGAACAACAAAAAAGTAAATCATAATATAGTAGACAACCCTAACAGAATAATTAATTAACTATAAATTATAAATACATGAAAAAAATAGACAAAAGGTACAGTTATTGTGGTGTAATGGACTAAGCTGCCTCCTGCAACACAGACATCCCCATATGGGTGCCAGTTCAAGTCTGGCTGCGACAGTCTTGATCCAGCTCCTTGCTGGGAAAGCAGTGGAAGATAGCAAATGCTTGGGCTCCTGCACTGATGTGGGACACTGGATGAAGCCCCTAGCATCTGTCTTCCTCCTGGCCCCACCCCAGATATTGTGGCCATTTGGGAAGTGAACCAGCAGATGCAAGATCTCTCTGTATCCCTCTCTCTGTCTATCTCGCTCTCATTCTCTCTTTCTGTCTCTCTCTCTATAACTTTGCCTTTCAAATAAATAAAATATATCTTTCAGAAATAGACAAAAAGAACAGACAAATCTGCAATTTCATTTGGGCATTTAAACTCATATTTTACAGTAGTAGGAGGACAGATAATTGTTAATGACATGGAACATTTCAGAAACTATATCAATGAAAATGACCTTTACAGAACACTATGACCAACAGTAGCAAACAGATATTTTTTCATGTAAACATGATATTTTTAGAAAATCATATGCTGAGGGGCTGGCACTGTAGCATAGCAAGTAAAGCCGCCACCTGCAGTACTGGCATCCCATACGGGCACCAGTTCGAGTCTCCACTGCTCCACTGCTGATCCAGCTCTCTGCTATGGCTTGGGAAAGCAGTAGAAGATGGCCCCAGTCTTTGGGCCCCTGCACCCAAGTGGGAGACCCAGAAGAAACTCCAGGCTCCTGCCTTCCAATCGTTACGGCCAATTGGACAGTGAAGCAGCGGATGAAAGACCTCTCTCTCTCTGCCTCTCCTTCATTCTCTGTGTAATTCTCACTTTCAAATAAATAAATGTCTTTAAAAAAATAAAATCATATGCTGACCATAAAACAAGTCTCAGTGAATTCAAAACTAATGAAATGTAAAAATGTAACTGCATTTATAGTATCAGAGGCTTTGTCTCTAAAACAAGTTTTCAAAGACTGCTATGATTTCCTAAAATGCAGGTAAAAATATAAATATTGAAGCATAAATATTTGAGGCAATCGAAGTACTGATTCTGTATTAGAGGTATTGTTCTGATTGATACATATTTGAACTCATGTAAGTATTTGTGAAGTTCCTCTGCTATAGAAGCTGGCATATTAGTCTCGGATACATGCAGAAGATAATCAATATTATAAAATGATGAAATTAGTTTAGTAGAGTTTTAATTTGATCTTAATGAAAATCTATAACTTTTATACCGATTTGTACTTTCTGGCTTTCATATTTTTAATGACAAAATGATTTCTCCATTTATGCCAATATATACTGTATGCATATAGCCTGTTCACTATGAATTTTCCTTTATTCTTAATTGAGAAATTATTTTTTTATGATTAGAACATAGTTATTGTGTGCAATTTACATATAATTGATCATGTAAGAACTAAAAGCCAAAATTCACACAGTTAATCTAAATAGCTCTTCTAGTGCTTTATTCTCCTGAAATTCATGGGCAAAAATAATCTATATGTTTTAGTCTAAATCTCAACAAATAATGATTTAATATATAATAAACTTTAAATGAAAGTATATTATACTTCATAACATGCTTGAAAGTAATTAGGGAATAATAGCCTATTACTCCTGAATGTGTCAAGGTTCTAGTGGTAAGTTGATATCAGGGGACATTTCCATTGAGGAAATGGTTGCACCTAAACTATTGTGACAAGTGACAGCATCAACAAGATGGCAACATACAAATTCCTGGACTCTCCTTCACCCTACATGCACACACATACCTGCACACACACATACATATACATAGCAATTTAGCAAGAATTTACCAATTCATTTTGTGAGAAATCTATAACCTAACTAGAAAGCTATTCCATCCCAGAAGAGAGTAAAACTCGAACTTACTGAAGCCAATACGTCTATTCAGGGCACCCTGCTATCAGAATCCCTGTGACCAGAATGGTGTCATACAAACAGGAAGAAGTTCCATAGGTCCTAGATTCTCCAAGGAGAAGGATGCAGTTGGATTGGATATCCAACACCCCAACATTACCAATGACAGCCTTTGAACTCTGATGGAACCATACAATCTAGCTAACTGGGGGCAAACAGCAATGGTGGCATTTGCTTGTTATACCTTAGATCTTCCGCACGGCTCAGTATAAAATGAGCCAACAAAACATCCAAGCTGTCAGCTTTCTCCTGAAGAGGAAAATAACTGATCCTTTGTCCACTGCTCCAACTCCTCTGAGGCTGTTCAAAGAGCTGGCCAACTGTCCTGCAAGTTTTGGAACTCTAGTAACTCTCATACAATTTTACAAGGGAGAATGGAGAGAGTAGTGTGGACTGGAAGATGCCTTAGCTTACCTCTTGTCACAGAAACATACAAAAACCATAGTGCCTACTTCTTGGGGATGGAAAGAGTTGGTAGAGTCTGGCCAGTCTGGTTGGTGGGGGTCTTATTCTGTTCAAGGCCAGTCCTTGAAGAATGGGAGAAGTATGTGTTTTTTTTTTTTTAATACAAATATACCATATAGAGAACATCAGGGAAAATAAATATTCAGGCAAGAATACTTAGAGTATAGGGATAAGATAAATCTATAGAAACTCACATTAAAGGAATAAAATTAGATTTATCTGACAAATTCAAAAAAACTATTACAAATATATACTCTGAGGTCAAAATAATAATGCATGAGCAAATGAGAATTTCAATGAAGATACAGAAAACATAATATATAAACTAACAAACAGAAATCGTGGAGTTTGGGGTAATAGTTTGACCTAGCAGTCATGAGGTCAGCTAAGGTACTCATTTTATTATATTGGAACATCTAATTCAACTCCCAGCTATTGTTCCTGATTCCAGTTTCTTTTTAATGAAGACCATGGGAGGCCACGGTGACAGCTAAATTGTTTGACTTCCTATTCCCTATGTGTGAGATAAAATTCAGCATAATGAAAAAGCTTTAGAGATTTTCAGTATGGCTTATATTTACAGTAAAAAATAATGAATTCCACAGGTAAAATTTTGTTTAGAAAACAGACTTGATGTTAATTGTTCTCTTCACAATAAAATAACATTGTTAGAAAAAGGAACATGCCTACAAAAATAGGTACTTTTAAATGATCAATACTCAGGGATCAATGAAAAGTTCATGGAAAATGACAATCATGAAATAACTATGACTAGATTTCAAAATTATTTACATTAAAACAAACATCTTTTAATTCTATTTTTCCATGAACAGTTTGAAGTTCCCTCATAATTAATACACCAAATATTTTAAGTGATAACAATGTATTTGATGTATTATCATGATCTCAAATCATAATTTCATAATGTTTCATATTTTAGCACACAAACTTCCCTTTTCACCAGGTTATGGGATGTTAACATGGTATACAGGATAATGTGTAGGACTGGTGGTTAAGCTGCCATTTGCAAAGCTCACATCCCATACAGTATCCTGGTTCAAGTCATGGCTACATCCCAATTCCAGCTTTGTGGTAATGCACACCAGAGAAAGCAGTGGATGATGCCTCTGACGGATGAGTTCCTCTCAACCACTAGGGCACTTGAATTGAATTCCTGGCTCTGAGCCTTTTTTGTGAGTGAGACAGTAGATGAGAGCATTTTCAGTTCTTTCTTTCTTTCTGGCCTTATCTTTATCTCTGTTGCTATCTACCTCTGTATGTCTCTGCCTGTCAAATAAATAATTTAAAAAAACAAAGTAGTTTTGAATTATACTATAAATAGCAAGTATATTCGTGGCAAGAATATTCAGATCATATTTTTTAGGTCTACCATGCAATAGCTTAGCATATTTGTGTGCATATTTCAATAATCCATATTTTCCATTAATTTTCTGCCAATTTCGTGGTCTGGTAGTATCATATTTCTTTCAAAACACACCAAAGTCTATGACAGAACTGGCTGTTAGAGGAAATAGCTGACAGGGCAACAATATCAAATGCTTCTTCCACTACCATCCAAAAATAGAGTAACTTAGGGGTTCATATGTCAGAATATTTTGTGTTATCCATGAGTGTTTTACCTGCTGTCCTTGAAAGGGGTGTGTAGATTCTCTGACATCTGTGAAAGGTTGAGAAATAGAAACTTGTTTTGCTTTTCAGATTTGACCATGCACTTCATAATTACTCTGGGTGCTGCCATGATATATTACTCTTTACGAAGTAAGATTGAAAGAAAGTAGAGATGTAAAAAATATGCTGTGTGGCTAATTTTAAACAAACTATTGGTGATACTTTGTTGAGAAACACAGACCAAGGTCCTAACCAGATAGGACACCAAGATAACAGGCCTAAATCAGGACTATCCTGGGTATACAGGGGCATATGATGGTTCTAATAAAATATGCACACAGTTGGGGCTGGTGCCATGGTGCAGTAGTTAATCCTCCCCCTGCAGTGCTGGCATCCCATATGGCCGCCAGTTCTAGTCCCAGCTGCTCCTCTTCCAATCCAGCTCTCTGCTGTGGCCTGGGAAAGCAGTAGAAGATGACCCAAGTCATTGGGCCCTTGTACCCGCATGGGAGGCCAGGAAGAAGCTCCTGGCTCCTGGCTTCAGATTGGCACAGCTCCAGCCATTGCAGTCATTTGGGGAGTGAACCAAGAGAAGAAGACCTTTCTGTCTGTCTCTCCCTCTCATTGTCTGTAACTCTACCTTTCAAATAAATCAGTGCAATCTTAAAAAAAATAATTTAAAATATGCACACAGGACCAGAGCAGTACAAATTGGAAGTGACTAATTTTGCCTAGAAATTAATTGATGGTAGAAATGCCATTTTCCCTGGGCCTTGGAAAATCATGAAGAACGTATGGATTTTTGTACTGTGAGCATATTTGTTCCACATGGAAGAGAGTCTACCTAAAAACAAATATGAAAGAAATATATCCTTTCAGTATGGCAGAGTCAGCTGGATGTGTGAGGGTGCTTGAGAAAGTTCATAGAAAAATGGAGGGGCCGGCACTGTGGCATAGCAGTGGCATAGTCACCGCTTGCAGAGCCAGCATCCCATATGGGTGGCCAGTTCAAATTCTAGCTGCTCTACTTTTGATCAAGCTCCTTGCTATGGTCTGGGAAAGCAGTGGAAGGTGGCTCAAGTTCTTGGGTCCCTAAACACATGTGAGAGACCCAGAAGAAGCTCCTGGCTCCTGGATTTGGATCAGCTCAGCTCTGGCCATTGGAGTCATCTGGGGAGTGAACCAGCTAATGGACGACTTTCTCTCTCTCTCTCTCTCTCTCTCTCTCTCTCTCTCTCTGCAATGCTGCATTTCAATAAATAAATTTAACAAAAGAAAAAGAAAAGTGGAATTGATAAGCTTATTTTGATTCAAGAAAACTATGATATCCATGCATTTTATTTTTCACAATATACATTTTGTAAGAGTATATAAATGATATCAAGGGCTTAGTAGGCTAGCAGGCAGTTTGTTTGTAAATTGTAGAGACTTTACATGAAGTCCAAAGTTTTGAGTTTAGAACTGTGTAGCCATTAAATACTTTTAAACCAGGGATTGATGTCTGATTTGTATTTCAGAAAGATCAGTCAGGTAGAAATATGGAGAAAAGTTTGGCTGGAGGGATAATGAAGTAAGTGACTGTTAGAGATGTGCAGGGAGCAATAATGAGGATGGGAACAAAGGCGGGGGCACCATGCAGTTCTTTAAGGCTGGGGGACATCAACCTCTCATGGCTAAAGGATCCGATTCCTTGAGAATTTTCAGCAGTATAAGCCATAGGTCTTAGTATTTTGTATTACCCAGCAGGGCCAGATTCTTAACAGAGAGGGCGAAAAGCGAAGAGCATAGAAAATGCTCTGTCAAAATCAACTATGCTGTGGACAAATGACAGCGTGATACCAAAGAAGTCCTCCCTGTGGAACTGAAGTGCAATGAGACAGGCAGATTACAAATTTTAGCAGAGGATATAGAGGCTGACTGCTGAGCAGCAAGGACAGCACACAGGACAGCATGAGATAGCTATGTAAGACTTAGGCAGCTCTGATTAAGCAAAAGTGCCTTGCAGACTATAACACTAAGAGGCAAAGCTACAGACTCTACAAAGAATGGGTAGATCATGAAACAGAAGTCACGAGGCTGCTAATAGTGGCTTGATGAAGACTGTAAAGTTAGTATGTGACCTACATTTCAGTGAAATTCACTTTTAGTAAAGTTCAGAGAAATAGAATTTATTCATTACATTTTGTTGGTGAAGACTGTTTTGCTACTATTGCCCTATTTTTTAATTGAATATTTTGATTTCCTTTTTTTTTCTTTTTATTTTTTTAATTTTTTTATTTTTTGACAGGCAGAGTGGACAGTGAGAGAGAGAGAGAGAGAGAGAGGTCTTCCTTTGCCATTGGTTCACCCTCCAATGGCTGCGGCCGGCGCGCTGCGGCCGGCGCACCGCGCTAATCCAATGGCAGGAGTCAGGTACTTATCCTGGTCTCCCATGGGTTGCAGTGCCCAAGTACTTGGGCCATCCTCCACTGCACTCCCTGGCCACAGCAGAGAGCTGGTCTGGAAGAGGGGCAACCGGGACAGAATCCGGTGCCCCGACCAGGACCAGAACCTGGTGTGCCGGCGCCACAAGGCGGAGGATTAGCCTAGTAAGCCGCGGCGCCGGCCTATTTCGATTTTCAATAAGAGTTATTTGCTAAAATGAGGAATGGGAATTGTTATGGTAAGAGAAAGGGAGAATCCAATAAAAAATGGACAATTACAAATGACAGTGGGAAAAGCTTTTGGCTCAACACATGGACTCCCAGATCTCAAGTTAGAGTGCCTAGTTGGATTCCTGGCTCTGGCTCCTCCATTTCTCTTTCAACTTCTTGCTAATGCATACAATTAAGGTAGCAGGTGATGGCTCAAAGATTTGAGTTCCCACTGTGCATATGGGAGACATGGATTGAGTTCTTGTCTCCTGGCTTCTGCCTAGCTGAGTCCAGGGACTTGAACCAGTGGTTGGAAATTCTCACTCTCTCTCTCGCACTAACTCTGCCTGTGGAAAAAAAAAAAAAAAAAAAAAAAAAAAAAAAAAAAAAAAAAGAGAAAGGAAATTCTCGCTCTCTCTTTCTCTCTCCCTCTTTCTGAATTTCAAATGAAATTAAAACAAACAAATGAAAAAGAACTTAGGGGCCAGCTCTTGGCACAGCAGGTTAAACCACTGTCCACAACACCATTATGCCATATAGGCTCTGGTTCAAGTCTCAGCAGCTCCTCTTTCGATCTAGCTCCCTGCCAATATGCCTGAGAAAGCAGTACAAGATGGCCCAAGTGCTTGGGCCCCTGCACCCATGTGAGAGACCCGGAAGAAGCTCCTTGTTCCTAGGCTCAGGTAGCCTCCACTCTGGCCATTGCTGCCATTTGGGGAGTGAACCTGCTGATGGAAGATCTCTCTCTCTCTCTCTCTCTCTCTCTCTCACTCTCACTCTCACTCTCTCCTCTCTCTGTAAGTCTGCCTTTCAAATAAATGAGTAAATCATAAAAAAATTAAATGATAGCACATCCTGAAGTTCAAGGACTGTTTGGTTTGTACTTGTTTTTTTAGCATTAATTTTTAATAGCACTACTTTTTACTCCAAAAAACAACTTAAAATTTGACATTATATTATATGATTACCCTAACGAAGATATCTGTTCCATAAAGATAGTTTGGGAGATAAAGGTATTCATGATATATTTAAGAAAGCATATACCACATAATTAAAGCACCTCCAGAAAAATGAATTGCTAAATTATTCTGATCTTTATTATGGGCCAAAAAACTCACATCAAAACTAGTGTAAGTGATATGGTCAGAAAATGCTTAACTAAAGGATCTATCTTCACACTGAATCTGGAAGAATGAATAGAATTGAAGCACAAAACAGCAGATATAACATGTAAAGTGAAAGAAGTTTCATTATAGAAAACAGCAGGGACATGCATTCCCTGGTTGGCCTCAGGGCTAAAGCAGCAGACTTGAAAACAGCAGGGCATGTGTGTGAGTGAGTGTGTGTGTGTGTGTGTGTGTGTGTGTATGTATGGGTATGTGTGCCTGTGTCTGTGTCTGAATGAAATTAAGATTTGCCTCAATGAAAGAAATGATGCCTTTTGGAATTTATTCTAGATAAATATTATTAATATGGTGTTCTTAATGCACTTCCCTAGAATGAATGAATGAATATGATGAACTATATTTATCAAAGGGAGAGGAATTTCCATAGGCACAGAAGTGGCAAACTGAACTGCAAGTCAAATTTTACCCACTCAGTAGTACTGGCCTATAGTACACTTACATTCTTTTTAATATTGCTTGTTTACTTTGAAAATTGGATGACGTTATATAAAATTATTCCAGGTTCCACTTTAAAATTGGCCTGTCTTTCTAAGGGGAAAAGTGTCCAGATCTCTAGGTGGCAATTGCAGCTTTCACCTAGCCAGCACACACTCCTCCTCTCCTTTATTCCTCCTCACTGCTTCACTGCTCTTCAACAGTGTGACCTTTGATGTGGTGCTTGGGAACATAATCAGGAAACCGAGCTAATTAAGATGCAGAACTTCATTGTGACCACTAATACATAATGGAAACTGTCTATTTCCTCTTGCATATTAATTCATGTTTCTAGAATAATGACAGCATAAAAACTACTGCTAAGTAATTACTACATACCAACCACAAAATAATCTTCCTCCAGATACTTGTGGATTTGAACCCCCATCCAACTATCTGCTAATGGCAGATTCTTGAACAAATTAACTGACATTCTGAACCCTGAAACTCTGTGTATTTATTTGGGAAATAAGGATGCTTACCGTATCTTATATAAAGCTTAAATGAGATCATCAATATAAAGCACTTCACATAGTTATTAGCACCAGCAAAATCTCATTCATAAAAAGAATATTTTCCAGTTTTGAAATCTAAACATTCAGAAAGCTATATGAGCATGTGTTTTATAAAAGATCTCCATCCAACAAGCTAATTTTCATTGATTGGTGCTGTACATAATATGTTTTCCTTCAATGTAACTTTATTTCAATAGGTACATTTTTAGGCTTGATGGGTGATACAATGTTTTTATATTAAGGAATATTGTGAAGGCAGATACAGTAAAGTTCTACTATGATATATATTGTCTCCACAACTTTAATATGTTCTACAAATATAAGTAGAAAATTCACTCTTAATATCAGACAAATCTCCAAAAAAATTCCCAGAAAAGCATGTTCATATTAATCTGTTGTATTTTATATTCATAGACAGTAATCCTGAAGCACATTTTCAATTAATTTACATATATTTAAACACAAGAACCATGTAAGTTGAAAACGCTGTATGTTACTAATTTAAGGTAAAAGAAAGAATTGTTTGTTGCCAAGCTAATAAGTTGCTCTTACTTCAAAAAAGAGATATAAACAGTAGAAAATAAACTCTAAAAGCATGAAGAATATTTAATTGGTAAATGTTTCATAATTAAAAGTTATTGGCATTCTCTATTCTTATATTCTTATTTTTGTTTCTTTCTTCCTTTTTCTCAAAAACATGTTTAAAGTGCAATTATAGATATTGACTTTACTGTTTGCTCTTATATCAGTCCTGAGCTTGGTTTACATAATATAAAACAACTCATTTTTCATATCCCACTCCTGACACCAGAAAAAAAATTGTGTTAGTCATTATATGAAACAATGTTCTAAGACAAAAATTTTCAAGCCATTTATGCATTGAACAATTGTTTACCTAACACAATAATATTCTGTTGACACTTATTTCAAAAGCCTCATGTTTTATTACCTTGTTTTCAAAGCACTCTAGTTTTATATTCATTCACTTAAAATAATAGGTCATTAGGTACCTACTATATTGTCAATGCAAAATATTATGCTCACGATTGTGTTTTATCTTAATAGCCTATTTGTGAGATGAGCATTATTATTCTTATCAGTAAACTTGGCCTCAGTAATGAGGTAAAATGCCTGTGAGCCTGTCCTGTGGCTCTGCAGGTTAAGCAGCCTCCTTGAGTGAAGGTGTCCCATAGGAGTGCTGGTTCCAGCTGGGGCCGCTCCACTTCCTACCCAGCTCTCTCTGAATGGCCTGGGAAAACAGCAGAACATAGCCCAAGTACTTGGGCCCCTGTACCCACCAGGGGGACCCTGAAGAAACTCCTGGCTCCTGGCTTTTGCCTGGCCTAGCCCTGGCTATTGATTGCAGCCATTTGGGCAATGAACCAGCAGATGGAAGCTCTCTCTCTCTCTGTCTCTCCTCTCTTTCTCTATGAATCTGACTTTCAAATAAATAAATACATCTTAAAAATAAAATAAATTAAAGTGCCTAATGTCAGTGATTAGTAAAGAGGAAGAACATGAATTGAGGCACATTAGAAAACTAGTTTTCACTCTACATGATATTAGAAATCTTATAGATTTATGTTAATAGGCTTTTTAAAGACTAAACAAATAAAGGATGCATTAGCAACTGTTTTCAAAGAGACATTGCTTTAGAAATAAAAATAATAATAGAAATAAAAATATTTAAATTTTCATTTGTTTTTTCCAACCACTAAACAAAATATATATATTTAATATGCATTCAATCTCTTAGCAGTGTTATAAAAAGAAAAGAAAACTTACAAAACAAAAACAAGTCAAGAACACTGGTATTTTTTTTTTTTTTTTTTGACAGGCAGAGTGGACAGTGAGAGAGAGAGAGAGAGAGAGAGAGAGAGAGAGAGAAAGGTCTTTCTTTTGCCGTTGGTTCACCCTCCAATGGCTGCCGCGGCCAGCGCATCGTGCTGATCTGAAGCCAGAAGCCAGGTGCTTCTCCTGGTCTCCCGTGCGGGTGTAGGACCCAAGCACTTGGGCCATCCTCCACTGCACTCCCTGGCCACAGCAGAGAGCTGGCCTGGAAGAGGGGCAACCGCGACAGAATCCGGCGCCCCGACCAGGACTAGAACCCGGTGTGCCGGTGCCGCAAGGCGGAGGATTAGCCTATTGAGCCGCAGCGCCGGCCGAACACTGGTATTTCTTACAACGAATCATATTTCATTATTACAGAAAATCTTTATTAAATAGCCTAAATTTTTCTTTGAAAGACTTATGTGGAGATTTAATTAAGATATTCACTAGAATACAAATAAAATTAGTAAAATATGTGTGATTTTTAAAGAGTAAATATTATTCATTTCTTTTCATGCCTACAAAAACTAAACATTTAAAAATACTGGTTTTATGGCCTGGTCATATTAGAAATGGAACAAAATTCAAAATTCCCAAATGCTTCAAAATTTCCAAACTTTTAGAATTCCAATATTATGTTCTAAGTAGAAAATTCCACACCTTATCTCATCTTGCAGTGAAGATACAGGTACACTAAAATATTTTATAAAATTAATTTTTGGCTATGTGTATCTGAAACATAGATGAGAGTGATTGCATATCCAAGATATCTCATTATGTATATGCAAATATTCCAAAACCTGAAAAAATCCCAAATCCAGAACACTCTGGTCCCAAACAGTTTGGATAAGGAATATTCAATCTTAATAATTTTCATAGTGTAATTATTTTATTATCCAGGTTTCTTTAACACTATCTTTAAGGACAATTGTTTTGACCAATGGAGAAAAATTTCAACAACTAATATTCACAATTAATTGT
Organism: Oryctolagus cuniculus; assembly: GCF_964237555.1. Classification (NCBI taxonomy): domain Eukaryota; kingdom Metazoa; phylum Chordata; class Mammalia; order Lagomorpha; family Leporidae; genus Oryctolagus; species Oryctolagus cuniculus. Next base: position 137,996,049 of record NC_091437.1, read on the forward strand.
ACTTTTTTTCAAAGAGCATTTTACCTTGAATTCAGAGAAATAGTAAGACCAGAAATAAAAATAATTAAGATCACTAAAATTTTAAAATAGATTTTGGACAGTAATCATGACTATTTAAATTACATTTAAGAAATAAATAGTAACAATAATAATAATAACTCACTTGAAAACTGAATTGCAAATCCAGATTTGCTGATATAAAAATCTGTGTCAAACTGGATGGTTACTATGTTGAGGGTGCTGTGGATTCCTTCAGGAATAAGAGATCCACTAATTTCTTTTAATAACATCTCGTTTTCTGGTGGACCATCCCAAACTCGGAGTATATCATGTGATGCTTCCGTATCGAAAGCAAGAAACTGCAGGCTGTGGAAGAACCACATATCTGTTTAACTTTTTAAAACAAGGATTCAGGTTTAAATACAGAAAAGAGAAAATATGCATTGCTGCTTTTACTAGGTATTCCTTTCTTTTCTGAATTAAAATAGATGAATTATGGAAACATCACACAAACTTAATCAGCTTTCTATGCATTATGTAAATTTTTTCTTTAAAATATGGTTAAATACATAATTGCATCTCCTTTGCAAATCAGAGATTTTAAGTATACATTCCTTTCAGTGTTCATGAATTTTAACTGTGGCAGTAGTAGGTGACATTTATAGAGGATCTCTTGTGTATCAAGTACTCTGCAAATTGCATTATAGATATATTTGTTTCATTGTTATAGTCACCCAATGAAGCAGTAACAATTTTCATCTTAATTTTATCAATGTGGCAAGTGAAGTTTAAATGATTACAAGGGTAGCAAGTTATCTGACTGTGCAGTATATACTTTTACTACTCTTTCATGTTAAATCTGCTCTGCTTTATGTCTAATCTAGATAAAATTAATATCTAATACTTTTTTGCCTTTTGCAAAGATTAGAAATCCACATTTAGTAACTTCCTCAACTAAACTGTACCACATTCACTTTTGATGCATGAATTGTAACAGCTTTAAATCTGGGTGCACTTTAATAACAAAATATTTACTTTCATTTTCAACAATTAGAGAATCATTGGATTTCATATTTTAAGTGCAATAATTTTAATATTGAAATAAAGCCATACACAATCTAGACTAAAGTAAAATAAATTGGGGATATATCCAGGATAGCTTGTTTTGAGTTCTGCACATTGCCTTGCAAAAGTAATATACCAATTGATAGTGAATATACCAATGCATAGGAGTGTACCACCTAAAAGCCCTCCTAAAATTCCATTTATATGAGGCAGAAATTCTTAATTATTAAACTTATTATCTGTGAGTGATAACACACTTGTGACAAGGACAATTTGTTCATTTAGTAATCCATTCCCAGCTAAACTCATAATGGTAATACCAAGACTAAGAGTGTCTGTGTTAGCCATGGAAAACTCACCATTATTGATTTAGGAGGAAATTGTTACATACTCATCTAAAGGGCAACAATATGGAAAATTACGAATCCCAAACCTACACTTAGCAGAAAAGCAACCACAGTTGCTTCTGAAATGTCTGTAAGGCTAAAGGAGACAGGAAATGGAATTGAGTCTCCTTCCATTCTAATTTCTTCTAAATAGTCATGAAAATACACTTATGGTGATCTCTCCATAACAGATATAACTTATCCTTATTAATTGTTAGATTCAACATGTTGAATCATTAAGAAGTGATTCTTGCGTTCACAAGAAGCAAGGAAAAGTTTCACACTTTTGCTTTGTAACTATGGTAAGCTTCCTTCTCAGGGTTCCATGAGTTATTGCTGCAGTCCATAAAGTAATAAGTTATGTTAATAAATACTGTTCATATTTTAAATCATATCAAGGTTAATATTATTGAAAAATCTTGATACTGATGGATATTGTATATAGAAGATGATCAGGAAATTCATATTCATAATAACTTTGAGAAAATTAAATCAATTTTACCTGACAATGTTTCCTGGATCTACCTCAATCATCCACATGCAACGTAGATTATTGTCATATGGAAAAGGATAACCAGGAGATAAGATTCTTCCAGATGATTCTCCTTTAAAACGACCTCCACATTCAGCTAATAAAAAATAATAGAAGTTTAATTTGCAATTTCAAATATTTTCAAAACAAATTTGTCAATAATGTTTTTCCACATTAAGAAAGCTAAATATTGATTAATTTTCCTCTTGAAACATACATTTGTATAAGCTTTCTCAAATTAAAGTATGAATTCGAGAATATATTATACAATAAAATGACAGTCTCAGATCACATAAAAACAATAAAACAAACCTAATTAGGCAACAAAAAAAGGACACATCAAACTTCTGAGTTAGGCTTCCAAACATTTTAAAATGTGTTGTTAAATAATGATAAGTTTAAAAGGGAAACAGATGGCAGGATGCTCACTGCTAGTGCATTACAGACTGAATAATTCATCATCTTGCTACCCCACCTCTGAGAAAAACTAATCTTTGCCGGGGTCCCTCAGGCCTTCTAAATTTCATTGTCCTTTTATTCTCCTTTAAATCACTTTAAACTCTCCCTTTTAACCTTCAAAAAGTCACACTGACATTTTTATTACATTTTTTTTACTTCAGTTAAATCTACTTTTGCACTGATTTAATGTGGTCTTTAATTTTTATAAAATTTATCAAAATAAAAACTGGTAGATTGTCATGTATTATAATTAAAATTTTAACTTTTGGGGTATTCTCTCTACATGTAAATACTACTGGAATGTCAGGAGTGATTTTATTTCAGTAAGCAAACAATCTAGAAATGATTCTCTATATTAGAAAAAAGAGAAAATAAATATTTTTGCTAATTGTGTTGCTCTACATCTTCAAACACCAGAAACAAGGAAAACACTGTGTGATGTATTATGCATATGAAACAGCTCCAAATTATTCTCTTGCCAAAAAATAAACCAAAATAGCGTTTTTCCTTAATTATTAGAAGATACTCCTTTATTTATTTTCCTTTTTCTCTGAACAGTTTCAATCTTGCTCAGATTCAGTGATTAAATTATTTTTTTTCTTGTGGATTTTTATTATTACACCAAAGAAGGTAAAAGACAGTTTTTACATTTGCAAGAGATCTGATGACACTACAATCTAAAGGCTCCATTTTGACGTTCCATATATGTAAATTTGTTTCAAAACTTTAGATATTATCTCTAACCACACTGTGATGGTTAGTTTTAGGTATCAGCTTGGCTCCACTAGTTTCTATGTATTCCATTGAAGGCTAATCCATATATGAAGGCATTTTATAGATTTGATTCCCATCCACAATCAGCTGGCTTTAAGAAAGAGATTATTCTCAATAACATGAGAATATTCAATCAGCTGGAAGCTCTTAAAATTCAAAACCCATTTTCCAGAAAAGAAATTATCACCCAAAACTGCAGCATAAATTCTTTCCTCAATTTCTAACCTATTAGACTGTCCTAAAGACCTAGAAATTTCCAGCCCTTACAACTACATGAGTTGATTCCTTAGAATAAATAAATTCTTTAAGTTAGATAGATATAGGTAGATAGAATGGTAGAAATAATTTATTTGATTTGTTTCTCTGGAGAATTCTGGCTAGGAGAGAAACCTACACAAGGTTAAGGGCATATTCTTTTGCATTGCAACATAAATTTAATATAATTTATAATAATACATATAGATGACCTTAAAAATAAGAATATATTATTATTATAAAAATAAGAATATATTAGTATTCTTAGTAATGATATTTAACATGTCATTATAACTTCTTGTGTTTTTGTTTTGTTTTGTTTTTAAAGATTTTATTTATTTATTTGAGAGGTAGAGTCACAGACAGTGAGAGGGAGAGATGGAGAGAAAGGTCTTCTATTCACTGGTTCACTCCCCAGCTGGCCGCAAAGGCCAGAGCTGCGCCAATCCGAACGCAGGAGCCAGATGATCTTCCCAGTCTCCCAAATACGGTGTAAGGGCCCAAGGACTTGGGCCACCTTCTACTGCTTTCCCAGGTCACAGTAGAGAGCTGAATTGAAAGAGGAGCAGCCAGGACTAGAAACAACACCCAATGGGATGCCAGTGCCATGGGCAGAGAATTAACCTACTATGCCAGGATGCCAGCCCCTTGCTTCTTGTGTTTTTTTTTAAAATTTTTTAAATACAAACTATTTTGGACAATCTACAGCTATCTAAATACTATATATTAATTCATTATTATCTTTTAATGATTAGTCACTATTATTGGCATATATTTATTTTGAGAACAAGCTGATACTTCCTCCAGGTTAATTTCAGTCATTGAGGAAATGTTTACTATATTGTTTGCTGAATTTAATTTAGCTCTTTTACCTCCTCTGTATTTCTTTTCTTTCTTTCTTTAGATTTTATTTATTTATTTATCTATTGATTCATTGACAGGCAGAGTTAGACAGTGAGAGAGAGAGACAGAAAGATCTTCCTTTCATTGGTTCACCCCCCCAAATGGCTGCTACAGCCGGCGTGCTGTGCTGATCCAAAGCCAGGAACCAGGTGCTTCCTCCTGATTTCCCATGCGGGTGCAGGGCCCAAGCACTTGGGCCATCCTCCACTGCCCTCCAGGGCCACAGCAGAGAGCTGGACTAGAAGAGGAGCAACCTGTACAGAACCAGTGCCCCAACAGGGACGAGAACCCAGAGTACCAGCACCGCAGGCGGAGGATTAGTCTCGTGAGCCGTGGCACAGGCCAGATTTTATTTATTTATTTGGGAGGTAAAGTTACAGACAGTGAGAGGGAAAGACAGAGAGAAAGGTCTTCCATCTGGTGGTTCACTCCCCAAATGGCCACAACGGCTGGAGCTGAGCCGCTCCGAAGCCAGGAGCCAGGAGCTTCTGGGTCTCCCTTGTGGGTGCAGGGGACCAAGTGCTCTTGGGCCATCTTCTGCTTTCCCAGGCCATAGCAGAGAGCTGGATCTGAAGAGCAGAAGCTAGGACTAGAACCAGTGCCCATACAGGATGCTGGTGCTGCAGCTGGAGAATTACCCTACTGTGCCACTGTGCCAGGCTCCTCCCCCTCTGTATTTCTTCATTATAAATATTACTTGGCATTTTGATCTCAAATGCACCAGGGTGATACAACTTGGTAGTTCATTTTATTATTAAAAGAATTTGGTTTGCAAGATTAAAAATGAAATATAGTGTTCAAATAAGAGACCTAGGTTACATACTCCCAGGTATGGTGAATAAAATTAATTTTTCAATGATCAATATATAAGCTTCAGAAAGATAATTACCCAGTAATCTCAATAATTAAAAAACACAAAATTTCTTTATTTGACAGAAACAAAAATATCCATAGTAGGTATTTATGATTAGTGAGGACAGAAAATCATAATCTTAGGCCAGATGGTAAAGTTATTAATTTCTTGAAGCAAAGAGCCATCTTTAACAGAATTTCCTCCTCTGTTATCATGGAAATCATCAACATCACTCACCTGATTATGCATTATTTTAAAAAAAAGTTTTCTATCCCTCATGAAATCTTGTGCAGCATCAGGGTAGTAAATTTTGGCTTTGGGTTTTCTTAAATACAAAATGCATTGATTTACTACAAATATAATTCAAATATTCTGATCCCAGAACAAATACCTTTACAATTGTACAAAATATTTCCATAAAATAGATATTGCCTTCAGTTTGATTCAAAACACATAAAATATCTGATATTAATATATTTTACTGGTTTTAATCTAAAGGATAGCATGGCAAATCAATACTAACAACTTTATGGTTTTGTGCTGCTGCAACCTTTAATCCTTTTTTGAAAATATTTCATATTCACATCAAAAAATACAACATTAGGAAGAATCAGTGGTACATTTTTCTCAGGGCCAGTGCCAATGGACAAGTTGTTGATTATATTCCAAGCTTTTGGCAATTTAGGTTGATCGCTATTTTAAGTAATACACAAATAAGGTAGCCAAAATCCATATGTGTTCTGAAAATAAAGCATTGTGATTGCATATTTGTCAGATAAAGACATATTTACTTTCTGTGTGTATTAATGTTTTAATAAATCAAAAGTGGTCTGTGACATCAAAAAACACTGCAATTAGTTGTGTAGCCTCTAATGACTAGAATCTCATTTTTCTATGTGTATTCTAGTGAGCTTTATGACAATTACTGTTCTGACCATATCAAATACCAATGATAGAAATTTTCCTTTTTTCTCTGTATACACATAAGTAAAGAAAATATGCTTGTCTAGATTTTTTAAAAAAATATTTGAAAGGCAAAGCCACAGACAGAGAAGGAGACAGGAGGGGAAGGGAGAATAGGAAGGGGAGTGGAAGTGGGGGGGGACAGGGAGAGAGGGAGGTGGGAGAGGGGGAGGGGGAAGAGAGGGAGAGGGGAAGAGAGGGAGAGGGAGTGGAGGGAATGGAAAAGAGGGAGAGCCAGGGGAAGGGAGAGGGAGAGAGAGAGGGGATGGGACAGAGGGAAAGAGGGTGAAGGGGAGAAGGGAAGAGGGGGAGAGGGAGACAGGGAGTGAGAGAGAGGGGAAGAAAGAGATTGGGAGAGAGAAGAGAGGGGTGAGAGGGAGAGGGAGAGAGGGAGAAGTGGAGGGGAAAGGGGGAAGGAGAGAGGGAGAGGAATTGGGAAAGAGGGGGAGAGGGAGAGAGGAGGAAGGGGAGAGTGGGAGAGAAGGAGAAGAGGGAGGGGCGAGGGAGAAGGAGAGGGGGAGGGTTATAAGGAGGGGGAGAGGGAAAATAGAGGGAGATAGATCTTCCATCTGCTGTTTCATTCTGCACAGGGACACACCATCCAAGGCTGGACCAGGTAGATACCAGGAGCTTGGAGCTCTATTTGGATTTCCCACATGGGTGCTGGAGTCTAAGCATTTGGATCATCCTCTGCTGCCTTCCCAGGCACAGTAGCAGGGAGCTGGATAGGGAGTAGTGAGGCTGGGACTCTTGTTACTCATATGGGACGCCAGCATGAAAGGAAGGGGCACTGCACCACAACGCTGGCCCCTAGATTTTTTTTTTTTTCTTTTAAGTGCGTATATAAATAACATCTTTGAAGTTACTGAGAATTGTTTATTATTTTGGTAAAGCCATCTTTATTCCAGGATGGGTAACAATTTTGTAAATTTAAACAAACCTGGTCAATATCATTCAATAAATTTCTATGATTAAAAGTCTTAACATTTTTATAATGAGTCATGTCTCATATCAAGATAGCTATAGTAAAATGACTTCATCCAGACCATGTTAGCTAAAAATAAAGTACAGATTTATAAGATTATGATAAGTGACCCTTACTTTCCATAGATTTCCTTTTTACAAATTCATTAGTTCATTAACGTATTTTGAAGTATGTGGACAGAAAAAAATCACTTGAAAAATATAGAGTATATTTTGATAACACTTCCATAGAAACACATAGTAAAAGTCTAAAGGAGTATCCTACCAATACAGGAAGGTAGAGGGTAGTCCCACGCCCTTCTCTCCCCAGTCATGCACTTGAGAAGGCTACTTCCATGGAGAGTGTAACCTGGATTGCATCCATAAATGATAGTGCTACCAGCAAAATGCCCTTGGTCACTGATTTTGTATCCAAATTGTGGAATGCCAGGATCTTCACAATGTGAAAGTTCAAAACCTAGGAGAGAAACATAAATAAATTAATGGTAAAAAAATTATCAAGAAGAGTTAAAATGATATAAATGGCCTCTTTCCTTTATTAGTTTTAATATGACTACACAACTCTCACAAATGAATTACTCTTACCACATTTAGATTTGGTGATATTTAAAAACCAAATAGAAATTAATGAAAATTAGAATTTCTTGCATTTTTCAAATTTAACAGTGACATCATGGTTTATGTCTTGATTTTTATTACTAAGCTTCCTGCTTGCTTCAAGTAATTTATGGTTATTATTGGATTCTGGCAGTGATAATGTATACATTAAAAAATAAGCATAGTTAGTGTTACTCTTGCTTCCTGGAATTTCCTGAGTGACAGAAACACCTTTCATTATTATCATATTTTGACAGGCAGAGTGGACAGTGAGAGACAGACAGAGAGAAAGGTCTTCCTTTTTTCCGTTGGTTCACCCCCCAATGGCCACTGTGGCCAGTGCACCACGCTGATCGGAAGGCAGGAGCCAGGTGCTTCTCCTGGTCTCTCATGCAGGTGCAGGGGCCCAAGCAACTGGGCCTTCCTCCACTGCACTCCCCAGCCACAGCAGAGAGCTGGACTGGAAGAGGAGCAACCGGGACAGAATCCAGCGTGCCAGCACCACAGGTGGAGGATTAGCCTATTGAGCGACAGTGCCGGCCACCTTTCATTATTTATAATGAGCCTCTTTTTGACCACAGGAGAGTTTCTAACAGTACGATGATTCTTGGAAGTTTGCAGCTGATTTCCAAAGGAGCTCACTTTGTAATTAGAAGATTGTGACTTTAAGCACCCCTACTCCCACCCCCATACACAAATGCTCCAGACAGCAGAGAGGGGATGGAGGTTGAGTCAGTTACTCATGACCAATGATTTAATAAATAATTGATTTACAGTCTCTGCAGAAATACTAGAATGAATTCTGAGAGCTTTCAGTTTGGAGAATTCATCCATGTACAGGTAGGATGATACACCTCATCTCCATAGGGACAGGAGCACTTACGCTCTTTAGAGCATCATCTATGTACCTCTCTCTCTCCTTTTTGCTAAACAGTAAATATAAGTAAGTGTACTCTGAACTTTGTGAACACTCAAGCAAATTACTGAGCCCAACAATGGGATTGTAGGGATCTAATTTATGCCTGGTTGGTCTGGAATACAGGAGGCACAGGTTTACAACTGGTATACGAAGTAGGGTAATTTTGTGAGACTGAATCTTTAATCTCGGTAATCTGTACTAACTCCAGGTAGTGTGACAATTGAACTGAATCATTTGATAATAAATTGGTGTCTTGAGAATTGAAAAATTGGTAGATGGGAAGAATAACCATATATCTTTGGTGATAGATGTATTGTAAATAGGAAAATGAGATTTTCTTTGCTGACCAGAATAACTTTCGTGTACAGTCATCAAAATTTTGAAATTCAGGGCTGGCACTGAGGTTTAGTGGCTTAAAACACCGCCTGTAGCACTGGCATCCCATACGAGTACCAGTTTGAGTCCTGACTGCTTCTTTCAGACCCAGTTCCCTGCTAATACATCCGCTGCTTGTACCCCTGCACCCATGTGGGAGACCCAAAAGAAGCTTCTGGCTCTTGGTTTCAGCCTGGCATAACCCTGACTGTTGTAGTCATTTGAGGAGTGAACCAGCAGATGGAAGATGTCTCTCTCTCTCTCTCTCTCTCTCTCTCTTTCTCTCTCTCTCTTTCTCTCTCTCTTTATCTTTGCCTTCAAAATAAATAAATAAAACATTTTAAAAAATTTAAAATTCAGACAAAATATGTGAGATTATAACTGCCCAAGTAACAAATGTCTTCTGCAAATACAATGTTAGACTGCTCTACTTTTATAATTTAAAAAAAAGTATAAGTCAGAAATTTATAGTCTCATATTTAAAATGTACTTTATGAAGAGATAATAGTAATTATCCAAATAAACTATACACTTTTATATTCTACCTGCTCCAGAAAAACCACACTTCCCAAAAAAATACTCATTGAACTAAAAGAGAATAACTTTCCTACATGTTTTCTTTCTGAGAGAAAGAAAAAAAACTATTTTTGGGTTTTTGCAGAGCTGGGACTTTCTGCATGTATATGCTGCAAAACTGAGATTTTTGGGCTAAGAGCAACCCATGAGAAGTAATTTATAACTGTGTGCATGGTGAGAGAACTCCAGAGAGATATACCTAACTGTGAAATAGGTTTATGTTTACAATTCAAGGGAACATGAGACCCAGAAACTTACAGACATATCTGGGTTATAAAAATTGTAGACACAGGAGATTGCTATGGCCCTTTGAGAGATATATTTACATTCCAGAAATGAGAACCTGTGATCCTTTCCACCTATCTCCAAGGAGCACAGGATTTTTTGTTTATTTCCTTCCTTTCAGAAGAGAGGGAAAAGGCTATCTTATGAAGAGCAAGCCCATTTATTTTTCATCCCTGGACTATGTTATCCCTGGATACTTGTATAGGAGATTTTTATAAGGTTTATTTTATTTATTTGAAAAACAGAGTTACAGAGAGAAGGGGAGGGAAAGATAGAGACCATCCAACTAATGGTTCACTCCTCAAATGACCCCAGTGCCTGGGGGGTGGGTCAGGCCAAAGCCAGGAGCCAGAAGCTTCTTCCAGGTCTACCACATGGGTGCACAGACCCAAGCACCTGGGCCATCCTCCAATGCTTTCTCAGGCCATAAACAAGGAGCTGGATCAGAAATGGGGCAGCCAGTGTCAACCGGCAGCACCTATATGGGATGCCAGCACTACAGGTGCAGGTGCAGGCAGGTTTAACTTACTATGCCACAGCGCAGATTTTTTTTTTTTTTTTTAAATCAGGTTTCCTTATCCAATACCTTTACTAAGATCACACACTCACATACAGACACACATAATGAAATGTAAAGTTTATATAGTCAAGTGAGTAAGACTATCAAATACAGAAGAGACAGAAAAACTTTAAATTTTCAGGACATGTTAATGCAAGGATCTGCACACTTGATATTACACGTAAAGCAACTCTACTCAAAAATTTTGCTTGCATTCCTTCTAGCAGACATAATACTCTGCTAACCAATCAAGAAACAACCACTTTGGTCTTATTGTAAATCATTTGTCGAAATAAAAAAATGGAAATCAAGCTCTATTTTCAAGAATTATTACCAAATTCATCTTTTAAAATTCAGTGTTTTGTAAATGTGATTGACAATTGCTGGTGATGAAGTAATATGGAGATATTCTTTGTAAATTAAGATAATTTATAATACTTTACATTGCAAATGAAAATGCACATGGCCAACAGTGTATAAGCTAAGGCAAAACATAATTTAGTCCAATTTGGTGGAGTCATTGTTGTTTATTCATAAATATTCAGAACTGCTTTATCATTATGAAAATGTTCAGTTGCCAATCTTTTCACTGAAAAGCTTAAATACTTGAAACTGACAATATTAAATAAAGATGTTTATGAAAAATCACATCTACTACAAATGCTCATCATTCCTTGTGAAATTTGATGCTCTGTGAAATGAAAATTTCTGGAGCATAAGATGAACTGGACATCTTCATTACCTAAATATTTTTGACTTTCTAAGACGCTAAAACTGAGTTATCATTCCTTTCCTACCACCATGCATATTTCTCTAAGGATTTCTAATTAATTTTTAAGATATTTGAAACCAACAGTGTACAAAGGAAATGATAAACTCACCATCTTGCTTTATAGATTCCAGTGTTGTGCCTTGCTACCTCAAATTAATATTAATAATAATTCAGATTAAATTCAGTATTCATATGAACTGATTAATATTCATATTCATACTAAAATGGAATAGGTGGGTGCTGTGGCATAGTTGATAAAGTTACCATCTACAACACCAGCATCCCATATGGGCATTGATTCGTGTCCTGGTTGCTCCACTTCTGATGCACCTCCCTGCTAATGGCCTGGGAAAAGCAATGGAAAATGGCCCAAGTGCTTGTGCCCCTGCTATCCATGTGGGAGACCTGAATGAAGCTCTGGCTCCTGGCTTTTGCCTAGTTCATTCCTGGCCATTGCAGCCACTTGGCGAGTGAACAAGTGGATAGAAGATCTTTCTGTGTCTCCCTCTCTCTCTGTTGACTCTGCCTTTCAAATAAATAAGTAAATATTTAAAAATACATATACTACCATAGAGAAATAAATGGCACAAAAGAAGTTAAAACTCCTTGTATATTCTCCAATCTCTTTGGTATTCTCCCCTACTGGGAGTTAGTAAATAATCTGAGAGCGTATTATTCTTTTTTAAAAAAATTATTTATTAATTTTCATTTTATATGAAGGCAGAAAGATAAAAAGAGAGAGAGAGATCTTCCATCTACTGTTTACTTCTCAAGTGTCTCTAACAGAGATGGGTCCGGCTGAAACCTGGAGCCCTGAATTCAATTCTAGTCTCTTCCATGGGTAGCAGAAGTTCCAACACTTGAGCCATTGGCTGCTGTTTCTCAGGATGTGCAATAGCAAGAAGTTTAACTTGAACTAGAGTAGCCAGCACTCAAATCAGGTACTTTGAAATGGGTTGAGGGCATTTCAAGTAGTTATGTAATAGCTGAGTAAAACCTCTGTCCCAACATATTATTATTATATTTTCTGCTACATGTCTACATATATATATTATTTACAAATATTGATCATTTTACAAATACAAATTCTTTCAAAAATTCTTCTGAGACTTTATTTATTGCCTGGTATAATGCCTTTCTCCTTTATATTAATGCACTTATGCACATCAGATATATTTTATTCTTTAATATTCCTCTAGAGACATATTCTAAAATTCACTTTTCTTCCCCAACTGATGAGCATTTACACAGTCTTCAATTTTTCACCTTTACAAAAAGGCTATACTTTTAGGTCTCCTTTTCCACATGTACAAGTGTTTCTTTAGTGCATGAACCATGTAGGGATCCAAGGTACAATTTGTCCTCAAGATTGAACCAAAATCTGCTAATATGCTACTTCATATTTGTATTCATTTACTGAAATATAAACAGTTGACTCTCATCTTCAACATAATGTATCTCAATCTGTTTATGAATAAATGTGTGTTATATCTCATTAGTAAAACACTATCAATAATACAAATGAGTTAAGCTAGCAAAGAGAGGATTTTGAATGTTCCCATTACAAATCATAATGTCTGATGTAAAAGACATACCAGTTGCCCTATCCTGATCATCATATTTATATGCATGTATTTAAATACTACACTGTATCCCACAATATGTGTAAGTTTATATATTGGAGAGTCCATTGAAGTTTTGGGCTTCTGGCTTTGGCGTAGCCAAGCCCTGCTGTTGTAGCTATTTGGGTATGCGGCAGCACATGGAAGAGCGATATCTCTCTCTCTCCCTCTCACTATCTCTCTCTTCCATTTAAATAAATAAATCTTAAAAAAGGAGGATCCTCCAAATTATTAAAAAACCAAAGAGAATAGATTGCTAAAAAGGAAATTGAGAAAGTATGTCATCTATACAGAGAAATATTATTTCTGAAGACATAAATGTGGCAGAAGTTACAATAATAATGCAAGTAAATGAATGAAGATTATGGTATAATAATCTGAATCACTATCGAATTGTGTGGTATACTTAATTCATAGTATCAAGCAGCATAGTCTTTAAGAACTATAGTTTATCTTTGATTACAAAATTAAATTTAAGCCATGAATCTTGTAATAATATATCTTACTTTGGAATTATTTAAATGAAAAGCTATGTAAAGTGGAATGTCAATTTTGCCAACTAAAAACTCACAAACAGAAAATATTCTAAGATAGCCCACAACGACAATGATAGTAATCTTTGATCTAGATATAATAAAGAATATAGATGAAGAAAAGAAAGTGTTGAAGAAAAGTTAGGTATTCCTTTTTTCTCACTAACAAAACTAATAAAAATATGATACACATATATTTTTACTAATCAAATTATATTAAACTTCAAACCTTGAAGCTACAACTTTAAAAGAATGATTTAAAGATTTTTTTTTCCAGGCAGAGTTAGACAGTGAGAGAGAGAGAGTTATAGACAGAGATCTGAGACAGAGAGAAAGCTCTTCCTCCATTGGTTCACTCTCCTAATGACCGCTATGGCCAGCGCTGCACCTATCCAAAGCCAGGAGCCAGGTACTTCCTCCCAGTCTCCCATGCGAGTGCAGGGACCCAAGCACATGGGTCATCCTCTGCTGCCCTCCCAGGCCACAGCAGAGAGCTGTACTGAAAGAGGAACAACCGGGACTAGAACCCGGGGTGTCGGCATCACAGGCGGAGGATTAGCCAAGTAATCCATGGCGCCGGCATCAAAGAATGATTTAAGACAATTCCTTACGATTTTGAGTCTATGGGATCTGCGAATTTAAAGTTTGTAGCAATTATTGATATATATTCCAATTGCTTTCAGAAGTTAAGGTATTTACTATTATTATTATTAGTGCTGATACTCTGAGTCCCCTGAATAAAGTTCTGGCTACAAAATATGTTACTGACATATCTGTCTAAATTTTAACATGTTGGGTTTAGAAAAGCAGGTGATATGTTAAAAGTGCTACTTTGTGTCTTATACATCATTAATTTGCTCATATTTGATTCTGTTGTGGTAATATTCAGTTTTCTCTGAATATTAGTTTGGTCAAACCTATAGCCGTTTAGTAGTAGACCAAAATGTATAGCTGAGGCACAGCTATCTAGTAATGGCATTTGTATTTTAATTATCTATTTGAGAGACAGAGAGGAAGAAAGAGATAGATGGAGCTCCCATTCACTAGTTTCTCCCCAGTTGACATCTATGGCTAAAGCTGGACCAGAGTGGAAATTGGTAGTCAACAACTCAATCTGGGATTCCCACATGAGTGACACAAACCCAATTATTTGAACTGTCACTGCTGCCTCCCAAAGATTTCAGAGCAGGAATCTGGTGTCAAGAATCAGGGCCAGGATTGAATTCAGATATTCTGATGTGGAATGTGGGTATCCTATCTGACAAGGTAAATGGCCAGTTCTCTAGGAATGGAATGTTTAATACAGAGGTTGATAAATTATTCTCCAGTTGACTTCCTCAGTGATGTGAAAATTATAAAAAAGGATAATAACAATTTTGCTATTCAGTATACATTAATATATAAGAAAAGGCATGACAAATTAGCTGATGCCCATCTCTATTTTGTAATAGCAATGTTCCATGTGGATTATTGAATAATATCAAACAACAAAACTGGAAGACTAAGAGGACCTGACATTCTTGTAGTTTTCTCTTATAATAACAGGTTTTTCTTCAGTTATTTTTTAGTAAACTAAATGTGCAAAGGAAGCAATAAAAGAATATATGAACACAGAGTTACTGACCTAAAGGTTGGGTATCACGCATATTTACCAGGTCAGCTTCTGTGAAGACAATACTATAACCCATCAAGAAGGTGTGATGTTAAGAAATCATCTTCTTGATAACTAAAAATAATGAAGACTGGGCTGGTGTTTGGTGTAGCAGTGAAGATGCCTCTTGGGATGCTTGTATCCCATATTAGAATGCCTGGGTTTGAGTCCTGGCCCTGCTCCCAGTTCCAGCTTCCTACTAATGTGCACACCTTTGGTGGCAGTAGGTGACAGCTCAAGTAGCTGGAACCTTGCCACCTAAGTGGGAGACCTGGACTGAGTTCTGGGCTCCTGGCTTCAGCCTCAGCCAGCCCTAGCCATTATGGGATTTGGAAAGTGAACCAATAGATGGGAGATTTCTCTCTCTTTCTTTCTTTCTCTGCCTTTCAAAGAAATGAATTAAAATTAAAAAAAAATTAAAATCAAGAATGAAAGCTAAACATTTATGTTAGAAAAAATAAAAAATGGACGTTTTTCCTCTAGTGTTATTATTGATATTTATTTATTATTATTTATTGATAGAGAAAGATTAAAAGAAGGTCACTATCTTCTTAGTATATAGAACTATAACTATTAATAATGATGAATGAAGGGTTATTTTATGAGGAGCACAGGTCTCTTGGTTTCCAGTACATCATTAATCACAGAAGTATGCATTAATTCAGAATCTCTGAACTAATATTTTTGGAATATCTATGATAGCTGTACATTGTAGCAAGTATTGTTTTTATCTTTTCAATATATTGTTTTTCTTTTTCCTTACTAAAAAAGCCCCAAATTTTGCTCCCATTTATAATCTAAGTATATCATAAGAGTCAAAGACTGAATCAATTATTCAGGTTGCCAAATACTTAAATTTCTTGCTTGCCTTGCTAGGAAATGAAAATATAACTACATGGCCCAGTGTGGACAAAAGAGAGCTAAGAAAAATTCAAGTAGGGATACAGAGAAAGAGTTTGATTTCCTTCTAAGAGGAGTATATATGGTTGTACTACCCATTCCTCCGTTCTCCCTACCTTGAACTTGCTCAGAGTTATGGTAGCCAGCCTGTGACCATACCACTGCAAGCATGAAGACAAAAGGCAAACCCTTCAGGAATGTCACAACAACAAAAAAATAAAGCAGCAGGATTCTTGTTGACTTTACTGAGCAGTTGATGCAGATCTATGTACCCTTTCTCTCTTATTCTCATATGGGAAAAATTAATTTGGATTGTCCAAGCCATGGTTAGGTTTTCTTTTACTTTATGCCAAAAACAGTATCTCAGTCACTATTTTCACTGGTTCACTTTCTATATTTAGAAATTATATAATGAATATCTGAATAAGATAGCTTAGAGGCTGGCATTGTGGTACATCACATTAAGCCACAGCTTGAAACACCAACATCCCATCTGAGTGCCAGCTTGAGTCCCAGCTGCTCTTTTTGAGATCCAGCTTCCTGCTAATGCACCTGGAAAAATATTGCTAAGTCCAAAAACATATAGTGGTATAGAGAATGATATATAGGGTACATGTCAATAGACAGATTGGTAAAAAATGGCCTATTTATGCTAAGATTAGTGTTGTAAGAAACCAGGAAGGTTAAATTAATCTGAAATGAATATCCCTCACATGTTTTTCCTATTTTCTAAGTCTTTCTTTATCCTACTGTCTCTGTTTGCAATACTTCTTATTGCTTCATACTATAAACCAACAACCCTAGCTTTTTATTACATTCTTCACAAAACTTTATCCCATCTTCTCTCAACAAATGTGTCCTGTTTCCATTTTGATTCTCTTCATATGAATATTGTGACCTCTTCTGTTTTAATTCAGGCTTCACTAAGTTAGATTTACAGAACCAAAGTTGGAACACAAAATGAGCACATATGGAGTTGGCCTTAGGCATGACTGGATACAGGAATTCAAACACAGACACACTATTTTCCATTTCCTCCTAGATCATATATTCATGAATTGATTAATTATTGCTTCTCCAAATTTTGTGAATATCTAAAATATATAGCCTAGTAGAGCCTTCCTCTGGTATCACATTTTGTAAAATCAGTATTCAGATGTCTTAATTTACCAAGAAAATGTAAAAAGATACAATGGAGCTAAAACTGATGAAAGACATTATAAAGGGAAACGGTCCCCTGAAGAACTGTGCACAATGTTTGTTGACAAGTATAAACATAATATAATGTGATAACTATTATATTAGCTGTATATATAAACTTGGCAATAGAAATATGAAATAGGCAGGCCCTAAAGAAAAATCTGAAGGAGGTACCTTTCTCTGAAGGGAGGAGAGAACTTCCACTTTGACTATGACCCTGTCGGAATAAGATCGAAGTTGGCAAACCCAAAAGGCTTCCATAGCCTTGGCAACTCATAACTAGAGCCTAGGGAGATTACTGACGCCATAAACAGGAGTGTCAAATTGTTAAGTCAACAACAGGAGTCACTGTGTACTTACTTCTCATGTGGGATCTGTCCTTAATGTGTTGTCCAATGTGAAGTAATGCTATAACTAGTACTGAAACAGTATTTTATACTTTGTGTTTCTGTGTGGGTGCAAACTGATGAAACCTTTACTTAATATATACTGAATCGATCTTCTGTATATAAAGATAATTGAAAACGAATCTTGATGTGAATGGAATGGGAAAGGGAGAGGGAGATGGGAGGGGTGTCAGTGGGAGGGAAGTTATGGGGGGGAAGCCAATGTAATCTATAAACTGTACTTTGAAATTTATATTTACTAAATAAAAAAATGAAAAAAAAAAATAGATATGTTGCTATTTCTAGGGCCCTCCATCACAGGAGGGCTCAGCTGTTGACCTACAAAATCATAGGATCATTTACTTTCAGAGATAGCATGGAAGTAGGCTATAAGCATTTTTGTTCCAGATCAGACTGAAATAGTTTAGTTTGAATTCTGAGACATAAAAAAGTTATTTATAGAGGTACACTTGCCTTTGAAAAAATAATAACTGCTTTTAAATTCTGTTCTCAATTCTACAGCTTAAAATTTTCACAACACCCCCCATCATAAACAACTGGTGTCATTAAGAAAGGAAGGGTAACTTCCAATATTTGTTCCTTATGATTTTTTCCACTTCTCTACTTCCCTCCCTCCTGCCTCCCTCCTGTTCTTCCTTCTTTCTCTCTCTCTTTGACATCCCATAACTCACCCTAGTGACAATACAGTTAGTGATTACACTCATTCTAGACATCCAAGCCTGCCATAAAATTTTAAATTGAAGTATGTCCTAAAATGTTCAGTATCTTTGTATCAATAATCTCAAATTACATTTATTTTATGCATTGAAAACAATAAACATTTCAAACAAAAGGTAACACAAAATGACACATAAAAAAGCAAAAGCATTCTGTAAATATTGTGCCATTCAAGGAAATATGACTTTAAAATCTTCAGTAGCCCCATTAAAAAACAGAAAGAAAAACATATTAAAAAAGAGTTCACCCTTTTGAGCAGATCACACCAATTATACCTGAGCATAATATTCAGTATCACTACTTTCAGTTCATTACATTGCAATACCTATATATACAAAAGACATCAAAAGAAGTTATGCTTATAATTTTGAGGATCTAAAAATTTCTATCCTACCTTCATTTAACTCATTTTTGTCTAGTTAATGTAAACAAAGTTACAATTGGGTTGAAAGAAAGCCTTTAAATAAACAGGTAGCAAAAGTTATTATTCGTTATTACGGACTGGGATGTTTCAATATAATGTATCACTATATTATGCTTTCTACTGTTTCTCATATCATTAGATAGAATATTTTTAAAAAAGGATAAGTGATTCAAATTCCCTTTAAGATCCCAATATCTTAGTATTGTAACATTTTAAGAAATTAATTTGCTTATTTGAAAGGCAGAGACAAGGAGAGAGAAAGAGAAAAGGAGAGCGAGAATCTTGTATATGCCGGTTCACTCCTTCATTACTCAAATACCTACAACTGCCGGAACACGGCCAGGCCAAAGCCAGATACCAGAAACTATATCTGGGTCTCCCAATAATGGTAGGAATCAGTTACTTAAACTATCACCTCCAGCGATCCAGAGTGCATTTTAGCAGGAAGATGGAACTGGGAGCAGAGCTGGGACTCAAACCCAGGCTCTTTAGTATGGGATGAGGACATTCCAAGTGGCATCTCAACCACTGAACCAACCATCTTCCCTGAAACTGTACATTTTTAATTCCCTAGTTTCTACTGTAGCTTCCATTTATCTGACTTCTTGAGAAAATTAATGGGGTCATATATTCTCAAAATACTCTACTAGTGAAGATTTCTGAGTATTTCCAGTTAATTTATTTTGCTATATTAAATTAGTATACCGGCCTTCCAAGAATTTGATCAGATATATTATAAATTTACTTAGCACACTGCCAGCAATCGCCTGCTTTACATGTATATTACTTTCTTGACACAGTGTCTCACATATATAAGTAACTCAATAAATATATTATTTGAATAGGCTTTTTTTCTACTGATTTAGTCTGTTTCTTTTTTTTTAAACTTTTATTTAATGAATATAAATTTCCAAAGTACAGCTTATGGATTACAATGGCCTCCCCCCCCCCCATAACGTCCCTCCCACCCGCAACCCTCCCTTTTCCCACTCCCTCTCCCCTTCCATTCACATCAAGATTCATTTTCAATTCTCTTTATATACAGAAGATCAGTTTAGCATACATTAAGTAAAGATTTCAACAGTTTGCACCCACATAGAAACACAAAGTGAAAAATACTGTTTGAGTACTAGTTATAGCATTAAATCTCAATGTACAGCACATTAAGGACAGAGATCCTACATGAGGAGTAAGTGCACAGTGACTCCTGCTGTTGATTTAGCAAATTGACACTCTTGTTTATGGCATCAGTAATCACCCTAGGCTCTTGTTGCCAAGGCTATGGAAGCCTTTTGAGTTCATGGACTCTGATCATATTTAGACAAGGTCGTAGTCAGAGTGGAAGTTCTCTCCTCACTTCAGAGAAAGGTACCTCCTTCTTTGATGACCTGTTCTTTCCACTGGGATTTCACTCGTGGAGATCTTTCATTTAGGTCCTTTTTTAGTCTTTTTCTTATACTCATGTAATAGTACTGAGGTAAGGCAGCCACCCAGGGTTCTCAGTCCAAGAACTTTTAATTATTTGGGGGAATAACATATTTCAGTATTATAAAATAGGTTTGTATGAATCTAGTTTGAATAAGGCAATTCTACACACAGGTACAACACACTAAGTGTTTTTTTTTTGTTGTTGTTGTTGTTTTTTTTTTTTTTTTTTTTTTGACAGGCAGAATGGACAGTGAGAGAGAGAGAGACAGAGAGAAAGGTCTTCCTTTTGCCGTTGGTTCACCCTCCAATGGCCGCCGTGGCCGGCACGCTGTGGCCGGCGCACTACGCTGATCCGATGGCAAGAGCCAGGTGCTTTTCCTGGTCTCCCATGGGGTGCAGGGCCCAAGGACTTGGGCCATCCTCCACTGCACTCCCTGGCCACAGCAGAGAGCTGGCCTGGAAGAGGGGCAACCGGGACAGAATCCCGCGCCCCGACCAGGACTAGAACCCGGTGTGCCAGCGCCGCAAGGCGGAGGATCAGCCTAGTGAGCCGTGGGGCCGGCCAACACACTAAGTTTTACTACTCTTTGGTGCGACATTTTCTGGGTCCAGCATTGTAGTATAATGGGTTAAGCTGCTTCCTACAATGCTGGCATTCCATATGGGCCCCAGTTTGAGTCCTGGCTGCCCTACTTCTGATCTAGCACCCTAAGAATGTGCCTAGGAATACAGCAGAAGATGGCCCAAGTACTTGGGCTCCTGCACCCATGTGGGAGACCCAGATGAAGCTCCTGGCTCCTGGCTTCAGCCTGGCCCAAACCTGGCCATTGTGGTTATTAACTAGCAGATGAAAGATTCCCCTCTCACTTCTTGTCTCTCCCTCAATCTCTGTAACTCAGCCTTTCAAATAAACAAATAAAATCATTAAAAAATAAATTTATTGAAATCATCCAGTTATCATTAATGACTGACCAAGAATAATCAGTGTACAAGTATTGTGTTCATTCTTTCAATTACAGATAAAGTCAAATACGAATTTTTTTCCATTTAAAAGGCTTTAATTGTATATTGGATGAGGTGAACACTTATATTTTTAAGATATATCTATATCTATCTATACCTATACCTCTATCCATATATATACCTATATCTATATGTAGCCAAAGTCACACATTATTTAACCTCTCTGAATATTGTATTATTGAACTGCATAATAGCAATAGTGAGAATACCTGTAATTTATGGGATTGCTGTTAAGGTAAAATTAAATTATATATGCTTAGGGCAGCACTGTGGTATAGCAGATAAAGTTGCTGCCTGTAGTGCCAGCATCCCATACCGGTGCCCGTTTGAGAACTGGCTGCTCCACTTCTAATCCAGCTCTTTGCTGTGGCCTAGGAAAACAGTAGAAGATAGCCCAAGTCCTCAGGTTCCTACTTCCATGTGAAAGACCTGGAACAGGCTCTGTCTCCTGGCTTTGGATCAGCTTAGCTCTGGCCATCACGGCCATTTGGGGAGTGAACCAGCAGATTGAAGACTTTCTCTTTCTGTCTCTCTCTCTCTCCCTCTTTCCCTCCCTTTCTCTCTCTCTCTCTCTCTCTCCCTCTTTCCCTCCCTTTCTCTCTCTCTCTCTCTCTGCCTCTGCCTCTGCCTCTCTGTAGCTTTGCCTTTCAAATAAATAAATATATCTTAAACATGTATATACATACATATATATATGCAGAAAGGGAGTTTTAAATTCAGAAGTGATTTTTGAATATTTGATGTTACTTCAACTACTGCAATGTAAATAAATATCCCACATCAATGTTTGGCCATTATATATTACAAAATACTTACTGGTATAGACAAGTTGAAAGCCTTCATCCGTCCCTTCAGAATCAGAATTAAATTCTAGCCAGAGCTGATTTGAAGTACTACTAAGTGTCAGTCCTCGCATAGATGCACCAGTAAAAGCACCCAGTAGATGAGTCGTTTTATCTTTTCCATCATAAATCTGAAAAATACATTTATAATTAAAATGCAAATGTTCCAATAACAACCAATTCACAGTATCACTCTTCCTGAAGACATGTCTCAACATGGCCATTATTACATTTAAAGGGTGACAACTAATTATTGGGAAAAACAGCATTTTAGATATTACAATATTGTAGTCCACCAAAGAGCAAATTTCCTTAACAAACCTTAATCCATAGTATTTATTTCATAGGGTTGGATAGGGGCTCAGTATGTAAAAGATAATGAGGAGAAAAAGTGCACTAAGTGACTTGTCTCTTTCTTCTGACTGCCTTACTTGTGACCTGGCACTGGAGTAAAAACTGTATCACTAGACTGCTAATCCATTGATCTTCCATAGCTCGAATGTTTCCCACAAAATGATACTTCTACCTCCTTAATGTCACCTAAAAGATGACTGTTCAGTAGCACACAATGGATATTTTATTAGAAATACATTGATTTAAATGATACATTTATTTATTTAATTTATTTATTTCAATTTATATGACAGGTAGAGTTATAGACAGTGAGAGAGACAGAGAAAGGTCTTCCTTCCATTGGTTCACTCCCCAAATGGCTGCTATGGCCGGTGCTGTGCCGATTCAAAGCCAGGAGCCAGGTGCTTCCTCCTGGTCTCCCACACAGGTGCGGGGTCCAAGCACTTGGGCCATCCTCCACTGCCTTCCCGGGCCACAGCAGAGAGCTGAACTGGAAGAGGAGCAACTGGGCCTAAAACTCGGGGTGCCGGCGCTGCAGGTGGAGGATTAACCAAGTGAGCCATGGCGCCAGCCCCTAAATGATATATGTCTCTCATGTCATATTGTTGGGTTTAATTTGATAAAATATGATGGCTATTTTATATATTTTATAAATAAAACCTTATGTATAATTTTCTTTTTTCAAATTATCTTTACCAGGTTTATCATACTGAATTTCCTAGCTATTCAAGGTTTTTTTTTTGTTTTTAATATTTTCTTTTACCGATACAAGGCCACTAGTATTCTTTTCTAACTACACTGTACTTAAGTTTGTCTACCTTGAAACCTGTAGTATCAACAAAGTCCTTACTGCTCTCTTCATTTGTGACTGATGGAATCTACATCCTCAAATGCACCCTGTAGGCTTCTACAGATTATTTACTTCTTTTATTTAAAACCACATAGCAGGATGGTAGAAATAAGAGGTAGCAAGTGAGGTAATGAGAGTCTTCAGGTCAAAATAATATGGTCATTGAGTTCCTAACATGAAACACATAAGTACCTCTCTCTTTAAAGGATCTGTTTGTTTGTTTTAATGTATTTGGGCTATTTAGCATATTTGAATGCTAGGCAGAAGGTTATATGGGCAAATATCTTAAAATCTTATACAAGGGAATATTTTAAACCCATGGAAGATCTAATTTATCACATAAAAATAATTTTGTGTTTTAATTATCAGCAAGCATTTTTCTCTTTTAAGCAAAACTGAACCAAATGTTGAGGCATTTAGCTTATGCATGCACTTCTTTAAAATTTGGCTGATTTTGTTTTGTTTTAATTTCCTAAGGTATAATTTCTTTCTTAAGAATAGTAGGCACTGGGGATAATTCAGAGGCAAAGAAACAGAGCTTATGGCAAAACATAACTCTTGTGTTTGTGAGCTTCAAATGTTCAATATTCTCATAAGTCTGCTTCTGAATACATTAACTTTATGACTATATTACGTAATTACATAATTACATCCTGTGTTTAGAGCTACACATTGGCAATCAAATCATTTAACAGATCCCATGTATCTTATTTGTGGAAATATTGTTAAGTTAGCCACAAAGAATATTTTCCTTTTATTCTTACTTATCATCCACTTTTAATGTCATCACTATGAAAATATAACTTAAGTATAAATAATTATCTCTTGGATTAAACTAGTCACCCATTCATGTGTGGATACTTTTAGTTTGTCAAAAACAGAAAAATAAAGGAGAAATATAAATAATTATAAATATAACTGAGAAACAATTATAAATATAACAATTATAAATATAAACATTGATAAATATAACTGGGAAAATAAAAATGGTTTTTGATAATAATTTTTAATTTTTTAAAAAGTCTCTCCTAATGCTTTATGTTGACTTTTTCAGTAGTAATGAAAGGCAAAAGTTAAATGATAAAATAAACCATTATTTCACTAAATATTTATAAGTCATTCCTATATATAACTATATTGAAAGTATCAAAACAATTCAAATATATATTTAGTGACATGCCTGTGTTACGGATTGTGAATAAAATTTTAAAATTATAATAAGAAACTAATCTCAACATGTAAGAGATTTAACAAAAAACTCAATATGTTCTATTACAAGAAAGTCATATTATTATTGAATCTTTTTATTGTTTAAGCTAAGAGCATATGTTTTTTAAATGAAACTTTTTTAGATATATTTAGTAAAATTAATCACTAAAAGAAAAGACACAAAAAAAGAACAAATATTTTGATTAAAAAATAATTATCTTAAGCCCCATTAGGAAAAAACCTAATCCAGCACCAAAATCCACTAAGTATACTTTATTTAACAATGTAGAGTCAAGAGTTAGAAAACAAGTAATACAGAAGCTCCACTAAAATAGTTTGATCATTCAACTATGAAATTTTGGAAGCATGCATAAAATTACTAAATCAATATGAAAAGCAAGTGTTAATTAGAACGGCTCTAAAAAGAGGAATTTTATAATAAAAATCAAGTCAATGCTGCTTAACTTGTAAATAAAATCCTTCAAATACAGTCAAATGCATTATACAAAGTATAAAGGCAATGAGAAAGGACAAAGCAGTGTAACCAAAGACAAATTACTTTTAAAATAAACATGAATACAAGCATACAAATAAGAAAACAAAGAAACCAAACAAGCCTTTCATGAAAAGTAAATTTCTAGTACACGATGATTAATTTGAGTTGGTTCAGAAGTTTTATTTCTGATTGTAATTTCTCATATTTATTGTCTAATTTAATGGGATCTTTAAATATTCTGCCATTTATTTGAACTTATTTTCCCTGTTTTTCTCCTTTTTAAAAAGTATATTATAAAGTATATTATTAAGTTGACTTAAGAATTAATATCAAGAGATGCTGGAGTTATGGCACAGTGGGTTACGCCACCACTTGCAGTTGCTGGCAACCCATTTTATATTGTCAGTTAAAGTCCTGGCTGCTCTGCTTCCAATCCAACTTTCTCCTAATATGACTGGGAAGGCAGTACAAGATGGTTTACTAGAGATACCTGGATGGAGTTCTCTGCACTTGGTATACATGTGGACCAGACATGGCTGTCTGTGGTCATTTGGGGAGTGAACCAGCTGATGGAAGATCGCGCTTTTTCTCTGTCTCTCTGTCACTCTGCCTTTCAAATGAATGTATGAATGAATGAATGGAGTATCATGAAAGGTATCTGACTCATGAGTAATGTTAATGAAATTCTTTAAAAGACTTTCAATTTGTCAAAAGTTTGCAATTAATTGGGTTATATTGCACTACAACAAACTAGAATTTAATATTGTCATATTTAATTATCACACCTTTTATAATGTATCAGGGTCTTCTAAATCTGGCAAGTCAAACTGTATGATGATAAAGACCTTATAGCCACTTCAAACTCTTGTTACTTTGAATGTTATGATAACACATGATTATTAGACATCACACTCATTCTCTAATGAAACAGCAGAAAATGTGTTATCTGAATCCAAAACCAGAAAGTAAATTTAAAAGTAAAATAAGAGGCTGGTGCTGTGGCATAGCACATTAATGCCCTGGCCTGAAGCACCGGCATCCCATATGGGTGCTGATTCAAGACCTAGCTGCTCCACTTCCTATCTAGCTCTCTGCTATGGCCTGCGAAAACAGTAGAAGATGGTCCAAGTCCTTGGGCCACTGCATCCACATGGGAAAACCTGGAAGAATCTCCTGGCTGCTGGCTTTGGATAGGCGCAGCTCTGGTTGTTGTGGCCAATTGGGGAGTAAACCAATGGATGGAAGACTTCTCTCTCTGCCTCTCCTCTCTCTGTGTAGTTCTGACTTTAAAATAAATAAATAAATTAAAAAAAAGTAAAATAAAAAAGAGAAATTACATGTGTATATACATAATTATACAAACTTACAAATTATTCCTCCTCCTGGATACTATTTTTCATTTTTGGTCATCTGTTTTATATCCTGATTTAGAAACTTAAATAAATTTTTCCAATAGGGTGAATTTGATGTCAAATAAAAAAGAATTTTAGCAGTGGTTAATCATAGAATGGGTTCTATTCTAAACCTTACTATGTTGCCTCCAAAGATGATATGAAATAGCAAGGAACTATTGTTTGTATTGAAGTACTAAATTTTGTTACAATGATTTCATTTATTCAATTGTTAAAATGCAAGCAGGTGTAGGATTTCATGAGGCTCAACTGAGTGTTCTATAGAGAAAGACGATTGGTAAGTATCTTTATGGGGAAGTTAACAGAGCACTACCTACCAGAGAACAAGAAGACTTGGCAGATATGCTTGATGAATATTTAAGATCAGTGGTGTGCAGGAAACCTTTAAGAACCAGTTCTTAAAGAAAACTGGTGAATGTGTATCCCCACACACAACTTTTTTTAAAGTAACTTTCATTAATATAGAGGTTGGGAAACATTTTTCTAAAAATGCCTAGATAATAAATATTTTTAGGCTTTGTGGGAAATACTATCTCTGTCACCACTACTTAATCCTATCAGAGTAACCTAAAAGCCACCACGGATAATGTGTAAATGAATGCATATGACTTTAATATGACAAAATTCTATTTAAAAAAAAGTATCAAACCCAAATTGGCCAAACAACTGTTTTTTTTTTTTTCAAAGATTTTATTATTTATTTGAGAGGTAGAGTTACAGACAGTGAGAGGGAAAGACAGAAAGGTCTTCCTTCCATTGGTTCACTCCCCAAATGGCCGCAATAGCTGTAGTTGCGCTGATCCAAAGCCAGGAGCCAGGTGCTTTTTCCTGGTCTCCCACATGAGTGCAGGGGCCCAAGGACTTGGGCCATCTTCCACTGCTTTCCCAGGCCACAGCAGAGAGCTGGATTGGAAGAGGGGCAGCTGGGACTAGAAGCGGTGCCCTTATGGGATGCCAGTGCTGCAGGTGCCACGCCACGGCAGCGGCCCCAAACAACTCTTTTCAAACACCTGACTTTAGAGAGGTGTAGCATGCAACTTATAAATAGTACTAGAATATGCAATATTTATTTGTAATAATATCTAAATAGATAATTTCTTTCTATTTTTTTTTTTTGACAGGCAGAGTGGACAGTGAGAGAGAGAGACAGAGAGAAAGGTCTTCCTTTGCCGTTGGTTCACCTTCCAATGGCCGCCGCGGACGGCGCGCTGCAGCCGACGCACCATGCTGATCCGATGGCAGGAGCCAGGTACTTATTCTGGTCTCCCATGGGGTGCAGGGCCTAAGCACTTGGGCCATCCTCCACTGCACTCCCTGGCCACAGCAGAGAGCTGGCGTGGAAGAGGGGCAACCGGGACAGAATCCGGCGCCCCGACCGGGACTATAACCCGGTGTGCCGGTGCCGCAAGGCGGAGGATTAGCCTAATGAGCCACAGCGCCAGCTGCTAATTTATTTCTTACACAACACTTTCATTGTTTTTGCCAAATTTTTGCATATGCAAGTTATAATTACAAATGACCAAAAACCCAAACAACCAGGACAGGTCCAGGCAAAAGCAAGGAGACTAGAACTCAGTCTGTGTCTCCCATGTGGGTGGAATGCACCCAAACATTTGAGCCATCATCTGTAGCTCACCAGGTTGTGCATTAGCAGAAGCTAATTCAGAAGTGGAGTGGCCAGAACTCAATCCCAGGTATTTGGTTAAGGGATGTGGGTAACACAGGTAGTAACTTAACTGCTGTGCCATGCACCCACCCTTACTTTTTGTTGTTTCACATTAACAAGATTAAAGTATAAAATTAAAAACTTGATTATGTTATAATGTCGCTTGTTAGTGAATAATAGGAGCAACTTTGCAAAATTGAACAGTTTTCTCATACTAGGAAAATATTTTCTAAATATTTCTTGTTATTCAAAATATATAATGGGTATAGACACAACCCATTTCTTTCTCCTTTTTTTTAAGATTTATTTTATTTATTTGAAAGACAGAGTTACAGAGAGAGGTAGAGACAGAGAGAGAGGTCTTCCATCTGCTGGTTCACTCCCCAGATGGCCGCAACTACCGAAGCTGTGCCCATCCAAAGCCAGGAGCCAGGAGCTTCCTGCACCTCTATGGGTGCAGAGGCCCAAGGACCTGGGCCATCCTCCATTGCTTTTCCAGGCCACAGCAGAGAGCTGGATTGGAAGAGGAGCAGCTGGGACCAGAACCGACACCCATATGGGATGCTGGTGCTTCAGGACAGAGCTTTAACCCACTGAGCCAGAGCACCGGCCCCTACAACCCATTTCTTTTAAAAATTATTTATTTGAGAGGTAGAGTTATAGACAGAGAGAGGGAGAGACAGAGAGAAAGGTCTTCCATCTGCCAGTTCAATCCCCAAATGGCCACAACACCCAGAGCTGACCTATCTGAAGCCAGGAGCTTCCTCTGGTTCACATAGGTAAACACAACACATTTCTGATTCAACTCTACATAATAAAAAATACATCAAGCAAAATGTTGTGCTTGCTAATTTGTACACTGTAAGTCTAACTTTAAGCTATTGGTATGATAACATTGAATGTAGAGTTTTGAATAGATGTGAAGAGGAACATGATGATATAATATTTCCACTATAGAGACACACTATCAGAAGCCTTGGAAAAATTCATCGAATATGTATATAATAAAGGAATGGCCTGGATATAAAAATTCATTAAAACAAACTTATTGTTTGATTTCATTTTAACGTAAACTTTTTGAGGTTTTCTTGTATACATAAATAACCTCCGTCAAAAGACAAAATCACACTTTAATTTAATGATCTTAATTGGCTTTATTTTTGAAATTAGAATTGGGAAGAACTTCACTCTATAGAATAAAATAGTAAGTGTTCTGATGGGCTGAGCTGAAAGGTTGGTTATAGACAGAGAAAGGCTGAAAAAAAGCAGAAACAAAAAGACCTAAAAGCAAACTGATCACTTTAAAGTTACTTTCCTTGTAGTGTATGGTAAGGGATACAGAAAATAAGAAAGCAATTGATAGGTTAACATCAAGTTTTTCTTTTTTTTTTTTTTTTTTTTGGCAGGCAGAGTTAGACAGTGAGAGAGAGAAAGACAGAGAGAAAGGTCTTCCTTCCGTTGGTTCACCCCACAAATGGCTGCTACGGCCGGCGTGCTGCACGGATCCGAAGCCAGGAGCCAGGTGCTTCTCCTGGTCTCCCATGCGGGTGCAGGGCCTAAGCACTTGGGCCATCCTCCACTGCCTTCTCAGGCCAAGACAGAGAGCTGGACTGGAAGAGGAGCAACCAGGACAGAATCTGGTGACCCAACTGGGACTAGAACCTGGGGTGCCGGCGCCGCAGGCAGAGGATTAGCATAGTGAGCCAGGGCACCGGCCTAACATTAAGTTTTTCTAGCTCACTTCTTTTGGATAAGGATGAAGCAAGTGGGAAATTCATAATCATGCCAACTGAAAACTTGACTGTTTTGGAAATTTAATTGATGTCCCTCTAACCATGATTTCCCAGAAGGTCAGATAATCAGCTTGGAATATTAGTGTGAGTGACTCCATTTTGGTTTTTAGCATGGTCTACTGGAGATGAGTACAAGAGCTTAGTGTTAAACAATGGCCCTTTGTAATTTTTATTTAGTACTTCAAAAGCACAGTTATAGTAAAAGTAGCAAATTACCCAGATGATTTTATAGAACAAAAAATGAACAAGGTTCTGATTTAGATCTCTATTTAATAGGACTCTTCCTCATACCTATCTCTTGTGAAATAATGACAGAACTCTGAGAGTCAGAGAATTGGGGGTACATATACTCGAAAATGGTGCCAAGGAAAATGGCAAAACATGCAGCAATGCACATGCTCACAGAAGAGAGGTAGGAAGGAAAGAGCTGTGTGAATGGTGAGGTACCTGGGTCTAAGCAAGCCAGTGGAACTCTGATATAACCCACTAGCTAGTACATGTTACTTAGCATGTTGCTACCAAGAACCAGTAGATCCACAGAGGCTTTATATAGTTCAGAAAACCAGGACCTAGCATTGGATGCCCAATTGCACTGATGATTGCTGATCAAGCTGCAAATGAGACAGATAATGCCCTAGGACACAGTATACATTTCATTTTTGATACTTTGATGTTTTAATGCCAAAGTACATGGTGGACCCTAAATTGGAAAATGCAGAATTGAATAAGCTTAACTCAAATTGACCTAGATTGATTTTCTCATTGCTCAGCAGAAAGGGGGTTGAAGATATAATTAGATCATATACAAAAACCTGAATACACTTCTTTTTTAAAATTTAGATTCAATCTCTGAAATATATCCTTAGTATACTAACATTCACTGAACATTTCTAGGGGCAGGCAATGCACTAAGTGTTATAAAAGCATATGTTACCTAGGGCCATTCTTGCATAGTGTAGTTAAATTTCTACCTTCATTTTTACATTGTTTCTCTTTGAGAACAGGATGCTTTGCTGTCAACATTTCTCCCACAGCCAAGACCCCTTAAGTACAATATGGCTGCCGGAGAGACTTTCAGAAGACCTCAAACTTCATAACAATCAAGTTTCCCTGCTAAATAACACACTCACTGGTAGGCGATCATAATGACAACCACATAAAAGGACAAAAAAAGGAGGCAGCTTCCTGGGTCCAAGAATTATGATGTACCTTTCTCAGAGAACCCTTCAAATTTACTAGTATATTTCTTTTCTTCAATTCTATTGCTCTATATCTGCAGTTCCTGGGCTGGCTGCAGGTTGAGAAGTTGATTTGTTAGCTAGCTTCCCATTTTCTCAATCTTTGGCCACCGACTGAATAATATTTATATTGTTGATGTTGTTTTTTGTTTTTTAATTGGATCCAATACTAAAATGGACAAAGGACCTGATTTTAGTGTCCAACCTCACATAGCAGAGTTCCCGAAAAAAGGAGATAAAAATTACAACAATCTTGAATACAAGCTTCATATCACATTTTCAGGTGAAGAAATGAGGTCATTCTTTAAAATTATTTTTTTTTATTTGAAAGAAATTGAGATAGATTAATACACACACACACAATTTGGAACTCCAAAATTTTTCATTTATTTTCAATTTATTTGACTTACACAGAGATGGAGAAATCCTGATACTGCTATAATATGAGTCTCTCAACAGACAGGACTAGCCAAAGCCAGGAGCCTGGATCTGTCTGGATTCCCTCACATGGGTGACAGGGCCCATCATCCACTGCCTCCCAGGGTATGCACTACTAGAGAGCTGGATCAGAAGTAGAGCTGGGACTCAAATCTAAGGACTCCAACATGTGCTGTGGGCATCCCAAGCTACATCTTATATTTATGTTTACTCTGAAACAAATATATATGTGAAACTGAGGTTTAAAAGTATTATAAAATTTGTAACTAGAGCCAAACATTGGGCACACCTTTTAAGATGCTGCTGACAGGGACTTCAGGGCCCCTAGAAAGGAAAGGAAGAAATCTACATGGTGTAACCCTCCAGGAACCTGAGAGATGGGAGAAATATATAAAATGTAACATTCTGATGTTGCTGTATCTGGGGAATGGCTTGCCTATCATAGACCTGATTGAGTACTCTGCAAACTTCTAGGCAAAATAGAATGTGATTCCTCTGATTGGCTGATGTTGAATGCTTCCTTAGTATATACCTCTACCAATCAGATGAACTTCCTCCTTTAGAAACAAATAAAAACCCCTCTTCACAGCGCTGCATTGGATGCCTCTTTCAGGGTAGTAAGTCCCTTTCAGCCAGCCCACCCACCTGCTGGGTGCCTTCTCAGCTTTTTAAGTGAACATTCTTCTCTTTGCTCACTCTTCCTTTCCCATGTGCCTCATTCTTCATGGTCATAAGACAAAGAACACAGAGGACAAGAAAAGTTGTAACCCAGAAGACTGCACCACTCCTCTATGAACCTGACAGAGGGGAGAACCTGTGACCCCATGGGAGAAGAGAGGCTGCAACACAGGAGCTGTAACATGGGAGCTGTGTCATTTGTAAAGAATCTGGTGAAAATAAGAATCTGCCACATTTCGTGGGGACAAGCCACCTGAGCAACTGGAACCACAGATTCCTCCTGTCACTACTCCTGCAACCCTGCCTTCATCCTACATCAGAATGTTTCTGTTCAGGGCTCTGAAATGCTTCAGATTCCAGCTTCCTACTGATGTGTACCTTGGGAGGAAGCAGATGATAGCTCAAGTACTTGGGGCCCTGCCACCCATGTGGAAGACCTGGATTAAGTTCCAAGCTTCTGGGTTTGGCCTGGCCCACTCTTGGAGTTGTAGGCATTTGTAAAGTGAGCCAGTAGATAGAAGGTCGGTCTCTCTCTCTCTCTCTCTCTTTCTTTCTCTCTCTCTCTCTCCCCCTAATGTCCTCTCACTGCTTGTCTGTCATCCAAACAAAGTCATTTTTAAAACTGTGCAACTCTTAAGTGGCAATTCTAAAATTTTAGCCTGGGTCTACCTGACCCTAGAGTCCATTCTTAATGACAAAATAGGTGTATGAAAAAATGAATCAACCTAAATATGTTTGAAAGTGTTGGAATAAATTTGCTAAATTAGTTGATCGAGTAGATATGTTGGTCTAATAATACTCATGTACTAGCATGTATATCCCTGAATTTTTAGATATTTTTGATCAAACTTGCTCAGCAGAGGAGGAAATACTTAAATGAAGCCCATGTTATATAAAATATATATTTGCTTTTCTTAGATTAGAAATACTAACAATTGAAATTAAAGAAAATAAATATATTTTAAGCTTCACATAGAAAGTAGCTGAATTTATTTAGTAGTTTTTTTTTTTTCTCCCCAGGAGAAAAAAGAAATTTTTATTAAGCATTTATTATTTGGCAGATACTGTTCCCAAGTATATGGGTTAGGAAATATGAGATAGAATAATCCCCTGTTGTCTTATAGCATACATTGTACTGTGGAAGACAAAAAGAAGTTATAAACCATGCATACATACTATGTCAGGTTGTGATTAGCAAGATAAAGAAGAATAGATCAGACCAATGATATGGAGAGAGACAATGGAAGAGAAGTTACCATTTTACATAGGAGAGACAGTTGAAGACACTGCTAAGGTGACATTTAAGACCTAAGGAAATGAAGAATGAAACCATGTTGACACCATAGGCAAGAACATTCAACATAAGGGTTGTCCTGAGAAAGGCCTTAAGTTAGAACATGCTTGTTGAATGTGATGAATAGAAAGGAGGCCAGTAAGAGTAGAGGGTACTAAGCTAGAGAAACAATGTTGAAGTTATTTTAAAATAATTAAGAATAAATTTTCAAGCAAAATAATCAGTATATATGAACTGGTATGTGTGTCTGTTAATTAATTTCTGCGTTACAATTATTTAGTAAATAATCTTTTTTTTAATTTGAGGGGATATATATTTATTTAAGGAAACTTACAAAAATGTTAAAAATTGCTGAGGTTATAAGTTTTCATCCTGTCTTTCCTGAAAGACAAATCAACATTAAGATAACTCCACTAACAAGCCTTGTGGTGTAGCAGATGTTCCATATGGGCATGGGTTCATGTCTCGGATGCTCCACTTCCAATGTAGCTCCCTGATAGTGGCCTGGGAAAGCATTAAAAGATGGCTCCTTTATACCCATGTTAGAGACCCAGAAGAAGCTCCTGGCTCCTCCATTGGTCTGGCCCAACCTTGGCCATTGCAGACATCTGTAGAGTGAGTCATCTGGATGGAAAATTCTCTTCGTTTCTCTGTTTCTTTCTTTCTCTCTTACTATCTCTCTCTCTCTCTGAACCCTGTCAAATACATAAATGAATCTTAACAACAACAACAAAAAATCCTTACACGGACTTTTATTTTCCTGCCTTCAATAATCTCACTATCACATCTCTCATTTTGTTCCTTATTACCTGATGTCTTAACATCCCAGGGTAAAATTATCACAAAACCCTGTGACCTTAAATCCATCCAAATAAGTAAGACTTCAATTAGAAAGCACTCTGAGGAACACATCAGGGATATTTTATTTGCAAAAGGAGTTGCCAGTTTGCTAAATGAATTTTCCAAATTGCGAGTATCATTCAGTATAGAAAGTAATGGATAAAATTCAAGCTCCACAAAAGGACAGGAAAAGAATATTTTAGGAAAAACAGTCAGAGGTACAAGTAATAGGTATGAGAGCATATGCTTTCTAATTTTTTTTAAAGACTTATTTATTATTGTTGATTGTGTGATAAAGAATAGTAGCTATGCTTACAGAATTTTCCCCTGTAGTCTAAGGAAAAATAAATCAGCCTCAATTCTATGTATAAGCTTCCCATTAATCTCAGTGTTGAATTCTATTTACCAAAAATTTATTTTAACAGGAAAATCCAAACAATGAACTAGTGGGGGAAATTTACCCCCTCCCACTGGAGAAGAGTGCAGAATGTAGTAATGTATATACTGGGCCTAAATTAATATTAAAGTTGTATGTATCTAGATGTTAAGCAGGATATTTTTCCCCAAATCTATACAAATTTTAAAACTTGGCAGTGTTGTTTTTGCTAGAGACTTATCAATAATCATAAGATGGTTTAATTTTTTAAAAAAGAAAGCAATTAACAATATTAATAACATTATTTAAACAAGAAACACCACTCCTGCCAATCTGGGATATTATAATTTTCTTCAGGATTTCTAAATACAGAAGTATATTTAATTTATTACTGGCATTAATATAATCTTGATAAATAGAAAAAACAAATAATTACTTTTAATTATTAAGTGTGATTTTATAGCAGTATTTGTTTTATTTTAAAAATAAACCAAACTAATTTACCAATATATGTATCAAATATGAATCAGAAACCATGGAAATATTTGCCAAAGATTTTATCTTTAATAATAAATTTATTACTAATAAAGTATTTTTGTATTTGTAATTTGAATGGGATATATGTATAATTTTATCTGTAATCACAGATGCAAAGAATTCATCATTTATCAGAAATCAATGTTACCTAATCAATATAAAAATAAAAGCATAAAAACATCATTATATTAGAAATTATCATTAATGTGTTAATTATATTGCATTTGTATGTGTAACATTTATCAAATAAGATATTTGGCATCAAGGTTTCCAACTGAATGTCATTGAAACAGTTGTTTGTGCATCATAATGACAAAGCTTACCTTTTCATATTATAAAGATGTGAAACAAATATTCTATTCCAATGAAAATAACAGGAATATGAGAATTAATGTATAATTTGGTTTAATTATATATGCATATATAATACAAATTATTTGTACAATACAAATACAAATAATAATTAAGTATACTATATAAATAAATGTATAATATACTTAATGATTATGTATTCGTAAACTTAATGATTAAAAATGATCAAAATACAAATATGTCTAAGTTCACCTACCTTAAGAACATCTCCTTGTGCTAAATGAAACGTTCTGGCTGAAATATTGATTCCTTTTCCTGCTTGAACCTGAATACTATAAATGCATTCGTGGTTGTTTTCATAGTTGAGAGGATAATTTGGAGAGAGCAAAATTCCTTCATTATTTGTTGCAGATGCACCACATTCAGCTGCAGATAAAACAGAATATTGAAGCACAGTTTAATAGAAAGCATTATCAATGTCATGAAATTTCATGTATGGAAGTATAAATGCATTTCACCTTATCTAGATTCTAGCAAGAAATTAATGTACATACTGACTGTGAATTATACATGATTTATTCTATCTTCAAATGACATATGTATAGAAAAGGACTACTACTGTCCATACAGAGGGCAC
Source organism: Oryctolagus cuniculus (assembly GCF_964237555.1). Taxonomy (NCBI): domain Eukaryota; kingdom Metazoa; phylum Chordata; class Mammalia; order Lagomorpha; family Leporidae; genus Oryctolagus; species Oryctolagus cuniculus. The sequence continues at coordinate 138,032,183 of NC_091437.1, forward strand.
TTGCATATAAATGGAAATACATTTCAACAATGCTTTCCCTGGATGAAAGGATGGGATGGGGAAAACATGAGAGCTAAAATTTTTCAATGTGTAATTTAGGTGTATAGATGTCTAATGAAAATACATTCAAATTTATGTTTTAATTCTTTAAAGTATAAAAAAGGTAGAGATTAATTATCTTAGAGTGATTTTCATTTGATATTTTTATTTTAACTTTAAACAAATTCAACAATTTCTCTTCCAGAAACAGCATTCTTCTAATTCAAAAACTTTAATAACAAAAAGGAACTAAATAATATATTGCTTTTGAAAAATGATATAATAGCTAAAACCCACCAACCAATAAATCATAATAAATTGAGCATCATTGAGTATTATATCAACCTTTCTCAGTGTATAAGATAAACTGAATTAAAGCATTCTCATAATAAGAATATGGTACCACTAACTCTCTAGGAAGAATTTTACAAAATTTGAGGAAGAGTCTATCCAGTTAGGCTGAATTGAGAAGTTCTCAACAAAATTAGTAAAAATTTAAGTTAATTTATTATAATTTAAAAAGCTTGCAGCACTATTGAAAAATCAAGTAAGTTCTTGTAATTCTTAAATATGTTTCAGAAATTCAATGAACTCAGTTTTCTATCTTATTTAATAACCTGATCCACATTTCCAAATCTTAGATCAGGAAGCTTAAGGTTTTTAAATGTTTAACTTAAAAAGAAGCAAAGTCGTTATTTTCTAGAAACAAGATTTGTAAAGTAACGATATATGGAAACAGTCATAGGAATTAGACAAGATGAAGTTAAATGAATAGCTTTATTTTTAAAATGCTAAACATTTATGAGAAAAAAAAAAGCAAAAGAAAAATGCCTAATGAGGTACTGAAAATGATGAAGCAATTTGTGTAATACCAACATTGTGTGAAATAATAATAAAAACAAATGGTGTGATACTAACAATCAACCAGTGAGAAAACATCACACAGTGGAAGCCTCTTCCAAATTTCTTTTAAAGGAAAAGAAAAACTCAGACTCTCAGTACTGACTTAAATGATTTTCATGTTACTTAAACATGTTCAAACATAAAATTAGACATGTTCTTATGTTTTTAGTTGTACATAATTACAATATTAAAGCAAATGTACAAATACAAGAACAAAAATGACAAAACAATAAAATGTTATAGAACAACATGTATCTAATGTAGCATTAAGACTTTGTTTTCCTGAAATTAAATTATCTTTGGCTATATAGATCAGGAAACAGCTACTATAGTATATGTTTTGGGGGTTTACTAATCCTTTAATACACTGCATTATGTAATGACTCAGTTTTCCCTCAACTGCTGCCTCTATAAACTTTCGAGAAACGTTCATCTGCATAGTACAAGATGCTATGGGTCCTACACTTGGTGGGAAAAAGTCATTTACCTGTGAAATATTCCTCATTTATTTTTCATGCTATTATCCAAATCCAGGTATGCTTATGGAGGCATGAAGACAAATGTATCCAATCACACAGATAATCCAGACAGCACACATATTTTTCATTTAAATTATTTTAAAGAAAATGCAAAGAATTTTAAATTATTTTATAGAATCATGAAGTTCAGAAAATATGCTCTTGGATGCCAGCTTACACCCTGAATACATTAAGAACTGAGGATTTAAAATTCAGAGAGTTAGGGGCCGGTGCTGTGGCACCATGGGTTAATGCCCTGGCTTGAAGCGCTGGCATCCCATATGGGTGCTGGTTCGAGACCCCGCTGCTCCACTTCCAATCCAGCTCTCTGCTGTGGCCTGGGAAAGAAGTAGAAGATGGCCCAAGTCCTTGGGCCCCTGCACCCATGTGGGAGACCCAGAAGAAGCTCCTGGCTCCTAGATAAGAATCGGTGCAACTCTAGCCATTGTGGCCAATTGGGGAGTGAACCATCAGATGCAAGACCCTTCTCTCTCTGCCTCTCCTATCTCCGTGTAACTCTGACTTTCCAATAAATAAATAAATCTTTTAAAAAAATTCAGAGTTAGATTCAAAATCAAGCCCTGTTTCTACCTACCAACATGGTGTTGGTCTTCATAAGTAAGTAGTGTGTGCAATTATTCTTAGGTGTTTAAATTTAACTCCCTATAAAAAATAAGAGTGGGAATAAGAGAGGGAGGAGATGTACAGTTCAGCACAGGCTCACTTGGACTTACCCCTAATGGTAGAGCTAGAAACATGCCATGGGACTCAAAATTCCATTAAGTTGGCAGGTACAAATGTTATCTTACTAGTTAAAGTGATCAGTTTATGTTCATAATTTATCATAAAGATAGGACTAAGTGTCAAAGGGATCACATAAATAAGACTAGTGTCTGCTAATAATAATTGATAGAATTAAAAAGGAGAGAATGACCCAACATGGGAAGCAGGATACACAGCAGACTCATAGAATGGCAAATGCTCTAAATGGCACTCTGGCCTCAGAATCAGCCCTTAAGGCATTCAGATCTGGCTAAAAATCCCATGAAAGTTTCTTAGGCATGGGAAGCCAAAACACTGTGGTAAAAAATGACCTAAATGAAAAATCTCTGTGAGTGAGGTCCCAGTAGAAAGAACGGGCCATCAAAGAAGGAGGTACCTTTCTCTGAAGGGAGGAGAGAACTTTCACTTTGATTATGGCCTTGTCTAAATAAGGTCAGCATTTGTGAACTCATCAAGCTTCCATATCCTTGGCAGCTCATGAAAAGAGCCTCAGGTGATTACTGACATCATAAATAAGAGTGTCAATCGTTAATTCAACAGGAGTCACTGTGCACTTCCCCATGTAGGATCTCTGTCCTTAATGTGTCATACTATGAGTATTAATGGTAAAACCTGTCTTCAAACTGTACTTGATACTTTGTGTGCTGTGTGAGTGCAAATTGTTGAAATTTACCTAGTATATATTAAGTTGATCTTCTGTATATAACGATGATTAAAAGTGAATCTTAATGAAGAATGAGATGGGAGAGGGAGTAGGAGGTGGGATAGTCTGCGGTTGTGAGGGAGGTTATGGGGTGAAAAACCGATATAATCTGAAAGTTGTAATTTGAAAATTTATATTTATTAAATAAAAGTTAAAAAAATAAAAAACAAAAACATACCACGTACTACATAGGTGCCATAAATATATAAAAAAGGAAGTCGTGTGTGTGTATGTGCATGCATGCACACATGACAAAAAACGTTGTTAACACACACAAGTAGTCTATGTAGAACATTAAGCACAGCGCTAGCACACAAGAGCTCAACAAATTAAAGTCTGATGAATATATTGAGTAAATATTAATGATTATACCTTGCTACATATACTAGACAGATAAAAAAAGAAAAGAAGTTTGGAATATTTATCTTGTCTCCAGTTTGATGAAATCTATTCATGTATAGAAATTATTTATCTCGGAAAAGACAGATGACACTTCCTAATTTTTGAGAATCACTTATGATATTAAAATTACTTTAGGGACTGGTACTGTGGCACAGCAGGTTAAAACCCTGGCCTGAAGTGCCGGCATCCATATGGGCGCCGGTTCTAGTCCAAGCCACTCCTCTTCCAATCCAGCTCTCTGCTATGGCCTGGGAAAGCAGTAGAAGATGGCCCATGTCCTTGGGTCTCTGTACTCATGTGGGAGACCTAGAAGAAGCTCCTGGCTCCTGGCTTCAGATCGGCGCAGCTCTGGTCATTGCGGCCATCTGGGGAGTGAAACAGCGGATGGAAGACCTCTCTCTCTGTCTCTACCTCTCTCCGTAACTCTGTCTTTCAAACAAATAAAATAAATCTTAAAAAAAAATTACTTTAACAGCTTTTGTAATTTGAGCAACACACAACCTTCCCCCCTTAAAAAAGCAAAGCCAAGAGATAAGTTATTTTAACTGCCCTTTTAAAAATACTAATAATTTATTGTCAATTTCTCAACATTTGGATAAGTAGTAAGTGCCTTTATCAAGAAACACTATTTGGTTTTTACTATATAATTTAAAAGAGAATTTTCTTTATATTAAAAATAAAATGTTTATTTATATTTTACCATTTCAATGTTGGTTTAAATTCACTATACATGATTTTCTGCTTGGTGAAATAAAATTAAGACAAATCAAATTGGAAGAATTAAGAAAGATAATTTGAATTATATTAGCACTTTTTTTGCAAGTGAAAGTAGATTTTATTGTAAAACACATATTCCTGCTTGCCGGGAGAGGTACAGCAGTGAGAGGTCCATCCAGGTCTGGATTTTGGGATCTTACAAAGGGACTGCATGTCAACTGATAAGTTCTTATGTACAGTTTCAATATGTCAGGGTCCGCTTAGTTTTTTCTATGTCTGTTGCAGATCAGTCATGGTTCCTGACCACTAAACAACTATTACCATGCCAACCACTTCAGAGATGTGACAGTGGAGAAATATTCTTTTTAAAAATATTTTAAAGATATATTTTATGTATTTCAAAGGCAGAGTTACAGAGAAAGAGAAAAGGAGAAACAGAAATATCTTCTACCCACTGGTTCACTCCCCAGATGGCCCCAAATGGCCAGAGCTGAGCCAGGCCAATGCCAGGAGCCAGGAAGTTCATCTGGGTCTCATTCGTGGGTACAGGCACCCAAGGACTTGGGCCATTCTCTGCTGCTTTCTCAGGGGCATTAGCAGGGAGTTGGATAGGAAGTGGTGCAGCCAGGACTCAAATTGGTGCCTTTATGGGATGACAGCATTGCAGACCACACTTTAACCTGTTATGCCACATTGCAAGCCCTGAGAAATACTCTTCACTTGACCAATTAAGACAGGTTCTGCCTACCTGATCAGTCATAAAATACTTGAGATCTGCTACTTAGTTCCTCATAAGGGATCTATGGGTATGCAATCACTTCATTTTTGGGGTAATGTCTTTTATCTAATCAGTGGATGGCAGGTTTCATACAAATACCTCTTTCCCTATTATCACAGGGGATCCTCCTAACATTTTAATTGACCTTTTTAAATCTTCAAGTACCTCCTTTTCCCCCCAGAAAACATAGTGGCCCTAAATGCCCTTAGGGCATTTGGAAATTATGGAATGGCAACTGTAACGGCTACTTTGTGCTGATAAGGGGGATTGAGCTGGATTAACAGCACAGTATTTTCTGAGGGTTGGTCTAAGGATCTCTGGTATTGTGAGCATTCCATCTGGGGCTCCATCCATAGCACCATTTGTACCTTGCAGCCTCTGGATCCATTGTTGGAACAGACAATATAAACTGTGAGGTCCTGATGGAAATGAAAATACACAGACCCATGTTGAAAAAGTGTTAAAAATTTAAACAGACCAATAGAGCAATAAACCAAGCCTGGGAAGCTTCTTATCATGGCATCCCGTGCAACTGCATGGATTTCACTTTAGCTCCATCAGTCTTGTTTGTGAGCCAGATCGAACAAGGTCTAATGCTGAAACTAACAACAATGGGTCCAAATCAAAGAATAAGCATGACTGTAGCTCTTCTCTGCAATACACTGACAAAGAACATTTTCCAAATACAAATCCAATCTGGCTCTTTATGCTTAAGTTATATTCACCATCAGCAAGTCAAAGTCCACAGAAGGACATAAAAGGCTATGTACAATGTGACTCCAATCTGTTTTCACACCTATTATCCACCATTCTCTCCCATGGAGCTTGTAATTCACTTCTCAGCTACTGGCCCTTGCTCACAGTTTCACACACTGACCTTTTGAACATGCTGTTTTCTCTGCACATAAGCACCATCTCTGGCCTAACCAGATGTGAATAAAAAATAAAGGTCTGAATACAAGAAGAAAATGACTTGATATGAAACTATACGGTTACGGTTCTTTCCAGCATCCAGTGACTGTGATAGTATATGAAATAATGTCACATTGAAGAATCAGGAATAATTCTCAGAAATAATCATCATAAGCTGTACATTCATGAATGTCTATCAAAAATCAACATTTTTGTTGTTTATTACATGAATAGCACAGCAATTTTTCAGCAAGTATTATTTAAAATGAGAAGATGTAAGCATTGACAAATTGTGGTTGAATATTCTTAAGCTCTGTTAATATTAACTAAAAAGCAGCAGCAGAACAGTTAACTACAAGAGGAGCAAGATGGTCAGTTTACTGCAGGAAGAGATGGTTATATAAAAGAACATCAACTACTTGGGAAAAAGGAGTTTGAGATAAGAAAGTCTGAAAAATGCTTCAAGTGGTAGAAGCGAGTTGAAAAACTTATCACCTCCGAGTCATGGTGACATTTATGGACAATATAAACGACTGAATAGTCACAAATCTGTGACTCACTAGATTATTGCCATGTCAAGTTTTTGAGGCAGGTGGTGTAAGAAATATATGATATAACATGTGCAGCAGAAAAATTTGTTATAATAGAAATAAAGCTGTAAGATTGTTCTGTTAAAAACAATTTACTTGCTTAACAGGGAACCTTGGTTGAGATTGTATCCTAAGATTTGAAATGGCTACAGAGGCAGAAACAGAATTTTCTGCCCTGGAAAACCAAATTGACTAACTGAATAGATTTTTATTAAATTTTATTAGGTTATGGGCATGAAAGGTAGTTGCAATTCTCCTAGAACTTACTTGTTTTTCATATAAATGGCAGATACTTATCATACAATTGTTGAAATGTGCATACACTATAAGAAAGAATATAACTGCGGGTCCTGACCTGTTCTCAGAAGTTGGGAAAGACTCTAAAGGAGTGGATTTGAAAGTAGATGAATGAAAGTAAGTGTGAAGGGAGAAGTGAGTAGGAATATAGAATATTCCAAACAAAATGAACATTTATAAAAACATTATGGATGCTGGGGCATCGTGTCAAGTACTAGAAACCAGAAAACTCAATATGGATGGAATTTTATTTGTGCAAGGTCAGCTAGAGGTAGGTCTCTCAGTGTGGGGTTATCTATTGCTATTGATTTGGTGTAGTAGGAAAAATAAATTTCTTGGATGTGTGAGAATGGATATGCCACTGACTGCTTATTGTTCCTGTGATTGGGGAATACTTTTCGTCTGTGCGGACTTAGGAGATTGGCTGCAACTTTGAAAAAGAGAGAAGACCAAATGAGCTATGGTGATAAACTATACTTTTGACATTTTGGATAAGAAAACTCTAGCTTCAGGTATATGGGGTTGCAATATTTTCTGGAAGAAAGATAAGTATACTTCATATCTAAAAATAAACAAGCACTTTGTTTCCTCCTGTTTCATTGACAGTGAATTTTAAGTACTTGAAAGCTGATATCACTAATTAATAAAACCTAAGCTTAAAAATATGAGTTTCTTACAAAATAATCAATGCTAAGCTATCAGTAAGTTATGTCTACTCACTTTGATTTTAATGAAGGAGGTCATGTTTAAATTATACAAAATAATAATGTGAAAATATTATGCAATTTTGCATAGTGTTTGGGAAATACTTTTGGACAATATGTACTTTTATAGCATATAAATATTTTCTGTGACATCTTAAGTCTATATAATGCAATACATAATGATGTCTTTTCTGAAAAGAGAAAGCCTATTCATATAAAATACTCTGTAACATATACATTATGAAATTTATTTCGGTTGCCAATAAGAAACCCTTTTTTTGAATAAGAAAATAACATGTTGATAAATGTAGCTCTAGGTGGCCTGGCGCAGGAGTGATATATACTGGAATCTGGTGATAAGAACCACTGTTACAGTGAGCAATTCAACAGGGCAGCTATATCTACTGAATTTCAATTTTTTCTTACTGAAAAACAGGCAAGCCCATGCACCATTAATCTCGATTACTGGAGTAAGAAATTCTCTTAGCATCTAGTGTGTACATAAAGTGATATGTTTTCAGATATATTAGTAAGACACTCATCGGTGATTTGGCTGGGAAATTTGAAAAATTCCTATGATCAGATTTTAAAATGTCCATTAGACCTGAATGTCTTATGCTATTTTGTTGCCTTCTCAGGTCATTTTAAAACTATTTTATGAAAGTAGTTAAACAACCTATATTATTGAAAAAACTTAAAAAGTTTTCACATATAAACACATAGTATGCTAAGTCAAATGAGTTGTAGCATTAAATAGAAATATATTTTCTACATATTTAATTATCACAAATGGGGAAAATAATAATAACATAATTTTTGGTCATAGAAGAACATATAGGGATAAAATACAAATTGGTAATTATTTTTGCTTGTGAATAACATTTTAAAAAATTTTTATCAGTTAATTGAAGCTATGCACTCCAAATATAATTTCTATTGTATTTTATCAAATTAAGAAACCATTGATTATAGGTCATGCATTATTTTATGTGTTTCTAAGAAATGAAAAATTTTGCCAATTAACTAGGGGTAGTTTTGTGAAATACATAACAATTTCATAGATTTTAAATGTTTCCAAAGGAACAACTAAGAAATTGTGAAATATAGTAAAATGTGTTAGCACAATAGAGTTTTTAGTAACATTTCTAACATGCCTTCTTGATTTGGCAGTGTTAATAACACATTTGTTCTTCAGAAATTTTTAGTCAAAAATATTTAATTTTTTCAAATAGGCACTTGAATAATGCCTAGATTCTCAGAAGGAGGTGGAAATTAGAGATTAGAGAAGTATATTAATTCCTTCTTGTTAACACTGAGAATATGAAAATCCATTAGTATTACTTGTATAAAGTTTAGTTTTTCCTTTTCTTTTGTTCTTTTTAGACAACAGTGACACTTCACTGGATATCACCTCCTGGCCTCATTAAATAAAATGTATGCATCCAACTATAAATTAATGCTTATTTTTTTACAAATCAAAGAATGGGTTTTTAAAATTTTTTGGAGGATTTTACTTGAAATGTGTTATTATGCTCCTTAAAATAAATGTAATATATTTTCTATTTCATTTTTACTATGCAGAACTTTTGTGATCACTTTTCTCTTATAGAATTGTTTCTGTGTGAACTGCAGTCACTACTGAACAGAATCCTCCTTCTTCAGCTGTTGGATGGAATGCCTGCACTCTCCTTTACTGATAATGAAGTATTTCCTTGAAGACTATAATGGTTTCTATCTTGTACACTTGTGAGCAATAGATTTCATGGATGCTGGAAAGTGAAGATACTATTCAGAGTCTGTGATTGCCTTTTTTTGCCAGGCAGAGTTAGACAATGAGAGAGAGAGAGACAGAGAGAAAGGTCTTCCTTTACCGTTGGTTCACCCCTCAATGGCTGCTGCGGCCGGTGAACTGCACTGATCCGAAGCCAGGAGCCAGGTGCTTCTCCTGGTCTCCCATGGGGTGCAGGGCCCAAGCACTTGGGCCATCCTCCACTGCACTCCCTGGCCACAGCAGAGAGCTGGCCTGGAAGAGGGGCAACCAGGAAAGAATCCAGCGCCCCGACCGGGACTAGAACCAGGTGTGCCAGCGCCGCATGGAGGAGGATTAGCCTATTGATCCACGGCGCCGGCTCTAGCACATATAATAAAATGTGATCTGTAGTATAATATAAATTTATTTAATGGGCTACCATAACAAAAATAAGGAATACATTTTAAAGAAATAACAGAATAATTTCATGGAACTCCTCATGGCTAGGTTATTCTTGATTTGAGTCAAAAAAGTGGTTCTAATGGCAATCAAACTCAAGAAGAGATTTTGGGCAGAGGAATCTACTTGAATGAAGGAGTCCCTATCCGTAACATAAATGGTGAACTAAATTGAATAGCTTAAAGAATCTGTAGCACATGTGATTTTCTGACGCTTGTATTTTATTAAAAAGGCAATATAAATCCACAGAAGAGTTTTTTTTTTTTTTTTTTTAAGATTCATTTATTTATTTGAAAGGCAGAGTTATAGAGAGGCAGAGGCAGAGAGAGAGGAAGAGAGGTCTTCCATCCATTGTTACACTCCACAAATGGCTGCACTGGCTGGAACTGGACCCATCTGAAGCCAGGAGCCAGGAGTTTCCTCCCGGTCTCCCAAGTGGGTGCAGGGGCCCAAGGACTTGGACCATCCTCCACTGCTTTCGCAGGCTACAACAAAGAGCTGGATCAGAAGTGGAGCAGACAGGTCTTTCAAACCAGTTGCCCATGTGGGATACCGGCACGGCAGGTGGAGGCCTGACCTATTAAACCATAGTGCTGGCCCCCACAGGAGAGTTTTAAGAAAAGAAAAACATGAATTGATTTTAGAAAATCATTAGGACATGTCTATGGGTAATGAATGGTAGTCTCAGCTTATTAGAGAATGAAAACCTACCAAAAATCAGAGTGCTTCACACAGGAAATAATGAAATCTTAAAGTACAGTCATAGAAGAAGAGGTGGAAAAGAAAGTTATAGAACTTCGAGACTAGTTGGATAGTGGTAAGTTACAGAAATAAAGAAAGGTAGAAAAGGCTGGATGAGGAAAAGCTTGGTGTATTTTGACAAACTTTTTACCACCTCTCTACTTTTTATTAATGAAAAGGAAGCAATTACGCCAGTTTCTTTAATATTATGCTTATTTCTAGGGTACTGAGAGATCGAATACCTCTGCACTAGACACAGTAAGGCAAGATTCTCTATTGTATTTCCTTTGGATATATTACCCAGATGTGGGTGTGCTGGCTCATATGTTAGTTCTATTTTTAAATTTTAAGAAATCTCCATGTCATTTTCCATAAAGGCTATACTAATTTACATTCCTACCAGCAGTGTATATCTGCTTCCCTCCATCATATCCTCTCCAGTAGTTATTATCTTTTGTTCTTTTTTATAACTATTCTGATTAAAGATGGTGATTTTTATGCAACTCTGTGATCGTATAAGAACTATTGGATTATACACTTCATATGGATGAATTTAGGATAGGGATTTGACAGCAGTTAAAACATGGCTTAGGATATATCCCAGGTCAGAGTTCCTACATTCAAGTTCCTGGTCTGCTCCTGACTCACTTCCCTGCTAGGACATACCCTGGCTGGCAGTGGTGATCATTCATGTGCTTGGTTCCCTGCTGTCCATGTGGTAGCTCCAGAATGAGTTCCTGGTTGCTGGTTTTGACCAGACCCAGGCCTGGCAGTTGTGAACATTTTGGGAGTCAACCAGTGGATGAAAGATCTCTCTCTCTATCTCTTTCTCTGTCTCTTTGCCTTTCAAGCAAATTAGAATAAGCAAAAACTTAAATGGGTAAATTGTATAATGATTCATGAATTACATCTGCAACAATTTGCATTTAAAAAGAATCAAGGGTGGGGGCAGCGGCTTGGTGCAATAGGTTAATCCTCTTCCTGTGGGGCCAGCATCCCAAATGGGCACCGGGTTCTAGTCCTGGTTGCTCCTCTTCCAGTCCGGCTCTCTGCTGTGACCCGGGAAAGCAGTGGAGGATGGCCCACGTGCTTGCACCCCTGAACCCACGTTTCAGACGGGGAAGAGCACCTGGCTCCTGGCTTCAGATAGGCGTGGCTCTGGCCATTTTGGGGGTGAACCAACGGATGGAAGATGTTTCTCTCTGTCTCTCTCTTTCTCTCACTGTCTGTAACTCTACCTGTCAAATAAGTAAATAAAAAAATCTTAAAAAAAAAAAAAATAGAATCAAAGGGCCCGTGCTTTCACGTAGTAGGTGAGGCTGTGCCAGCATCCCATATGGGCACCGGTTTGCGTCCTGGCTGCTCCACTTCTGATCTGCCTCTCTGCTATGGCCTGGAAAGCAGTGGTAGATTGCTCAAGTTCTTTGGCCCCTGCACCCATGTGGGATATCCAGAAGAAGCTCCTGGCTCCTGGCTTTGGATCTATGCAGCTCTGGCCTTTGTGGCCAATTGGGGAGTGAATCAGTGGATAGAAGACCTCTCTCTCTCTCTCTCTCTCTCTCTCTCTCTCTGCCTCTCCTTCTCTCTGTGTGTAACTCTGACTTTCAAGTAAGTAAATCTTTTTATTAAAAAAGAAAGAAAAAGAAAATTTCTCAAAAACCTAACTTTGCCCTTCAAAAATCACCAAAAACGGGAAAAGAAAACTAAGTGCAAATTACTAGAAGGAATAAAATAAATAAATAAATAAAACAGACAATAAAAACAATCTAAGAGATAAACAAAATTGAACTGGTTTGGGGACAGCGTTGTGGTGTAGTGGATAAAGCCACTGCCTGAGATGCCACTGAATGTAGGCGCTGGTTTGTGTTCCAGCTGCCTCACTTCCAATCTAGCTCCCTGCTAATGGCCTGAGGAAAGCAGTGGAAAATGACCCAAGTGCTTGGGGTCCTGCAACCTACATTGGAGTTCTGGAAGAAGCTCCTGGTTATGGCCTGGCCAAACTCTGGCTTTTGTAGCCATCTGGGGAGTGAACCAGCATATGGAAGATCTCTCTTTCTCTCTCTCTTTCTCTCTGAAACTCTTTTTTTTTTGACAGGCAGGAGTGGACAGTGAGAGAGAGAGACAGAGAGAAAGGTCTTCCTTTTTGCCGTTGGTTCACCCTCCAATGGCCGCCGCTGCTGGCACGTGCAGCCGGCGCACCGCGCTGATCCGATGGCAGGAGCCAGGTACTTCCTCTGGTCTCCCATGGGGTGCAGGGCCCAAGCACTTGGGCTATCCTCTACTGCACTCCCGGGCCACAGCAGAGAGCTGGCCTGGAAGAGGGGCAACCGGGACAGAATCCGGCGCCCCGACAGGGACTAGAACCCAGTGTGCCGGAGCCGCAAGGTGGAGGATTAGCCTAGTGAGCCGTGGCTTCGGCTGAAACTCTTTCAATAAATAAATAAATCTTTTTTTTAAAAAGTGATTTGATGATTTTTTGAAAATATAAACAAAATGGAAAAAATCTTTAGATGGGTTAAGGAAAAAAGAGATTCATTCAATAAATAAAGTCATAAATAAAAGAGAAGGCATTATAAGTAATAGCACAAAGATACAAGGATTATGAGACAATAACAATTATATATCAACTAATTTGATAAGTTAAAAAATGTATATGTTCCAAGAACGTAAAAACTATCCAGAAAGTTATAAAGTGCAAAATCAGAACAAACTAATAACAATTAAGGAGCTTGAATTAGTAATTATAAATCTCTCATTAACAACAAAAACTGGAGTGGGTATTGTGGCTCGGAGGGTGAAGATGCTGTTTGGGAAACCTGGATTCCATAACACAATATTATTTCGAGTCTGGCTCTTACATCCAAATTCATTTTAGGAAGTCAGCATTATCCTAATACTAAAGCATGACAAGACCACCACCAAAGAAAGAAAACTATAAGGAGTATCCCTGATGAACAGATTCAAAAATTCTCAACAAAATTCTAGAAACCAAATTCAATAGCATATTAAAAGGATAATTCATCATGAAGAAGTTATCTCTGAGATGTAGGAGTGGTTAACCATAGGCAAATCATTTAGTGTGCTGTAGCACCTTAACAGGATGAAAGAAAAGATCATATGACCATCTCTATAGACATAAAATAGCATATGACAAAAATTGAAAATCCTTTCAAAATTAAGAACTTTCAACAAATTAAGTAATAATAGGAATGTACCTCAAAACAGAATGACCACATATTATAAACCCACAGTTAGCATTAAATTCAATTATCAAAAGTTGAAAGTTTTTCCTTTAACATCAGGAATGAGACACGTTTTCTCGTTTGTCCCTTCTATTCAAGATAGTGCTGGGAATCCTAGTCAGAGGAATTAGGCAAGAGAAAGAAATAAGAGATATCTGAATCAAACAAGCAGTGGCATTGTCTGTGTTTGCAAATGATACCACCTTACATATAGAAAATCCTATCGACTTCACCAAAAACTATTAGAATTAAACAAATTCAGTTAAAATTAGCACAAAGAATTAGCTACATTTCTATACACTAACACTGAACTAACCAAAAAAGACGTTAAGAAAATAACCCCACTTATAGTAGCATAAATAGAACAAAATATTTACTATAAATTTACCCAAGTAGGTGGAAAGGTACACTGAAAACTATAAAAAATTGGAAGAAATAATAGTTAAAATATCCTGTTTCCCAAAGCAATGCACAGATTTGTTTCTATCTGTATTAAAATTCTAATTATATGTTTTATAGAAATAGAAAAACAAACACTAAAATTCACACGGATTCACAAAAGACTCCACATAGCTAAAGCAACCTTGAGTAAGAAGAACAAAGCAGGAGGCAATGCACTTCCCAATTTCAAATTAGAATACAAAACAGTGGTACAAGCAAAAAAAGAAAGACATATAAGCCAATGGAACAGAATAGAATAACCCAAATAAACCCATACATAGACAGTCAACAAACCTACAACAATGGAGAAAGGACAGTCATTTGAATAAAGATATTAGAAAAGCAGATATCCACAAACAAACAAACAAAAAGGAATGAAATTGGATCCTTATCTTAGATACAAACTAAAACACAACTCAAATAAGAGAACTGGAAACTGGAAGCTCTTACAAGCAAATTTGGGAAAAATTCTTTATAACATTAGTCTTGAGGTTTTTTTTTTTTTTTGTATGCCATGAAAAACATCAGCAACAAAACTAAAAACAAACAAGCTAGAAAATTCAAAACTATGAAGTTTCTGTACAGAAAATAAAATACTCAATAAAGCAGAAAGACAATAAGGAATGGGAGAAAATGTGTGCAAGCCACATATCTGATAAGAGGTTAATATCCAAAATATAGAAAGAAATCATATAACTTAATAACAAAACAACCAAATAATCCTAGCAAGGTATGGACTAATGGTTTGAATAGCCATTTCTCCAAAGAAGACATATACATGGCCAAAGATATACAAAAAAAGTGTTCAGTTTCATTAATCATCAGGGAAATGCAAATCAAAACTATGATATGATACACCTCACCTATTAGGATGGCTTGTATCAAAATGGCAAAAGGTAACACATGTTGACATAGATATGGAGAAAAGGGAACCTTCATGCATTGTTGGTAGGAATATAAATCCATGTAGTCATTACAGGCAGAAAATTAAACCTGAACTATCATATGTTCCAGCAAACCTACTTCTGGGTGTAAATCCAAAGGAAAATAAATAGCTCATATCTACATCCCATGTTCATTTTAGCATTATACAGAATAGCCAAGGTCACCATAAATAAAATGTGATATTTATATATGTACATAGTGTTTGTACCATTATGAAATAGTATTCATATTTAAAAGTAGGAAATTCTGTCTTTTCAACAACATGGAGAACCTGAAACACATAATTCCAAGTGAAATAAGCTAAACACAAGGAGAAAAATGCAGTACAGTCATGATATGTGATCATAAAGACTCAAACTCATAAAAACATAGAGTAGGTGAATGGCTATCCAAAGTTAGGGAGTATGGGAATTGGAGAGATGTTGGTCAGTGGACCCAAATTTGTAGTTTTAAGATGAATAGTATCTGGAGAAATGATGGCAAGCCTGGTGAATACAGTTAATGATACTGTATTATATTCTTGAAGTTTAAGATGTTAGATCTGAAATATTTTTATATACAGAAGAAAATTAACCATATGAGGTGATGTATATGTTAATTTGCTTGAACTAAAAATCATATATGCACATAAATATCATGAATATATACATTTTTTAAATTATAACTAAGTGAAACTGAAATACACACTGTTAAGGACGCTTAGGAAAAAAAATAAAGATGTATTTGTCTCTTAGACTCTATGTTCTTTGGGTAATATATCCAATCTCAATTCTCAGAGATATCCTTAGTCCCCAATATCAAGTTTGGAAAGGAGTGGTCAGTATAAAACTTTCTCAACAGTTTGAAATACGAATGGTTTCTGATTTCATCACTTTTCTCCTTACTGATAATAAAAGGCAGTTGTATATGAGCTGATTAAGTGATGGCCAAATAGTTTGACCACAGACTTTTGAATTCTACCCAAATTATAAAACAAGTTCCTCCCAACCATCTTCAAAACAAAATAAAATAAACAAAAAATGAATGAGGAAAGTTTCTAATTCTGATTACCAAACTTTCTGATTACCACCCTAAGAGCAAAGTACCATGTTCTGATTTCCATCTCTAAGCTATTGTCTGGAGGCTTAAGGGACTTCGGGTCCTGAGAATACTGGGCCTTGTCTGACCAATATGTGAAATATCAGTACTACAATGCTGGGAAAAGCCTCATGCTTCTCCCTTTATGTTCTCAAGTTGTATTGAGATTCATCATGCAAAGTACTCAATGATCATATCCGTATCAAATTAAACTTTAATGCTTGGAAAATATGTGTTATTAGATGAGTTCTTAAGATGCTAGAGAATTTTCTATGGACTGAAATATTTTGTGAATTAATTATATGAAAAGGATATAAAAGCAACATGGTAACAATTATTTTTCATAAAATGTGCTATTTATTTCAGTTTCTAAGGTTCATGGAGCTAGAATGACTAAGAAATGTATTCATTATGCAGATAATCCTTGATTTTTAAATCTGTAGGAAAATTAAGAACTTGAGTACCAATTATAGACCAAATACATGTCAGTAGGTACATCTTTCTCTTGCTTAATTTCTTCCCAAACATAGGACCCATGGGAAATATTTAAATTATTAGGAATGTGCTGAATTAATTCAAGGGAAGAGACAATTCTGGGTTTTGCCACTTTAATTTTACTAATCACTTATTGTCTTCTTTATATTAAAAGTCAAAAACAGAAAAAATGTATTTCAAGAAGAATAGTCCTATTTCCAGTGGGCACTTGGAATCCTATAATAAAAACATCCAGAAATTTAAAAATAATTCACATGAACAGCATGAAAAATAACTATTGGTAGTGCTTGCAGTATGTTTTATTTCAAAACATGTTCCTTCACACACCAGTGATTTTGAGATGGATGTGCCATTCAAACTAGTTATGAATCATTTGTACTAATGTGGCATTTATTGCTGGCAACAACACATGTTGAGTCATTTTACATTCCTGTTATGGATTCTAGCTAATGAAATTAAATTCTGAATGTGTCTATCTTTCTTTATTGGACAAGATTGCATATAAAATAGACAATTTATCAATATACAACTAAATAAATTCAAATTTTCCTTCTATCACAGAAATCTAAGCATCTAAATTATAGCATCCAGAATTAAAATGTTACATTTTAAACCTGTTATAGGTTAATATAAGTTCTATTATAGAGCTTGTACTCTGCTATTTGTTAGCAATAGACAACAGTGAAATAAACAGATTATACAATAAATTGCTACCCGATGTACTAAGCTATACAAATATAAACAAAGGTTCTAAAAGCACTATGAGTGGAAAAATCCCTTTTGCCTGCAGAAGTTGAGGAGACAAAGATAAATTAATCATATTGTAAAGGCATAAAACATAACCTACTAAAACAATTCTTCAATATGTATGGTTTTCCTGAGAAATATCTTATTTCATTATGTTTCCTATGTTTGTAAAAGGCATTACCAACAAGGTAAAACATACATATGAATACTACATTTTTATTTTAGAGGACCTACAGCCTTCATGGATGTGAAAAAACAAATTATTACTTTTTTCTGGTCTTTAGCATAGTTGTTTTACAGGAACAGTAGAGAGGGATGAAAATTTCTTAAGGCAGCTTTCACCTTATATTGTAGCTGTTCATTCTCTTTTATATTTTATGATACGGGACAAAGAAATCAAAAGAATTTAGGTAAGATATTACAGTATGGGTTAACATGCCAGAAAATTATAAATTTTTGTACCAGATGGAGTTTAGCAAGCACCTCCTCCTGATTTGTCCATAGTAATACTAAACAATTCTAAAGTAGATAAGCTGTCACCAGAGTTGGCGAATCATGTGCTTTAGAAGAAAAAACATATTTTGATTCTGTATATCTACTTTTAGACAGTCACAATTATAAAGTTTGTAAATCGAGTATTAAATGGAAAGGCCAAGTGCTATAAAATAACTGGGAATTAAATGGTCTCTATACAGAGTTTCAGTATTCTTTTAGCATATTGGCATTTAAAGGGGTTCTTTTCTTCTTTCATCAATGGTTGTGACTTTTTTTGTTTTTCTCTGCTATTTCATCTTCTATGATTAGTATTACCATAGACATTGTCTTGATTTTATTTCATTGCTTGCTTGCTTAAATTTTGTTATAGAAAAGATTGTCTGTAAAGTAAAACCTAAAATGAGAAATCTGTTTCTTGTGTTATATCACTTATGTGGAATTTTATTTTATATTGATTAGCAATACACAAACCAGACATAGCTAAAAAATTAACTTTTAATGAACTCTCACGTTATATAAATAATTTTAACTTATGTAAACTTATACTGCAATCTAAACTAATAAGTAGGGGTCAGCACTGTGGTGAAGCACAGCAGCACACACATCCCAGGTGGGTGCTAGTTTGCGTTGGAGAGTGAATCTGCCATGTACCCAACATCATTCTGTGTGCTAGATACAGCCACAGTGAGAGAGAAGAGAGGGGGTGAGGTATTGAGGGGAGGGAAACAGGTGGAGAAGAGGGAGAAGAAGGGATGATAATCACTAATTTCATGAAGTAGCTATTCTCTTGAGGGAACGCAGGTAATAAAATAAGTATACACAAAAAGTAGAATAAATAAGTGGCCAGCTAGTCTATTAAGTTATGAGTACCAAGGAGAGAAAAGCAAATCACAGAAAGAAGTATAGAAATTATTGGAGAGGAAATTCATGAAGTCACATTTCAGCAAAGACTCAGAGGAAGCAAAAGGTCAAGTATACAGATACTTGCACAAAAGCCTTTCAGGCACAGAAAACAGCAAATACAGGTAGGAATGTTCTAGCACATTTGTGGAAACAGCAAGGACACCAGTTCAGCTGGAGTACCTTAGTCATGGTGTTGGCAAACTCATCCCACGTATTCTACTTTTACTCCCCAGAGTCTACTCCCAATTCAGAGTCAGAATGATCCTTTAAAGATACACATTCTAAGATGCCTATATGTTGTTCTTTGAAAAGTCTTGGTTTAGAACCACACAAGGACTTTTTATTTCACTCTGTGTAAAACCAGAGTCCTTCTAATGGCTCAGAGAACATTTCATGATATAGTCTGTCTATGCTTTCATCTCTGTGCCTCCTTTACCTCATCCTATTCTCCCTTTCTCTCATTCTTCTCTAGCTACATTGTGCTATGCCTTGCTCTGCTCTGCTGTACTGCCCTGGAGCTCTGAGCAAATGTTTGTTGAAGGGACACACATCTAGTGATCCCAGGATGTATGTCTTTAAAGGATCTTTCAGGCCCTCAGTTGAAAATAGACTCTGGAGGAGTAAGAGTGCTCACCATCACTTTGCTATTATCCCAACACTCATTTGTAGTTATAATTTATATTTTTTGTTATAAAAATGTCTTCCAGACATCCAAGATCTCATAAAGTGGTGATGATGACAATGATAATGTCAGAAAAATAAAGAATAAAATGTCAGGGCTCAGTGTTGTGGCACAGCAGGTTAAAGCCCCAGCCTGCAGCACCAGCATCCCATATGGGCGATGGTTTGAGTCCTGACTGCTCCACTTCTGATCTAGCTCCCTGTTAACGTGCCTGCAAAAGTAATGTAGGATGGCCCAAATGCTTGGGCCTCTGAACCCTTGTGGGAGACCTGGAAGAAGCTCCTGGTTCCTGGCTTCAGATCAGTTCAGCTCCATCTGTTGTGGTAATTTGAAGAGTGAACCAGTGGATGGAAGACCTCTCTCTCTGTCTCTACCTCTCTCTGTAACTTTGTCTTTCAAATAAATAAGATAAAACTTAAAAAAATAAAATTTCAATGGAAGTTAGCTGAGATAAAACACAATGAAAGTGGCAAACAAACATGGTATGCTTTACTCTTAAATTAGGGGAGAATATTGTGTCATGTTTGAGACTGCTTTCCCTATTGCTTTACACTAAGTACTACAGGTAATGTAGTCATATGAACGTGTGAATTGTGATTTCTTAAACATGCACTTCTACAAAATGTGATCATTCTGTATAACTTCAAAGTGTTAAGCTTTCAGCACTTCTCATAGGCAAATTGTTGCTTAAGTGCAATTATAAGGATCTTTGCTGAACATTACTGTTTAAATCAGCCCTAAAGTATACTGGAAACAAAAGAACATTATGTGCATGCCTGGGGAATTTCGCCATTTTCCTAGTCAAAATTCTGTTAGATATGATCTATTTTAGACTGCATATAACTTCCTATTTCTTCAAATAATCTTTCATGATAGCTTCAGTTCACACAAATCCCTGTCTTCTCTGAATTCTTCTCAGAATCCCTCACTTTAATAGTGAAGAGCCAATGTGACTCTATTTTGCAACAATAAAAAGCAGCCTCCGTTTCCCATAGCAGACCCAAGTCCTTGTGACAGCAGGCATTCACGCATTCCAGAGATATCAAAGCTTACCAAGGACAGCTCAGCAGACCAAGGGCAGCTCAGTAGCGTTTACCAAATGAGTTAACTCCCTGAACCCAAGCCAAACGGAGACCCTCACCCCCACCCTACCCAATCACACAAGGCCCCGCACCCTAAGCCCTTGCTGACGTATCTTCCCTTTAAAAGTGTCCCCAAACAAAGACCTGGGCCTTTCCTCCTTCCTCCGCTGCGCAGGTTGATTGGATGAGGTCCCTGTCGCGGCTTGTACCTTTTTAATAAAAACCTTGCTTTTGCATTTTGGTGTGATTGGGTCGCTGATAGCTTCTTGGGGATCCGCTTATCGGGCATAACAATAGTAACTTCTTCCTTTATATTTTATCTAACATTCATATTATAAACTTTCAGGAAGGTGTGAGATTCTGCATTTTTATGAATTTTAATATACTGAAAATATAATGGATTTTTAGGTTTCTACATCTTCCTTCTGTAAATCTCATTTTATTTTTCAATCTATGACTCCCAAATTGATATCTCTAATCTAGCTCCCTTTGTCCAGCTCCAGATTAATATATTCTTCTGTGTCACAGACCCTCACATAAATACTCACAAACAGCTCAAGTTCAGAAGCAGAAAACACTTATTCCACCCTCCTGATCCACAGACTTCCTCACCACCCTCTTTGCTACTTATCCCCAAGAACAGCAACAAAATGGCTTATCAATAGCTATCCTTCCACAAACTTATTTAACTTTAATTGACCCCAGCCTTTTTAAAGTATACTTGTCCTTCTAAATATTCTCTTCTTTCCACAGAACCCTAATCTACATCTAACTAAGGCTTATTTATCCCTCAGTCTTAATTAGAGATCGTTTCCTTTAGGACAGTTTGTCTGTTTTTTTTTTTTTATAGTCTATTAAAATTACCTATTAATCTCTGAATCTTCCTTAGATTGTTAGCTTTTGAACATCAGGAAACCTACTATATCACGGCGGCTGGTGCTGTGGCACAGCTTGTTAAAGCCCTGGCTGGAAGCCTCAGTATCCTATATGGGCACCGGTTCTAGTCCCGGCTGCTTCTTTTCCAATCCAGCTCTCTGCTATGGCCTGGGATAGCAGTAGAAGATGGCCCAAAACTTGGGCTCCTGCACCCAGGCCATTGTGGCCATCTGGGGAGTGAACCAGCGAATAGATAGACCTCTCTCTCTGTCTCGACCTCTCTCTGTCTCTACCTCTCTCTGTAACTCTGTCCTTCAAATAAATAAATAAATAAATAAACAAACAAACAACAACAACAACTAAAAACTTCAAGACTGATTACAGCATTGTGGTGCAGCAGTTTAAACCGCTAGATGTAGTGCTGGTACCAGTTAGAGTCCTGGCTGCTCCACTTCCAATCTATCTCCCTGCTAATGCACCTGGGAAAGCAGCAGAAGATGGCCTAAGTCCTAGGGCCTTGCACCTGTGTGGGAGATACAGCAGAAGCTACTGGTTTCCACCTGACCTAGCCCTGGCTATTGTGGCCATTTGGAGAGTGAATCAGTAGATGGAAGATCTCTCTTTCTGTCTCTCCCTCTCTCTGCGTAATTATTCTGCTGCTTTCCCAGGTGCATTAGCAGGGAGATTGATTGGAAGCACCTGGGCAATCTTCCACTGCTTTCCCAGGCCAATAGCAGGGAGCTGGATGAGAAAAAATGCAACTGGGACTTGAACTGGTACCCATATGGGATGCAAGTGCCTCAGGCATAGGCTTAACCTATTAAGCCAAAGTACCAGCCTCAAATTCTGTATGTTTTGACAAGCTCAGTAACCTATAATAACTTATATTTCAAAATAAAATAAAATAAAATGCTGTATTTCCTGAACTAAAACTGTATTTCTTGAGCTAAAATTGGAAAGTAATAAAACTTCCTTTGTTTTGCCCCAGGATCATGCAAAATGTAGCATACCAAATTCCACGATAAAACTCATGAACTGTCAGAACCCATTGTGGATGAGATTAATTTAGAAGCTTTGAACCATGACAGCACAGAATCTGACAGAAGTTTAACAAATACGGGCTTTTGTTCCTAAGAATTAACCTAGTGATAAAGTCTGAACATATTTTCCAAAATGCCTTTTTAAATGCCCATAGAAGTAGTCATTAAATTACTGAACCTGCAAATTTTAATTGAGACTTTGTTGATCTTTCCAGATTGTTAAAATAGCATAATAATTGGTACCTTAGAAGCATGCAGAAAACCACTTAACCTAAAGCAAAAGGTATAGAATAACAGACTTTTACAGTCATTTTGGACAAGATATAATCTATGCTTATTCCATAAAATTTAACTAATAGTCTAACTATTTATGCTTACTTCATAAAATTTATCTAATAATCTAACTATTTAGTTAGAAATCTATAATAGGCTGTCACCCAATCTGGTACTTACAGAAAGACATGAATATAAAATGTATACTAGAAACCATACAAAATACTTCCAGTATTCTGTGGCAGTGTTGTAGGCATGTGTCTCACTCCCAGGTGTACTGCATCTACTATAGCCAAACCATAACAAAGGGAAAGTGAAAATAATGTCATTTTGTTATATAAATTCCATCTGTCCAAGAAAATACTTATGTGAACTATTCATATTATTTTTGCTAGAAGGCACTAACAATTTACTCTCTCCGATACTGAGAAAATGAGATCCAATTCTCTACTTAATGTTAAAAGCAAAGGTGTCAATGAACAGTGACCATGAAGCTCTGCCTCTCATTGGGACTGTAACATTTGGAAACTTCATGGTGATTAACTAGAGGCATAATGTAATACAATAATAAAAAGTTACTGTCGTGTCAGAATATCTTGGTTCTCAATTGAGCTCCACCTATAACACATCAAGCAAGTGTCTTAATCTCATTCATGTTCATCTGCAAAAT
Source organism: Oryctolagus cuniculus (assembly GCF_964237555.1). Classification (NCBI taxonomy): domain Eukaryota; kingdom Metazoa; phylum Chordata; class Mammalia; order Lagomorpha; family Leporidae; genus Oryctolagus; species Oryctolagus cuniculus. The sequence goes on from NC_091437.1 coordinate 138,055,447, forward strand.
GCTGACAATTATGGTAAAATTTATGACTCCCGTGCCGATTAAACAGGTTATCATGTATAAAGAGTTTGAAAGAGAGACATGTACCTGGTAAGCACTAAAAAATGATTTCCATTTTTGTCTTAGTTTATATACATGTATGATAGAGGCATTTCAGTGGTGTTTTATTTTAAAGATATGAACATATGTGTTTCTATAAGACAAATGAGCTACAGACGTCTATTGAACGTTCAAATTCAGAACAACAAATGGCACTGTCAAGTGGTGAAGTAGTCTAATAAGACCACAAGGCTCACCACTGAGAGATTAGACTGGATATGGCTTCCATGGATGTGACTGGCAAGGCAATAACAAATAGATTCAAGTACTTTATTACTTAACACGACAGAAAACAGAAGATCAGAATAATATCATTTCCCTTTGTTACTTCAGGATGTTACCAAATCACAGAGGGAAGCTGAATAATGGCATACAAAGAGATACACAAAGGAGTGGTCCTGCCCAGCCTGACTGGCAGCTGTGAGCATGGATATTGGAGGAAAGGAAAGGAACCACTGAGGAACTAATTCTAAATTACAGCCAACTAGTTTTAAAGTCCTGTGCAAAGACAGGCAAATGCACTCTAAAACAAGAGCAGTAGAAAGTCCTGCACCCAACTAAAACTAGGAAAGTGAATGAAAAAAGGTATTGTGGCAACATCTCACTTGGCAGCTTATCCCCTATGCTTTCCCAGAAGGAACCCTGGGACATTCTGCCAAGCATTGGTTCGCATTGAGTACTCTATGTAACTGTGGATAAATGCGCATGTTACCAGGGCACTTGGTGCACAACAGAGCTGTTTCGCTGCACTAGGTTTGTCTTTTTGAAAAACGTGAAATTGATCCATGTGCAGAATGTTCACTACAAAATAACACAGATTATGTGTAGCTGGGTGAGGAGTCCCTAAACACCACTGTACAGAAAATTGATATTCCATGTTCCAGCACAAAGAGAAAAGAATACTCATTTAGAATTTTTTACTTAAGCAAATCATTAGCACCTATGTTATAATGGAAGCTAGATCATTTCATCCTTTCACATACAAAAATATTACCAGTTGTCAGAACAGGCATACTTCAAGCCCAGGTCATTATTAAAACAAAATGGGGTGTAATATGAATTAGTCTTTAAAACAAAAGTAACATCTTTGTAGTTTGAGGTAGATTATGTATAAATAAGCCTAGGAGAAAACAACCCGCAATAGCTAAAAATATTCAACCTCATTAGTAAACATCACAGCAATTTCAAATCTGTAATTATCCCACTGAATAAAGATCTCTCTTTCCTCTGTTGTTCAAAGGACACTTTCTACATTATTCCTTAAAGGTTGAAAACTAGACATCACAGATCACGTTAAAAACAAATTGCATGACCAGAGGACATGAAGGTAACCTTTACCTTGGCCTTTTATCAATCAAATCCTAGGATGCTGTCTGGTCATTGACCAGCTGCTTCCAATATATGCAGGCACATTAGAAATTATTTTCTATTCCAAGCTTTCAGAATAATGTATGACATGGAATAGGAATTCTACTAGAGACATTTATGTACATTTGGTTAACAGCTCATTTCTGGACGTTCACCTCAACTAGTGTAGGGGTAAACGGAATCCTTACTTTTCCTTTCTTTCAACATACTTGTACATATTTGCAGCTTCCAATGGAGTTGGGCAGGACCAATCTTTCGTATACTTTTTAGCATCTGTGGTTTTATATAGGAGAAAAACTGATGAATCTGACATCAGTTAACATTCCTTGCTAACTCTGCTTTGGAGCCTTATACAAAGAGAAATGTGCCACATCAACAAGAATGCTTCTAGTTGAGGCCAGATTTCAAAAGAAAAACATCTGAACAATAACTGAACATGAGACAGGAGGAGACTGGCCCAGCAAGTGAGAGGGTCTAGGGAAGTTTGAGGGAAGTGCTAAATTGGGGCATTACAAACTGCTGCAGCTGCAAAAAAACAATCTTGCCTCATTTACTCCAGGGTCAATGAATACATCTTGATACTGAAGATACTTGTGAATCATAGGATCAAAGGGCTCTAGCACTTGGGTTCTGGACAAAGTATCTGCAAAATATTTCTGCCTGAATCTTACACAAAGGTAAGTATTGCTTCCTATTTCAAAGCAGAGAGTTCAGCAGAAACAAATCTTTCACTTTGTTTTGGAAGGAAGATTTTGGCTGCAATTTTCTTTTCCTTCAAGCAATTTAATGAAGTGGTAGCTTTGTGGAAATTTTATTTACAGTAAAATTTTCAGGATTGCCAACTAAATAACTTAAGATTAAACAAAGTATTATTTTACTTTGCCACATTCTTTCTTTCTCCATGATCTTTTCTCATGGTATCTTTATTCCCATCTCAATTACAAGTTATTGAGGCCAGAGTACTAAATGACTTGTTCAAACAACATAGTAAATAGTAAATCAGGTCTTAAATCCAGATCCTCTGACTTAAAAAATTCTAAAGCCTCACGAGTATTACATTTCCACAAGCAAGAACATGAAGTAACTAAATATGAGTAACTCAGGAAAGTAGCCAATGTATGGAGTAGGGATGATCAAAAGTAATTTTTATCAAGAATTATGAATGACTGAGGAAAATGATCTGGATTAAGATGGAAGAGAGTCCTCCAGATTAAAAGAAATCCACTTAAAGATACCTTATCTTGCCTGCAATAGATGGGATGCAAGAAGATCTAGACTATTAAAGAATGGCTTTTGAAACAGAAGGCCTTCATATTGTAAAAGAATTCTACAGAAAACTTACAATTCTTATAGATCTTATATTATTTTAAATGGAGAAATAACAATTAGGAACAGAAATACAAAGAAAGAGGAATAGAAATTAAACCTTAGTTAAGACAAAAAAAAAAAAGCCTCATGTTTTAAGGAATGACATTGTATCTTTGTAGAAAAATAAATCACTTTTTGTAATCAGGATATCAGCAGAAATCATCCCAATCTAGATTTAGTAATGCAACTCAAACTTCTGAGCCCCTTATATACATAGGTTCCCTGTGCTTAATTTTACATTTATTATTTTTAGTATTCTTCCTAATAGAGTCCACTAGTTATTTGAGTTTAAGTATCACAAAGCTTAGATCCAGCCCCAAAAACAACTAGTCTAGGGTGGACCATCATGGAGAACAGACAAAGATGATATGGGTTGGCAACAAAGAGCAAAGACCGTAAAAAAAGATGAACATTCAGGCCAGAATACAGGCTTATATATAACTTTTTAATCCTGGTAAAATCCTTTACAGTATCCTAGAAAGGAGTGTTAATATTGAAATCATTCTACAATTATGCTTGCATACATTACAAGATATATTCATAGTTAACACTTAACAATCAGTTTTCTGGTACTTAGTTAATTTCAAATAATCCCATGACTTGTATCTGAATTTGTTTACTTGGAATCATCTTTATATAAACAGTGTTTCATAGGTCCTGGAATCAAAATATGAGCTGTGATTTCTGATTCCAACATTTACCAACTGCATGATATATTCTTAGCTTACATTTGTCTCAGATTCTGAGTCTATATAGTTGAAATTATAATAGTACCTACCTAGGATTGCTATGGAGATGACATAAATGCAGAATTGTAGATCAATGCTTTGTGTGTTAAATGCCTAATGGCTGAAATTGTTATTATTCTTGTTTTTTACATAGCCTTTTCAAGTATTAGCTATTCTTCCTCCATTACATCGCTTCCTACAGGAGTAGGATTGCTTATTACTCATCACTGTTGCTAGATAGACTGAATTCTTCATTTCATTTTAGGTTTAGATCACATATTCTTAAGCCACAGCTCTCCTGCTGAGGTAATCTACTATCCTCCTCATTCCATGACAGGGTTGTAGCACTTGACTCATTGTCATTCTTTCAAAACATATTTTCTATCTTTTTCCTTAGGGCTTACAATATTTCCTAATCCATTCACTCTCACTCTTTTTTGACTATTTCACATAGCATTTCTTTTCTCAAAGGTGCAGTATTTCCTTCTCTATTCTCATTTTCAGCTCATGATCATGCTTCCTACTTCAGATAGAAAATGAAATAATTGAAAAAGAGCTCTCACAAGTTCCTACTAGTATAGCAACATATGGTCCCAACTACTTGTGTGTATGTTCATATTTTCTATGTTATTAATTCATCACTTGTGATGAATACTAGTATTCTGAATATTAGACACTATGCTTGAATATTATTCTTGTCTATCCAAGTCATCTTTATAACAATTAGCTCTTCCCATCAGTTTCTCCTCCTTACTAGATTATTTTCTTCAGCTTGCAAACATGTTGTCTTTCTAACACTTAAAAAATGATTTTCAATCATGTGTTCAAATAGCATCCAAGATACAGACATCAGGTTATCACATAACACATAATGTCATGAAAATGATGTACAAGCATCACCCATGAAGGACTGTGGTTAAAAGAATAATCATTTAGCCAGAATCTAACCAAGAATCCAGATCTAACTTGCTCATTATATGGCTAACATTTACAGAGGGTGGATGGGAGGTCATATAACTAAAAAAATTCATTATGTGAAAATAACCAGAAGAATCCAGAATGTTATCATATCCTACATAATAATTGGCCAGATCTCTTCTTAAAGCCATATCATAAAGAAAAAATAAAAGAATCATAAAAATAAATAAAATACACTTGAACTTTTATTTATATCTCAATTCATATATAAAGATACAAAAGATGTTTTAGGGAAACTTTCTGAAAATTTCAGTATCAAATGGATGTTAAATTATTTCAGGTATGATAATGGTAATGGGATTATGTAGAATGCTTTTATTCTTAGAAATACATATGATATTTTAGGGTGAATTATCTGATATATGTTATATACTTTTAGTTGTTTCAAAAGACACAATATAAAAACCAAAATGGCAAAATGTTAACAATTGTCAAGCCTAGATAGGCCCCAATGGACATCCTCTTCTTTTGACTTTGGAACATATTTAAAAAAAATCATAAAAATTTTAGGGGGAATATTCTCTTGACCCAACATCCCCTTCTAGTTATTTCATTTTGTAGATTTTTTTAGCGAAACTCCTTGCTATAGTATGAATATACCTTCCCAAAGTCCATATATTGGAAACTTAATCCACAAAGTGACAGTGTTTGCCTTCATATTGAATGGATTAATGGGTCTGTCATTGCAAATGCCCATATTTTATAAGTTCAGTACCGTCACCATCTCTCTCTCTCTCTCATACATGGGTAAAATCACAAATATTCATGTGTATGTCCTTTTGCATCATACTCTTGCCCTTCCTGCCCCTTGGTAAAGATGATGCAACAAGAAGGTCCTCACTCTATAGATGCCAAGCCCTTGATCATGGCCTCCTTATCCTCCAGAACTATAAAAAATAAATCTCTGTCCCCTATAAATGACCTACTCTCTGGTTATCTGTCATAGCAGCATAAAACAGACTAAGAAAATCCTGAAAAGAGTTATCTATATTCACTATCTGCATTCCTCCAAGTCTCTCAAGCTCTCATGCCGACACCAAAACTCCACTTGCTAAGGTTACAGTGACTTTCACATTACCATGTATTTGTATAAATGTTGGTGAACCCCAGTATTTGTCTTATTCCTATCTATGCTCACTGTCTTACTTAAATCATCCAGTCTTAAGGTTTTCAAAAACATCTATATGCTGGGGCCAGTGCTGTGGCACAGTGGGTTAACTCCCTGGCCTGAATTGCTGGCATCCCATATGGGCACCGGTTCAAGACACTGCTGCTCCACTTACAATCCAGCTCTCTGCTATGGCCTGGGAAAGCAATAGAAGATAGCCCAAGTCCTTCGGCCACTGGACCCACATGGAAGACCTGGGAGAAGTTCCTGGCTTCGGATTGGTGCAGCTCCAGCTGTTGCGGTCATCTGGGGAGTGAACCAACGGATGAAAGAACTCTCTCTCTGTCTCTACCTCTCTCTGTACTCTATCATTCAAATAAATAAATAAATCTTTTAAAAAAATCTATATGCTGATGACCAATACTTTTGTCTTCAAAGGTATTAAGGTGTTCTTTCTCAATATCTCTAGACTATGTAACAAGCTACACTTCTCGGAATCCTGAAGACCACATAATAGGAGCAACTGGGATTTCTGCCATTCCTTCTCCATTGCAAAATAAAGAGGAGATTAGCTGTTGGGTAGGTCCAAAGTCTGGCTACAATATAAAAACAGCAGAAGAGTAGATAAAAGAGATATTCTGTAAATTTTGATGGATGCCAAATATCTACCTCTGAATTAAGGATATCTGAATTGATTTGGTGGATGTGAAATTTAATAGGAAATACTTGCATCTGCATGTAACTTGAACCAATTAAGGTATTTACAATCAAATACACTGGAGATCTCCAACATAAATATTCTTTAATTCTCAAAACTACTCTCTCCATTTTCACTGTTCCTCCTTGAGATGTTATGACTGGGGTATTTTAATCCTCCTAATGGGCTTCTCCAGCTGAGTAAAGCAAAATGAATTTAGGAAAACCCTAATCTATCACCTATACATATAAGTTTTTGAAAGATGTCGTGAGATGTAAATTTTATCATATTATTCCTTTGCTTTAAACTTCTTAACAGATTTCCATTAAACAGAGCATAAAAGAATCTCCATAATCCCTGTCAATCCCTGTCTGCCTCTCATTCTGTTCACTTGAGGTCTTCTTAACACAAAGCAGTGATGGGTGTTTTCAGCTCCAGTCTTCTTGAAGACAAAATAGACATTCTAAGTTAATGTATATACAAAAGAATAAATTTAAGCTCATTCATGCTGAGTCAATAGGCATTCTTTATAGCAACGTCAAAGTCAGTCAATCAGCATTGCATTATCTTTGGCAAATGACAATATAAGTGAAGTAACTTCTGTGTTATCTTATTAGGTTCATCTATAAAATGGAGATGGCAATGATAGCTTTTTATGCCATAGACTTCTTAAAAGACTGAATGTGTTAGTACTAGTACATGTCAATAACAGCATAGTGCATGGCCATAATTTGAAAAATCAGTAATTTAAGAAATTTCTATTTGTCTCCATTTCCTAGATGCATATTAGAGGGGCTAAGTATCTTATCCCCATGCTACAACTTCTAAGTAGTAAAGCCAAGATCTGAACATAGGCAGTCCTTTTCCCATATCATATTGAATATTACAGACTGTACACCATACTGAATATTACATATTTGCTATTTGTTACTATATCAGTTCTAATAAAACATATATCCAAGCTTCTGAACAAAGGAGAAAAATGTGTCAAGTAAGTCCTATCACTGTAAGAAATACATCCTTCATGGATGGATTAAAAAGCAAAAAGCAAAAAAAAAAGTGTTAGCTCCGCATTGATGACACCTATAATTAAACTGGGGATTTAAAAAAGAGCTGCAAGAATGCCACTCAAATCCCAAACAGATTTGCAGACACGTACATTTTACCTGGTTTATTTATGTTATTCCCTTTACCTAGGGTGCCTTTCTCACCTTTTCTACCTGGCAAAATCCAGCTCATGCCACAGATATTATTTTTAAGAAACTGTATTCTATCTTTCCAGAAATAAAAATCCTTCTTTGTTAAATTATTGGTTTTATTTATAATTCTTACATATAGTCTCATATAACCTTAAATATTTTATTTCCCATACAATATCCTAGAAGATCATTGATAAGAATGTTATATTTATTTATTTTTACTTTTGCCATCCATCTCAGTGTTCATGAAATATCTGATTAATTGGATTGATTTAATTTTATTTGAGTGTTGGGTTCAATGAGTACATCAAAAACGATAATTGTGTCTTAATAAATAGTTATGCCTAATTCATTTTTCATATATTGCTGTCACCTACTACAGGACGCCAAAATAATCATCATTGAAATAAGTTCAGTAATTAATGAATAGATGTATTTATTGTTAAATTACCATGGAGAAGACTTGAATGAATTTGGTATATTTAAAAAATGAATTTTAGAAAACTGGTATGCCTTCAACTAGACCCTAATCACTGGAGTCTGGCTACCAACTTTCCAAGTTGAAAACGAGGATAACTCTTCTGTTGTTGCAGATAGGGGCACAAACTTGCTAATTAAACCCTAGCACAATGTTTTACAAGGTAAATCACATGAAATCACCACACATATCATGACTGAACAAATGGAAAGTTATTTTACATTATCATAGAAGGGAAACATACTTCAAAAAAAAGAGACTTAAATGTTTTGTAGAAAAAGCAAAACCCAAGATTTCTTTCAGAAAATAATGATCAGATTTAGTTGATATTCTAATTTTATATAATAGAAAAAAGGTTAATGTTTTATGGCTTTATCATGCTATAACCAAACATAATGAAACATCATCTAGTGAAAATTTTCAAAAGTATAGTACAATACATAAAATAAAAGCTACCCATCACCTTTTGAAACATACTCTTTGTAAACTGATTAAAACATATGAAGTGAAAAAATTATTACCCACACAGTGAACATATCAATAATTGAATTGGATTCAAAGAAAGCTACAGTAAATGTACTTGGATACATTGCAAAGACATAGAAAAACAACTTGTACCCAGAAATTTCATCTAGAGGAGGCTAATAATTCCATAACCCCTTTCTATAAAACTCCAGCTTGAGAGGAAACATTTAAATTTTGCAAGCTTTCTAAAGTTCTAAGTTCCTTTTCTCTGTTTTCTCAGTAATTTTCCTTGACATTTTATATGATTATCAAGTCTATTATTTATTTAAGTAAACACACTAGCTCATACTTGAACCCATATGTTTCTTCTTGACTCTGGATTTTATTTATGGTGCCTGTTTTATAACAATTTTGCATTTCCATAGCAACTGTGTTGGAATAATAAACAGAGGAGAGAGACTTCAGCTGTTTTATTCTGAATTGGTGGGGCTGTATTTAAGAAGGGTAGGTTTGAGCTAGAGAGAAGTAAAACACAGAAATAAAGTTGGAAATAACAAATTCATTTTATTTCATACCATTGGCTAAAGACTGAATGCATTTATTAGGCAAAAGATCACAGTCCTACTCTCTTAGAGTTACCCTAAACCTACTAATGCCACTTAACTTTCCGCTGATGTGTTCCTTACCAAACAATGCACTGTTACTAATGAATAGTTCTAGCTTGTTCCAGTGTTCTTTTTACTGTTTTCTAAACCTTAGGTACATTTGAACACATCTTAGCTAAGTGCATTACCAGATGACAAACAATAAAAACAACTATTAGGAATAAACCTCTGTACTAATGCCTTGCATACTTTCTGCAATTACTTTCAATAGTGAAGCTAAAATAGAAAAAAATACATATATACAAAACAAATAGACATATTGGATTTATAGAAGTGTGGAATTAGAAATGATTTTGAAATTTTTTTGCCTAATGAGAAAATGACCTTTTCTTCCAGTTTCAAAGAATTTTAGATACTGTCAATCTATTGCAGCTTCAATTAAATCCTGCCATCTCCTGAGACACGGCATCAAAATCTAATTCAGTTACAAGTAGCAATAACATTTAATTATCTCCTCTAGTTATCTATATTACCAAATGATAGTATTTCCTGAGAGCCACAGATGTCACTGTTGTAAGCAAGAACTATTTTGGGATATGTATAGGGTATCAAAATTACACTGACTTGGTTAATGCTTTTATTTTTATAGCTCATATTTATGTACAGCCAAAATCTGTTCCCATTCAAACCTGCTTCAAATAAAAATACTGGTAATATGTTCTTTCAAGGAACATTACTTGAACCTGCATCTCAATGTTCTTATTTATATATGGCAAGACCATGTTAAGCATATAGTAAACACAGGGAAAATATTAGATTTGATTTGTTGCAACAGATAAAATATTTATTATCCAGCACTAATATATACTAGAGAACAATAACCTTCTAGTTAAATAAAAACTTACTAAAATAAAATACATCATTAGCTTATCTGATGATAAGGTTGATATACATTATCTTTATAGGTTAGTATCATAATATTTTTCTCTTAAAACACAAATTAGAGGTCTATTTTTATCCCCACCCAAACACACACACATTTCTTTCCCAGCTATATTTATGAATATGTCCAGATTTAAGTTACTTAGATACAGTTGACAGAGTGTTCTGCACATTTCTAAACTTGAATATATCCAAAACTGAGGAGAATTTACCCATCATTCATACAAAGAGCAAATTCTTCTGGTACATTGGCAGTTCTTTTTTATGTGAGATCCTCACTATCATAATTGTTGAAAGTACATAACTCTGAAACATAAATTCTCCCCTCTATGCCTCTCTTCTGTAAGTCAAACTCTCCCTTAAAAATGTTTGCATGCTCTATGTAATCCCCAAACCTAACACATCTTTTAACTTTCCAAGAAGCAGAAAGATGTTAGACCGAAACAAAATTCAGTGTCAGAACATGAGGCCAAATATGGGGAATGAGTTATTTTTAGGAGTCAGCTATTTTGAGTCCTCATAAAATTCAAAAAAAAAATTACCCAAAGATATGTGAGACTCTAATAACACAGATGATCATTTTAGAGAATTGCCATATAGGTAGTTTAGGGCCACCTCTGATTAACTTGGTTTATGGTGATCACATAGTAAACTTACTTTACATGGTCTCATGCTCAGAATGAGCCCCTGTGATATGACAAAGATAATGGAAGACACACAGAGGCTATAAAAATAACTGATATGTGGCCTCAACCTTCAAGAGTTTCTGCAAATTTTCTTTGTTTATAAATTCCAGATGAATTAGAAGGGCTTCAGCCCACAGTCCTCAATGTAATTCCCTATTAAGAAATACCTATTTAGTTCCACTAATTCTTGTGGATACTCAGCTTCTATTGGGTACATTTTCTTCATTTTCATCTTATTGAAAAAAAAAAAAAAAAAAAAAAACCAAAGAACTTGGGCCAGTGATTATTCCTGTTGAGATCAGAGTTTCATTACATACTGGGGAAAGCTTTATTTTATATACAAGATTTATTATTTTCTTACTATATTCATTCTTTAAAAATTTTCCCATTTTTCTAAAATAATTACAATCTCATTTTAGTAGTCTATTTAGTCTATTCAGACACCTTCATTGGTGCTTGGTTGGTTTAACCTATCAGACTTGAGGGCTGTATGTTAGTAATCACACAGTAATGCATTATAGACTAAGGAATAATGTGAAAGCTCAGGCTGAGATGTCAATTATCAGCTTATATTGGCATTAGGTTCTACTTGAATTGACTCTATTCTGCTCTGGAGTACAGCGTTATTCATATAAATGAAAGTAAGTTGAAAGCGTGAAAGTAAAGGAAATTGTCTATATTATACATTCATTTCATTAACTCAAAATGTACTGAAAGTATTCCATATGCTAAACACTGATGTAGATAAAAGGCTCATTCAACATAGTGTGATGAGATCTAGAAATGCAAAATACAGAAAATCTTATGGAACATGTAGAAAGGACATTTAATGCACTCTTGGGAGGTCAAAGAGAGCTTATCATAACAGATAAATAAGAGGAATTGATCAATTAAAGTGAAGAGTTAAGCCAAATTATGAGGTTGGAGTGCAGGGTAAAAAACACATTCAGAATTTATATGGAGAACAGTAGAATAAGCTAGAGGATGATGTCATCAAGTCTGTATCACAGGAGGCTTATTCTGATTCCACTACTGGATTTGAATAAACAGAGGGAATGAAGTGTTGTTTGTGGTATCATAATAAAAGGTAGATAATATAATCTTGAACTATGGTTGGGTCACAGAATTGGAAGCCCAACACTCTAAAATAAAAAGACCGGTGCTGTGGCGCAGTGGGTTAAAGCCCTGGCCTGAAATGTGGGCATCCCATATGGGCTGCCGGTTCTAGTACTGCCTGCTACTTTTCTGATCCAGCTCTCTGCTATGACTTGGGAAATTCGTGGAAGATGGCCCAAATGCTTGGGCCCCTATAACAACGTGGGAGACCCAGGAGAAGCTCCTGGCTCTTGGCTTTGGATTGGTGCAGCTCCGGCCGTTGCAGTCATCTGGGGAGTGAACCAGTGGACGGATGACCACTCTCTCTGTCTCTACGTCTCTCTGTAATTGTCTTTCAAATAAATAAAATAAATCTTAAAAATAAAATAAAATAAAATAGACTGTCCCAGCAACTAAATAATCTTTTGTTTTCTCACTGTAGTTTTTAGTTCATATTCTTAAATATGAATTATTGGTTTGCTTATGCCAACAGATGTAAGTTTGGCCATTTGCATACACTAAAACTCAATATAATATTTAACTTTTGAAAACAATTTAAAAAGTTTTATTTATTTATTTTATTTGAAAGTCAGAGTTTTAACAGGAGGAGAGACAGAGAGGAAAGAGATTTTCCATCTGCTGGTTCACCTCACAAATGGTCATGACGACCATTGCTGGGCCAGCCAAAGCCAGGATCCAGGAGCATCACCTAGGTCTCTTACGTAGGTTCAGGGCCAAAGCATGTGGGCTGTCCTCCACTGCTTTGCAGGCACATTAGCAGGCAACTGGATCACAAGTGGAGCATCTGGGATTCAAACTGGTGCCCATATGTGATGTCAGCACTGCAGATGGCAGCTTAACCCACTATGCCACAGTGCTGGTCAGATTATTTTTAACTTTTGAAGTACAGAAAAGGCTTTTCATCTGGTGTGGTGGATGGTTTTAAGATAACTCCCTGATATCTGTCTTCTTGCATTCGTACCTCAGTGTAATCCCTCCCACCCCCCCCCCACACCCCACTTTGAACATGGATGGGAATTGTGATTTGTTCCTATATGCCTGCTTGAGATTATGTTACATATTGTAAATTATCTTTCCAACCAACTCATTGGGGAGACTACTTGCTGGCTTGATGAAGTAAAGCAGCTGTTAGAGCAAAGCTCACATAGTAAAGAAATGTGGAAATAGCTAAGCAATGAGCTGAAGCATTCAAGGATCCATTTGCTTCTAATATACCCCTACAAGTTTGGAAGAGGACCCTGAAACTCATGTAAGAATTCAGCCCCACTCAACAGCTTGATTGCAGGCTGAGATCCTAAAAAAATAGGGTCCAGTTAAAGCATGCCAAGAATCCCAGCTCACAGAAACTGTAACAGTAAATGTGCTGCTCAACACCTCCCAGCTTGCAGTTATCTGTTACTGGTAAGGAAAAAAACTATTATAGCTCATAACAATATTGAAGATATGGGAGGGAAAGCTGGAAGCAGGAAGTTCAGGCGCAAAGATGGAGGTGAAAATGACACATATAATAGCTGAAACATGAATCTTTGTGTCAGAAAGAGCTGATTTCAAGCTTTTAATCATTTTGTAATTAATTCAGTTACTTGGAAACATGAAATAATAATATCCTCCCTAGTCACTTTTATATTATAGGGCTATTATAATCAAAACAGCCTGGTACTTACATAAAAACAGACATGTAGATCAGTGAAACAGAATAGAAAACTCCAGAAATAAATTCATGTATCTACAACCAACTAATCTTTGACAAATGAGCTAGCATCATTCCCTAGAGTTCTTCAACAAATGGTGTTGGGAAAATCAGACTTCTGCATGCAGAATAAGTTTGAACTTAAGACCTGAAATCATTAAACTACCAGAGGAAAACATAAAGGGGATGCTACAAGACATTGGTTTAGGCAAAGACTTACTGAATAAGAACCCAAAAGCACAGAAAACAAAAGCATAGATAGACAAACTGGATTACATCAAGCTAAGGAAACAGTTAACAAAGTGAAGAGACAACCTACAGCATGAAAGAAAATATTTGCAAACTATCCAGACTATATAAGGAGCTCAGGAAACTCAACAACAAGAAAATAAACAATCCAGTTGAGAAATGGGCAAAGGGGGCCTGCATTGGGGCATAGCGCATTTGGCTGCCATCTGTGAGGCAGCAAATACTGATCCAGCTCCCTGTTAATGGGAATAGGAAAACAGTGGAAGATTGTTCACCTGCATGGGACCCTGCTACCTGCAAGGGAGACCTTAATGCAGCTCCAGGCTCCTGGCTTTGGCTTGGCTCAGCTGTTGTAAACATTTGGTAAGTGAACCAGCAGATAGATTTCTCTCTTTTGCTGTCTCCCCCTCTCTTTGCACCTCTGCTTTTCAAACAAACAAATAAATCTTTAATAATAAAGAAATGAACAAAACATATGAATAGACATTTTCAAATGAAGAAATACAATGGCCAACAGAAAAAATGCTCAGGGACACCAACCTTCAGGTGAAACACAAATACAATACACAAAGAAGTATCACTTGGTTATTATCCAAAAATTTAAAAGAAAAAATGCTGGTGAAGTTATGGACAAAAGGGTACCCTAACAAATTGTTTGTGGGAATGCAAATTAGTTTAATCATTATGTAAAACAGTATGGTAATTCCCAAGAAAAGTAAAAAAAAAGGTCTAATTTATGACCCAGCTATCCTAATTCTGGGAATATATTCAAAGGAAGTGAAATCAGCATATAAAAGAGATAACTATACTTCCATGTATATAACAGCTCAATTCACAATAACAAAAAATATCGAATCAACCTAGATATCCACCAATTGATGACTGGATAAATAAAATGTAACATACATACATGATGTATATATATAATTGTATATATTGATATACATGATGGAATATTACTCAGCCATAAAAAAGATTGAAATCCTGGCATTTGGAACCAAATTGATGGAACTGGACATCATTACACTAAATTAATAAGGCAGACTCAGAGGAGAAATATTACACATTTTCCCTTATTTGTGGAAGTTACTGTATAGAGAATACAAAAAATGCAAGAATGCCATGATATTTGATAGACAGTTATAAACATTCTTTCACTGAATCATACCATGTACTTGATAATATATACTCCTTTTTCTACACTGTGATATTTGTGATATTAATATCAATTTTCAAAAAAATAATATGAGTATGTATATAATGTCTACATATGAAGTGAATGGTACATATGAAGCAAAATCTTAACATTTGCTAAATTTTAAAACTACAAGTAAGCTGATAAAAATAAAATACAAAAGAATATATGAAAGAAAACTGTGTATGTGTATAAATCATATATATACATGGTTTAGCACAATTCTTAGCGTAAAATATTATTATACTAGTGTGTTCATCTTTGTGAGGAAAAATGACAGCTGGGCAGATAATTGTGGTGAGAATGTAAGTGGTGATAATTTTCAGCAATAGTTTCAGGTGGTATGTCTCAGTGACTACTACAATATGGATGGAAAAAGAGGGAGGAACAAGTGACAAAATACACAATTTCTAGCTTGGAAGACTGAGTAAGAACGATGTTATAATTGAAAGAAAAAGTGTAAAAGGAAAAGTTGATTTGGCTGAGGAGATAATGAGTTCTGTTTTGGCAGTGTGAAGTCAATGTGCCTGTGGGAGGACATCCATATGGAGACATCCAGTGTACAGCTGGAAATGCAGACTTAGTACTCAAAAGAGATCTGGGTATAAGGACAGATTTGTAGATAGTTAAGAATTACGTCACCCACAAACTACTCAGTGTTCATACACACATAAACACATACACACAATTCTAATACTATTTTAGTAAAAACATGGGAAATATATTCTTTTAGTAAACAATTGTGTACTGCTTTAATAAACAGAGTCCATGATGGAAAATACAGTTAACAGCAAAGGGGTCCTCCCTTCTTGCAGTGAAAGATGAATGAATAGTAAATCTCCAAACATAAGGGGGATTGTAAAGTTAACAAATATTATTAAGTCTCTTACAGGGGCTGACAAAATGATTCTAAGGCCATGCCCAGTCTGTTATCTACTTTTGTAGATAAAATTTGCTTGGAGCACAGCCATTCATTTCCATATTCTCTATTTCTGCTTCTGTGGCAGAGTCCAGTAGATGTAAGTGGCCTACCAAGCCTAAACATTTACTAAATGCACGTTACAGAAAAAAAACCTTGTTCTATCATATAGAAAAGGTAGTCTTCCAATTATGAAATGTCTGCAATACTGACTAACTTGCTAGTTCAGCCATATTTTCTATACATGGGTGGGTGTCTGATGTATGTAATTTTAGTAAAGCAAACTGAACGCTGAGATGAAATAAGTAATTTATTTAAAGATGAATTGCCTTTTCAAAAGCATTTTATTGTTTCATTTCTTGAATTATTTATTAATACATTTTTCGTTTTAAAGCAGTTTCAAATTTACAGAGAAATCACAATGATAGGATTTCCCATATACTCCAAACACCCAGTTTTCCTTATTGTCAACATTCATTTTTAATCTAAAATATAAGTATCATTATATATCATCTAAAAAGTCAGAGCAATGAGAACAAAATGTAAATGTGTAATGCAGTAATCATTTTTTTTTTACTTATGATTAAGGGAAGATGTTACTTGTCCAAGGTCAGATAAAAAAATCAATGACACATGAAATTAGAAATAGGAGTGGATGTGCTAAATGGGAGATTATGAGGATGAATGAATTAATGTCTTTAAAATGGCTTTAAAATGTGTGGGCTTCTTATAATGTGTAGACTCTTGCCTAAGGCAAATCATTACTAATATTTAACTTAATAATCCACTTTCTAAAACATGTCCTTTCATTAGTGCCTTGTTTATTTGAAACATGGTTTGGCTTGGTGTATTTGTATGCTGAGTGAAGAAATGCAAGAAAGATAACAATGGAAATTCTTGCAACATTTGAATTTTTGTTTTTTAAATGTGGAAATAAGTAAAAATAGGACAATGTGTCTTATTTTAGAAGTTACTTCTACTCTGTTTTTTGCTTTGTGCTTTTGAACATTTAATTGCTTCATAAAAAGGTGACCAATATTTATTCCTTAAACACATCGTTTATGGGGGCCAGTGTGGTGGAATAGTGGACTGAGCCTCTGCCTATGGTGCCTTCATCCTTTATGGGCACTGGTTCTTGTCCAGGTTGCTCATCTTCCAACTCAGCTCTCTGCTAATGGCCTGAGAAAGCAGTGGAAGATGGCCCGAGTGCTTGGGCTCTTGTACCCACATGGGAGACCCAGAGGAACTTCCTGGCTCCTGGCTTTGGATAGCCCAGCTCTGGCCTTTGAGGCCATTTGGGGAGTGAATCAGCTGACGGAAGACCTTTCTCTGTCTGTGACTACCTCTCAAGTGAATAAATGAAATCTTAAAAAAAAAATCCTTTCTGGAAAAATCATTTAAATATAAAATACCTTCACTGAAATACCATTTTCTTTGTTAAAAAAAAAAAAAAAAAAAAAAAACACTTGAAACCCTCATCATGATCACTAAGTGATTTTCTTCCTTTATCTGATCTCCTTTCTTCTGTCTTGCTGATTGGTAATGACTGCTCATTACAGTTATCAGGCATCATAATCCATAATGATATGGCAGCTGAGAGAGTGGCATGCAATAGAAGAAACCAACATTTGTTGAGCAAGTAGCATGTGTTCAGCAGTTCATGATGTGATTTATATGTCTTGTACAATATAGATGTGATTATCTTCATTTTCCATTTGAGAAAATTTGACAGGAAAGAGACTTGAACAACTTGCCAAAGGTTACATGACTTAAGGAAGGCCAAAAGTGTGGGGCTGGCATTGTGGCATAGTGGGTTAAGCTGCCAACTGCAATGCTGGCATCCCATATGGGTACCAGTTCAAATCCTGGATATTCCACGTTCAATCCAACTCCCTGCTAATGTGCCTGGGTCTTGCTAATGTGGCTTGGAAAGCAACAGGGGGCGTCCCAAGTACCTGGGCCCCAGTACCCACGTGGGAGATATTTTTCTCCAATAAAAACAGAGGGTAATCATAAGGCATTCTCTAAAAGTATGTATCAAATATAGCTGAAGTCATATTTCTTTTCAACTCTATCACAGCCTACTCAGAGACTGTGATATGTTGCTATGACTGAGCACAGCACTCCCACTCAAGTCACAGCTTGCCTCAAGGTTTGTGTACAACGTCAAATTTTTTATGGATATCATATCTTCACTGATACTATATGACAGAATCCTTTTTAGAAGTATAAGATAAATTTGTAGTACTACTATATTTTATAAAAACATTACTCTGAAACAATAATACAGAGGTTATGGTCAAATTTTGATGAAAATAAAATGATATATATCGTTCATCTAATAATCAGAGTCAAGATAAATGTCACCAAATTCTTCCAAAAGGAATTCAGAAACACCAGCCGCCTTAAACACTAAATATGAATATAGGATTTTATCTATTGTCTTACTTACTAAAGATCCAGGTGTCTTATATAACTATTTATACATGGCTCTTTGGAGTAAATATTAGTATTAGTTTTATATTTGGCATATAATTTAAAAAATCATCTGTGATTTTCTGTGAACATACCCATCATGTACAACCTTGAGCCAGGGAAAGACTATCTAGTTTCCAAATAATCAAAGTCAAAGCAAATATTTGGAATACAACTTACTGAAAATTTGGCCATTATATATAACTTAAGCCTTCTAAGGTACTGTAAACAAGACTAATTCTTAATAATGCACATAGAAACAAGACTGCCTCAAGCTATGTGCAGCCTGGTATACATTTGGTAATTTAAGAGGAGGTTTTAACTATGTATGATTTAGCCCTTATAGAGCCTCCTAGATGCTAGTGAGAAACAATGGCACTGGAATGAGACAAATCTCTATATAAATCACAGTTCTACCATTTACAAATGTTAATATCAGATAAGATTTGAACATTTCTAAGACTAGGTTCTTCTAATAATAACTGAGGAGAATAATAATGTCAAGATTATAGTAAGGATTAGATAAATTTATATGAAGGAGCTTAACAGATCCTCACAACATTAGGGTTTTATAAAATGGGATTATTCCCTACTATAATTGGTTTTATAAACTAGACCAATGTTCTGCAGTTACAGCAGATTACACTCAATACAGTAAGAGTTAAAATAACATATAAACTCTAAATTCTTCCTTTATTCAAGGGATTGATCTAGGTATTTGATATACATGGATAATCTCTTTTAATCTCATAACTAGGTACTACAGTTGCAACTATTTTGCAGATGAGAAAAATAAATTTTAGAAAAACACTTAGGCTCAATATCAAATGGCTAGGTATCCTGGTCCCACTTGGACTATTCTAAAGATTCTCATAAGCAGTCCTTTGGAAATAGTTATATAAAACATGGAAATGAAATAATTTGGGAAAGGGTAGAATTTCCAAATCTAGCAACAGTAGAGAAAATAAAAACAAAAAACCCAGAAGGAATGCACCCTACATAGCTTCTTGGAAAACATGTTCTGATAACATGATGCTTATCACCTCCCAACTTCAAGTCTTAGTGGATGCTAGTGTTATTTCTATATAAATCTGTGATTTGAAAAAGAAATTTCATCTGTTACATTGCAGTTCATCTTTTTTTTTTTTTTTTAATAGGCAGAGCTGACAGAGGGAGAGAGAGAGACAGAGAGAAAGGTCTTTCTGTTGCCGTTGGTTCACCTTCCAATGGCCGCCGCGGCTGGCGTGCTGTGGCCGGCGCACCATGCTGATCTGAAGGCAGGAGCCAGGTGCTTATCCTGGTCTCCCATGGGGCGCAGGGCCCAAGGACATGGGCCAACCTCCACTGCACTCCCGGGCCACAGCAGAGAGCTGGCCTGGAAGAGAGGCAACCAGGACAGAATCCGGTGCCCCGGCCGGGACTAGAACCCGGTGTGCCGGCACCGCAAGGCGGAGGATTAGCCTAGTGAGCCGCGGCGCTGGCCGCAGTTCATCTTTTACATAACCTTATGAGGTTATGAAAACAACCTCATCACTATATAATCTTTCAGACACTCATTAACATCGAAGATCATAGTTTTTGGCTTGATTTAGGGCTCCACATAAATTCCCACCTCTGTAATTGGACAAAATATTGAATAAGGCAAGGAGGATACACTCTTCTTCACTCTCATTTTCATGTTCCCATGTGGGGCATTTTTTAGCACGAGCAAAGATTAAGGGGCCTGAACTGAGAACTAATACTAATTTAGTTGACTTTAGAGCATATGCACATTTACATAGAACTGTAAACCATTCTGAAATTTCCAATTCAATTGAAATTAAACGTTTGTGAGAATTTTCAGTAACTTCATGAAATGTGTATAAAATGGACATTTGCCTCTTGTTCCCTCATAAAAGTAAGTACTGATAACCACTGAATGACTGGTGGCCAGAAGAACTTCTTGCCCCTTATTTTCTAATATAAATATGAAATGACTATAAGTACTAATGAAAATGCTGTTCAATTTTTATACAGAATATTTTTCCTTTTATCAGTCAAAAATTAATTTCCAAAGGTAATGACATGTTAATCATTGCTCTTTTTATCCCACAACATGAAATGAACAACCATCTTAATTCATCTATCATAAATCAAGATCATGATAGCCCTTAAATATCTATTCTTCATTTGACACATTTGCTCTAGCAATAATCTTTTATGGTTATTAATCGTTATAAAATATCATCAAAACTTCAACTGGAATACACTATTGATAGATTACAATTCTATTTTCTGTGAGCTCTCAAAATATGATTCTACATATATTTATCTATTTCATTCCTTATTTCTATCATCTGAAAATAAATTTAGAAGCATGGTTGCTTGACTAGAGCAGTAAAGGAGTTAACATGAGGTACACCAGACTGCCATGTTGAAAGAGAAATGGAAAAATTAATATAAATAAATGAAGAAATTCAACAGATTATAAAAACAAAAAAAACGAAGGGTGTATAACCATGCAACTTCATGGACAGTGACTACACATACAAGCAAATGAAAGCAGCTGACCACGTACCCACACACCTTGGCAGAGGTGCACTCCACACTCGCCGGCCACCACCAAGACAGATGATCTCTGATGTTCCTTCTAGTCGATAACCCAATGAACAGGAGAAGGTCAGAGTGTCACCAACCCCAAAGCTGAATCCAATTCGGTTACCATACTGAGGAATTCCAGGATCTTCACAAGGTTCAAGGTTGTATTCTATAAATTAGGAAGGAGGACAGAGAAAATTCTATTGGTTATACCTATTATTTGCAAATTGAGTATATTTAATGCATAGTCATATTTTTAAAATATATTTATAACCATGGAAACATGCTATTAGTGCACATATTTCCTTCTTTTGTGAAAGATCTAATAGCTTAATGAGCACTTTCATACATGAAAATCAACATTGATAAGAAAATATCATCTTCTGTCATTCTGAAATATAAATTGAAAATGTAACTATATATCTAATATCCTTTCCTCCACATTAGTAACATTTCCATTTCATAGATTTTTGACTTATAATAATGGGAAAAGAAATTTATATTTACAAACAAAAATAAGATTTGAAATTAAATAATTTCCACTTTTGAAATAAATTTTACTTACTAGTTTTAATTTAAATGAAAAAAGTTATTGTATTTCTGGTATAAAAAGAGTTCACATAATTCATACATATATTCTGAAAAACATATAATTCGAGATGCAAAGGGCTATGTAAGTGCCTGCACATATGAAATTGTTTTATTGCAGATTTATTTAAGAATTTTTTCTCAAGCAGTGAATGATCATCATGAAAATGAAGAACCAGGCGGGCGCCGCGGCTCAATAGGCTAATCCTCTGCCTGCGGCACCAGCACTCTGGGTTCTAGTTCCAACTGGGGCACCAGTTCTGTCCCAGTTGCTCCTCTTCCAGTCCAGCTCTCTGCTGTGGCCAGGTGCTTTGGCCCTGCACTCGCATGGGAGACCAGGAGGAAGCGCCATTTGGAGGGTGAACCAACTAAAGGAAGACCTTTCTCTCTGTCTCTCTCTCTCACTGTCTAACTCTGCCTATCAAAAACAAACAAACAAAAAAAGAAAATGAAGAACCAAAAATGTCTTCAGGGTATGAGGGTATAGTTGATTAAAAAATAGCATAATTTATATACAGTTTAAGAAGTAGCCTTATTAAAAACAGTCTCAGAGTATCTACTTCATAATTACAATAGAGTAGGAGGTTTTATTTATGTTGATTAGCTAATGTTTTAAAAATCTATTTGGATATATTTTAATATTCCAGATTAAAGTAATTATACTCATTTACTTATTTATAAGATAAGCATGTCCATATAGACACTGTAATACTAATTTAAGAATGTGGTTGGTGCTTATATCATTAATTTGTGGAAAAATAAAATTTCAAAAATAGAATTAATAAGTTTATTTTGATGCAAAAATTTTTGAAATACATGGAAAATTTTTTCATAATACACATTTTCATGACTTTCAGAAGACCTTTCATGTATATATGTGTGTGTGTATGCACATTTTAATGTGAGAAAGTTGGCATTCAATTTATTTATTAATTTCTATCTGTATTAAGAAATAATTATCTGTCTCACTATTCTATTCCACTAGAAAGTAGAACCATATATGGTAAGATTACATCTTATTCTCTTTGGTCTTAGACACATTTTTCCCTGTAATCGAAGTCATGCTATTGTTTATAAATGAAATTATAAAAAAAGGAGTAACTATGTTAATTTGAAGAAAAAGTTAAGGTTATCTTAACCTTGGCCTGTTCCTATACATTTCCAAGACACATAAGACCAGAATATCATTGGTTTAATTAACATTTCATTTTCTATTCTAACTGAAACTATAAAATATACATTTGACTTCTCACTCAAAGTTCACCAAGACATTATCTAGTTTTCTTCTCTTAATTCTGCAGGAGTGTAAGATAGGAAATGTAACTGTTGTACTTCTAGTACATTTTTAGGGACTTAATTTATTTTTTGCTTTTGTCTAAATGTTTTTATTACCAATCATTAAGGTATTTCAAATTTCCTTAAAATTTGTTGACAGATATTTCTTTCAATTTTCTTCTACTTTAAAAATCGTTCTTCATTTTCGCTAATTCTCCCTCTTTAGCCATAAGTGGTGTTCATACTTTTAAAAACTTTATTGAGGCTGGCATTGTAGCGCAGCAGGTTAAACCACCACTTGTGATGCCAGTATCAGAGTGGGGGTTCAAGTTCTGGCTATTTGGCTTCTGATTCAGCTTCCTGCTAAGGTGCCTGGAAAGGCAATAGAAGATGACTTAAGAACTTGGGCCCCTGCCACTCAGGTGTGGGAGACCAGAATGGAATTCCTGGTTCCTGGCTTTGGCCTGGCCCATACCTGACAGTTGCCACCATTTAGGGAATGAGCCAGTGAATGGAATCAATCAATCTCTCTCTCTCTCTCTCTCTCTCTCTCTCATTCTCTGCCTTTCAAATAAATAAATATTTTCTAAAAACCTTGATTTTTTAAAAGGCACTAAAGAAGTATTTTGTTTGTTCCTTTATTTTCTCACCAGAGAACGTAATGTTGAATCCTTCATATGATATTGAAAAATCTGAAATGAAGCGCAGTTGAGCCCTGAAATTTCCATAGAGACCAGCATTGATTGTTGAAGGAAGTTCAGAACCAGTCAGGCGTGCTAGTGGTTGAGTAAAACTACCATTCTCTGTGATCAGTAAGTAGTCATGATGGTCTTCCAAATGAAATGTGTGGAAATTGAACTGCACACCTATTAAGAAATGCAGTAAAATAAGATTTACTAGGCATATCAGTAATACACAAAAAGTTATTACTAAACTAAAACCAGTATTCTTATAAATTATTTTTCTGAAAATGAAAAGCAGTGCTATAAATATTCCAAAAACATATTATGGTATTATCCTTATTTTTTGTGCTTTCTTCAGTTTCCTTATGTGAGATATAGTGAGTTATGCCTCAGAAACTGCTTAAAAGTAAAATTCAAAAATCAATGCCTGAAACAAAAACAACTGAGTGTTCAATTTCAAGGGAAATACACATCCTTTGTTTATAACAGAGGGACAGTTTCCTGGTGAATATTTTACATGCCTTCTTAGTAAAATTTCTTCCTCCAATTTCCTCAAAAAAAAAACATAAAAATAGTGCTTAATAACATAAATATCAACTTCAAAAAATTCTTTAGAGAGAAACATAGAGCAGACAAAAGGAGGTACTATTTATTAAAGGAATGCAATGCTTTTTCACCCTTTTTTATATATTTCAATATATACATATACTGGAAAAAACATATAGATGTTCAGCTCATTAAATTTTCACAAACACAACTTTGGAAACAGCACTCAAACCAAAAGGCATGACATTATCAAAATCTAAAGAACAACATTCTATTTTGTGAATATACCAATTCATTTATCTGTTCAACTGCTGATGTCTTCTAGGTAGTTTACACTTTATCATGAGTTTAGATAATGCCTCTGTTAATATTCAAGTATGATTTGATGAACATATGTGCTTATTTCTGTTGGGTAAATATGTAAGAGAGGGATTACTGAATCACCAAGATAATAATGCATGCCCAGTTTTAACAAATAATATGTTACAAAGCAGCTATGCTGATTTACATTTCCATAGGCAAGTATGGTTGCTCTACAGCTTTACCAGTACTTGACCATTTGGGGTTTTCACATCTGTTTCATTCTGGTGAGTATATAAAAGTTCATATTATTTTTTATTGACACTGTCTAGAGCACATATAGAACACTAACAACTTCATTCTTTCACATACACATACACAAAGCATCTTGCGTATAAGGTACCATATGGAATGAAGTATGACTACCACATGCATTCTTCCTCTTGTCGTGTTTTATTATTATTCATAATAATGATAATCACTAAAATTTCTATTGAGGAAATTCTAATCCTCAGAGTGGGGTGGGCATTTGGCACAGAGGTTAAGTTGTGACTAGGGATGCTCACATCTTGTATCAGAGTCTGGGAATTAGAGTCCTGGCTCCACTTCCAACCCAATTGCTGCTGCTGAGCACCCTAGGAGGCAGGAGTTGATGGCTCAAGTACTTACGTACATGCCACCCACCCGGGAAATCCAGACTGAGTTCTAGGTTCTCAGATTTGGCCTGGCTTAACCCTATTTCTGGCATTTGGAATCTAAACCAGCAAATAAAACATATTGCTATTTCTTTTTCTCTATCTCTGTCATTCAACAATTAATCAAATAATAAGTTTTTTAAAAACTTCAGTAATATTTATTCATTTACATGTTAGTTCCGAATTCTGGGAACTGCTGGAGTCTCCACTGTTTTAATATACAAAAGTGATATGAAAACAAATAAACTGAATGTACAGGCAATGGCAAAGCAAGATTATTATTGCTTTATGACATGGGAAAGATTTGAATTATTGAAGATACTATTTTGAAATGCTGTTTCAAAATACAGTAGATTTTCTTTTTCTTCTCCACAATGTGCAGGAATAAGAGCCATTTTAAAGGAAGTAAATATAGGCTTCATCAATAGAAATTCTTGGTAGTGAGATTATGTTTGTTCTGGAAAAGCACATTTTCAGAGATACTGATATCCTTTGATATCAATAAACTGGTATATTTTCAAAGAAAGTTGATTGGAATGGTGATTAAAATGAAAATATCTTGTGATCAAGAAATGAAGGAACTGGGAGTATTTTGTTTGAGAAGAAAATACTTGGGATAAAGGTGCAAGGGTAGAGAAAAACATAGTGGTGCCAGAACTGTGAGTTGATATGTTTGAGGACGTTTAGGATAGAGTAAAAATTGGGGGTTTTTGGTTGTTGTTGCTGTTGCTGTCCTCTAATTCTATAGGGCAGAACAACAATAAATTTTGTAGAATAATTGTGAAGTGATTGGATCTGTACAAAAGCTAGGTAGGTTTTCTCAAGTAAGCTTCTAATCAATAAAAGTATCTGTATTGCAGCAGTTCATCATGTTTCTGGAACACCACAGAAATGAGTGTGCTGGCTGTGAGAAGTTGGACTCCATTACTTAAATGATTTCTCCCAACTTCAAGAGATTATCTTTCATATAACTTTGATTATACTTTGGAAGAGCTGTATCTCAGAGGATCTTGGTTAGCTCTGAAAAGAAAGGCCTCTAAATCTGCATTTCTCGCCATGTAAATACAGATTTAATTAAAACTTGCAACCTGTTAAGATGCAAAACCTAAGTGCTAATTAAACCTCTATTTACATAGCAAGCAGTATGTAGCCCTCCACTTTCTTGTATAGTATCAAGGAATGTATTTTAAAGCCTATTAATCCACTGTACACAGGAATAATAGAATACTCTGGTTAACTTCCAGCAAAGAGATTGTATTCTGGATATCAACAAAAATCATAGTTTACAAAGTCTACCTCAAGCCTGATGACCAGTACCACAATATTTAACATTTTTTCTCAGTAACATTTAATGTACTATAGAAATCTAAACATAACAATCACTTATATTCCTCACTTCCCCAATAAAATGATGTATATTTTTAGTAAAGGTTAACTCTTTGTTAAAACACCAATACAGTTTTTATTTTAAAAAATTGCAATAGTGTTTTCACATTGCTAGGAATTTTTTGTTTGTTTTAGATTTTTTATAGTAAGTATAATATAATAGTAAAATCAGTAATGGCATTATAATAACAGAGCTAAAAGAAAAACTACTTCTTGAAAGTAGTTTTTTAAAGAAATAAATTATTTTTAATAGATTAGGCCATGGAGATTTACAGGTTAATAATTTTCATTCATATTTATTTTCATATATTAGGATGATCATTTCCCACTGTTAAATTGTTACACTGATCAATAGCATTGTTAATTTGCTAATTGGTTGTATTGCATGAATGAACCATATTTAGCACTACAGAGTCTTTCATTTACGTGTAAAAGGACATTTATTTACATCTACTACAGCACAGTGTAATTTTACACTTCAAAGTTCAATTATGTGAGATACATCTTCAGCTAGATTTTAGAGAATTTGAGATGTAAGAACATATAGAATTGTTATAAATTTATATGGGACTATAGTTATAATAAATAAACATAAATAATTTATAAACAAGCACATATAAAATGTGATATTTGCTTTACAATTGGCTCAGCTCTTCAGAGCATCTTTGGATTCCTCTTGGAAGTTCTGAAATCGACCATACTATACCACAGACAAAAGCCATCCTATCTGAGATTTTGTTGATATAATATTCCAAATGATATTAGTTATTTTATCAAAAGAAAACAAATATCTCATATCGCCATTATGACAAAAACAAGAGCACATCATAACATTCTAGAAAATTAATTCCAATCTTCCCTGTAGTTAATTAAATTGAACTTTGTTTTAGCAGAGTTTAGTACTGTGCTTCTGCTCATGGAAGATGACTGTTAAGGACTAGGAAATAATAAAAGTCCCCATGAAAATTCCGAAGCTAGCCCAATTCTGATTGCTTGAGGTAAAGTACCTTTTCCATGGGTTACATCAACAGTCCAGGTACAATTCAGAGAATTTGGGTAAAATTCTGGGTAACCAGGTGATAAGATTGTTCCACTAGGCCCTCTAACGTCTCCTCCACATAATGCTGAAAATATAAAGAAATACAGTGTGAACAATCAGAGAGAGGCCAACACTGAACAAATCTCTTACCTGGTCTCTTGAAAAAGGATGAGTCCCATTATCTTACCTAAGCTACTTCTTGGTAACAACATAAATTTAAAGACCTCTTCCTATATAAGAAAATCATTTCAACCATCATAGCACTAGAGAAGACAACTGGATGAATAATCTCTGAGTAGTAGTACTGGCCCCAAGTAAACATAGATCAACTCACTACATTTAAATTTTATGTACAAACTTACAGATTGCTAAATATAAGCAATATTAGCATGTGAAATTAATTGTTTAGGAGCCCCTCCTATTTTCTTTTAAAGATTTGATTTGATTTATTTATTTGAAAGGCAGAGTTACAGAGAGAGAGAGAAGAGAGGAGAGACACACAGAGAGAAAGAGAGGAAGAATCTTCCATCTGTTGGTTCACTAACTCATGGTTGCATTGGCCAGGGCTGGGCAAGCGGAAGCCAGGAGATTCTTCAGTGTCTCCCACGTGGGTACAGGGGCCCAAGCACTTGGGCCATTCTCTGCTGCTTTCCCAGGTGCATTAGCAGGGAGCTGGATCAGAAGCAGACCAGACAGGACTCAAACCAGAGCCCTTCGGAGATGACAGCACTGCAGGCTGAGGTCCCAAGTTCCTCTTATTAAGCATGAAGGAAATGAACTATTACTGATGAAACATAGTCATAAATATTTCTAGAGGGATATGTGTCATTTTTCATACGATTCCTTTAAAACAGCAAAGTAAATTGTCTAAGTTTTGGAGTTCGCTTCTAAAGTTCTACATTTCTTTAATTATTATTTTTTCAATGTTATTTGAAAGTTAGTTACACAAAGTCAGGGACAGAGAGAAAAAAAGAGCGAGGGAGAGTGAGAATCTTTCATCCAGTGTTTCACTCCCCAGATAGCTGTTATGGCTGGAACTGGGCCAGGCTGAATCCAGGAATCAGGAGCCTCTTTCAGGTCTTCCCATGTGTGGAGGGGTCTAAATACTTGGGACATCTTCTGCTGCTTTTCTCAGGCCATTAGCAGGAAGCTGGCTCAGAAGTAGAGCAGCAGGGACAGAAACCAGTACCCACTAATGGATTAGCATTATAGGCAGAGGCTTTGCTCACTATGCACAATGTCATGTAGAATGAAAAAAGAATTTTTTTAAAGAGCACAGATTTTGTAACTAAATTTCCCAAATTAATATAAATAAATAAATGTTTATGAACTTAAGTCAAATACATTAAAATTTGATTTAACATTTGATTATTTGAGAACAAATCATTGCACAATGTTTTCCATTATATCTCCAATCACGAGTGCTTATGATTTGTCAGAAAATTTTATCAATGTTAGAAGTTAGTAAAGACATAGGTAGACATTGGTGTAGTAGTTAAGTTGCTACTTGGGACACTCTCATTCCAGGTCTTTCATGCCTGGTTCAAGTCCCAGCTCCTGTCTTTCTGATCCAGCCTCCTGATAAAGCTCATCCTGGGAGGCAGCAGATGATGGCTTAAGTACTTGACACCCAAGTGGGAGACCCAGATAGAGTTCTGGGTTCAGAGGTTTAGCCTGGCTGGTCATGGCTGTGGTGGGCACTTCAGGAGTGAATGAGTGGATGGATGATTTCCCTGTGTCTGTCTCCTTCAAATGTTCAAGTCTGTAGTGCTCCATGCCTGATCTAGCTTCCTGCTAATGCACCTAGGAAGGCAGCAGAAGATGGGCTCAGTGCTTGGGCCAACTACCACCCACCTGGGGGACCCGGATGGAGTTCCAGGCTGCTGGCTTGGGTCTGGTCCAGCCCTGGCAGTTACAGCCATTTAGGGTAGTGAACCAGCAGAGAGAAGATTTTGTTCTGTGTCTTCCTCTTTGTAACTCTATCTTTTAAATAAATAAGTTTTTTTTTTTAAAGGAAAATGCTCTACTAGGTTAAAACCTGTATTCCCATTTGATAGGACTTTATTTCATACAACTAGAATAAAACTTCTCAATGAACAGAAGGATGAAAATTAGTTAAATTATTGCCAAAAATTCAAAAATGTTAAAAAAGACCAGCATATCAGCCAGGTGCTCTTCTGTGAGCATGTGTGCACATGTGTATTATGAGTGTGTAGGGAATAGAGGGAAACTTTTTCTGTACATCCACATCCTGCTATCTTTAGCTGGGGGGTGGGGCTGGCGATAATGTCTTGAGAATTTCCTGTCTGCAAGGTGTACCTATATAGCTGTGTAGAAGTTGAGAAGTTAAAAGGACATTCTTGGGCCAGCGCTGCAGCTCACTAGGCTTATCCTCTGCCTGCCGCGCCGGCACCCCA
This sequence comes from Oryctolagus cuniculus, assembly GCF_964237555.1. NCBI lineage: Eukaryota > Metazoa > Chordata > Mammalia > Lagomorpha > Leporidae > Oryctolagus > Oryctolagus cuniculus. Next base: position 138,085,315 of record NC_091437.1, read on the forward strand.
GGTTCTAGTCCCGGTTGGGGCGCCAGATTCTGTCCTGGTTGCTCCTCTTCTAGTCCAGCTCTCTGCTGTGGCCCAGGAAGGCAGTGGAGGATGGCCCAAGTCCTTGGGCCCTGCACCTGCATGGGAGACCAGGAGGAAGCACCTGGCTCCTGGCTTTGGATCGGCGTGGAGCACCGGCTGCAGCGCACCAGCCGTGGCGGCCATTTGGGGGGTGAACCAATGGAAGGAATACCTTTCTCTCTGTCTCTTTCTCTCACTTTATAACTCTTCCTGTCAAAAACAAAAAAACAAACAAACAAACAAAAAAAGACATTCATCAAGTGAAGGATTAAAGTACTAAGTAGTATATAATGTATAACACATTATAACATTTAAGAGGAGTGATCCACAACTAATATATTAATAATTATGTGAAACACAGAGGGAGGGTGGAGGTCCAGGGCAGCAGTTAAGATATTGCTTGAGATGCCCATATTCCATATCAGAAGGCCTGGGTTCAAATCCTGGCTCCAATCCAGTTTCCAGCTTCCTGCTAATGCCTACTCTGGGAGATAGCAGGTAACTGCTCAAGATCCCTGCTACCCACGTGGGAGATCTAGATTGAGTTCTAGGCTCCTTGCTTTGGCCTGGTCCAATCCCAGCTACTGCAGGCATTAGGGAGTAAATAGAGGATAAGAACCTACTCTCTCTGTGTGTTTGTTTCTGAATTTCAAATAAATAAAAGTAAATAATTTTAAAAAAAATACACAGAGCAGTCTTTTAAAACGTTCAATGTCATGCTATGAGAAGTATGCCACATTGTTCTTTCTTAGATTTGAATAGTTGAACAACTTCTGTTTTCATTTTTTTAAAACCTGTCAGAGTTAGATTTCTGTCAGTTATAATCACATAAACATTGACTATTACAAATAATATTGTACAAAATTCAAGGAAGGCATGTTGTTGATTTCTTTAAACCTTGTTATAAAATACAAATTGGCCTAAGCTGTTCCTAAAAAATGATGATACTGACAGTACTTGAAAATTTAATCACTACATGACAAATGTGATCTCCCACCATAAAAAAAACTGTACAAAAGTTGGAGATAGTCCTATAAATAGAAATTAAAGCCTAGAACTAAATAATGGATAGATTTACATTGACTGTGCTTTATGATAAAGTAAATATGAAAACACTTCTCTGTCTTAGAAACATTTTTTCTCACTATATTTTCATATACGGATCTTGAAAAATTAGGATCTTTGTTGAATTCTCATAGAAACAGAAAAATAAAAAAGGACACTAGTATGTTACCTATGATAATTAGTAACTTGCCATCACAAGGCAGCCTGGGTAAGTTGCTATGATGCTGTGTAGCAAGTTAGAATTGCGGGGAATAAACTGCGCTTCTGTCTGGACTAGTGCAATTGCCTTCCAGAGCTACAAGTGAATGTGCATTGTTTGTATTTATGGGGAACAGAGGGAAAGCAAATGCTGTGCTCTTTCACTGCATTTGTCTGATGTGAACTTGGCGTGTGCAATGAATGTTCTTTCTCAGACTATCTACAAGATGTATTTAAAATGCTAACAACAGCACACACACACACACATAAACATATGCATATGTATATACACATAAATGCATTATATTTTACAGCATTTTTAGGCATAGGGAAAATATCTGATTATCAATATTATTTTATTAATATTTTGATAGCATAAGTTGTCAAAATTCCAGAGAGTCTTTATAAACTATGAAAAATTTATATTTATGTTAAACTTCACATTTTATACAACTATACTGATTTTTTTATTGCACATGTTTTGTACATTGAATGAGTTCTTACCATCACACGTTGGAAGGGGATGACTCCACCAGTGATTTTTTTCACACAGAAGTGGTTCTTCATGGCTTAACCTGTACCCTGGATCACAACTAAATGAAACAGTAGATCCAATAGAGAAGTCATGACCGTAGCGACGGCCATGTACAGGTATGCCTGGGTCCAAGCAAGAATATGTGTTCACTGTAACACCTGAGAAACAAAGAGTATATAAAAAAGGAGAAATTTGATAGATTTCAGACAGATTCCTATTTCTTCAAACAACAGAGGATGATGATTTTTCACAAATAAATTAATATACTCAAAGCACCATTTTAAAAAGTATTTTAATATTTTAAGGTTGGCTTTGTGGCATTGCCTGTGACACTGGCATCCCATATGTGCACCATGTTGAGTCCAGCTGCTCTACTTCCAATCCAGTTCCCTGCTATTGGTCTGGGAAAAGCAATAGAAGGTGACTCAAGTGCTTAGGCCCCTGTACTCATGTGGCAGACCCAAATGAAGCTCCTGAATCTTGGCTTCAGCCTGACACAGCGTTTGGCATTACAGCCATCTGGGGAGTGAACCAATAGATGGATAATCTCTCTCTCTCTTGCTCTCTCTCTCTCTGTCTCCCCCCAACTGTAACTTTGATTTTCAAATAAATAAAGAAACATAAAAAATTGTATTTAACAAGTTTTTTTTACCAATAAGGATAAAATTCAGATTAATTATATAATAGTGGGATGAAAAGATAAAATTATGTATCAAACTTTGTATTTTAGACATTTTGTATATTTGGACACACACACACATATATGTATACAATAATAATCATAGTTGTAATTAGCATTTCCAGAAGTTATTATATTCCAGGCACAGTTATAAATATTACATAAAAATTTCTTCATTTAATAATTATGAAAGGAGCTGTCATTGTTGTATAGTGGGTAAAGACACTGCCAACAGTGCTGGCATTTCATGTGGGCATCAATTCGAGTCCCGGTTACTTCATTTTCAATCTAGCTACCTACTAATGTGCCTGGGAAAGCAGTGGAGATGGCCCAAGTTTTTGGGCCCCAGCACTCAAATGGGAAACCAGATGAAGATCCTGGCACTTGGCTTCAGCAATCTGCAAGTGAGCCAGCAGATGAAAGATTCTCTCTGTCTTTCTCACTCTCTTTGCCTCTCCTTTTCTGTGACTATATCAAATAAATAAATAAATCTTTAAAAATAATAATAATTACAAGAATATGGGACCAGCATTCTGGCCAAGTGGGTAAAGCCTGAAAAGCCAGCATCCCATAGGGTGCCAGTTCTCACCCTAGCTGCTCCACTTTCTATCCAGCTCCATACTAGTATGCCTGGGAAGGCAGCGGAAAATGGCCCAAGTGCTGGGGCCCCTGCCTCAACATGGAAGATCAGAAAGAAGCTCCTGGCTACTGGCTTTGGATTGGCCTCGCTCTTCTGTTGCGGCTATTTTGGGAGTGAACAAGTGGGTGGAAGATCGATCTCTCTCTCTCTCTCTCTCTCTTTCTCTCTCTCCCTCTGCCTCTCCCTCTCTATATATATAACTACGCCTCTCCAATAAATAAATAAATCCAAAAAAATGAATTGGCTACTTCTGAGGTTCCCTGTGTACTGAGAAATGTTTAGAAACATTCCTTGCCTCAATCTGGTATACTTCAGTATCACTTCTCCAATCAGGTCAATAAAAATGTCATCAGATATACTGTCACTTGATTCCTGAGATACAAATTAAGGTATAATAAACAATTATCTTTTTCTTCCTAAATGAGAAATTTGAACAATAACTACTTCTTCTATATTCTAACTAATGCTTCTATATTCCACAATATATTAATTACCATTTAGAGTTGCATGATTATATTAAATCACATTCACATAATAAAATATTTATTTGAATGAATTACCCAATTTTAAGTTTTTTAAAAAATTCTTTTTATTTGACAGATACAGTTAGACAGTGAGAGAGAGAGACGAAGAGAAAAGTCTTCCTTCTGTTGGTTCACCCCCCAAATGGCCGCCACGGCTGGAGCTACACCATTCCGAAGCCAGGAGCCAGATGCTTCTTCCTGGTCGCCCATGCGGGTCAGGTGCCCAAGCATCCTCCACTGCCTTCCTGGGCCACAGTAGAGAGCAGGACTGGACGAGAAGCAACTAGGACTAGAACCCGGTGCCCATATGGGATGCCGGTGCCGCAGGCGGAGGATTAACCAAGTGAGCCACAGCGCCGGCCCTGAATTACCCAATTTTAAATGAAGCTAAATAAAAATACTATATAATAGATTTTGAATTTAAAAGAGGTAAATTGTACATTTTAAATATATTTATCAAGCATATTCATTTCATTTCAATGCTGGTTTTAATAGGAAACTAAGCTGCTCCTGGAATTGTATTTATTTTGAAACTAAATAATAAATGATAATGATACTACTACTACTACTAATAATAATAATAAATAGAAGTGATTTTCCTGTTGGGAGAAGGGGGCAAAAAATTGTACTGAAAACCAAAAATACATTATGTTACTGAAGTCTACTCTAGGTTGTTACTATTTTAACACATTTTGAAAACTACAAATAGCCTTATCTTATTGTTACAGTTTTTGCAATGCCCCTGTTTTTAGTGGAAGATAGAGGAGGGCACAAATTGCCTGGGGAAAGGGAATAAAATGGAAACACAGAGTGTGAGCAGTAGTAGCTTTGCAGAAAATCTTTTCCATAGAATTTTGGTTCAATGTGAAAATCTAATCATTTTCTCTTTTAATAGATTTGAAAGTCAATATGCTTTAAAATTTATCATTAGAAAGCTATTGCCTCTGACCTAATCAATATTAAGGGTGATTTTCACCAACCTCATCCTCATTCAGCTCTTAGCTTCTACTTTGCATTAGTCCTAATTACTTGGACAATGTCACCAACCACCTATTAGTTACAGATTTGATGTTGGAAGATATGCTTCTTGTTTATCTTATTCATGTTAATTCGTTTCAATTAAATCTCATTAATTTATATCTTATTATATATCAGCTGTTATGCTACACTTTTTTTTTTTTTTTTTTTTGACAGGCAGAGTGGACAGTGAGAGAGAGAGACAGAGAGAAAGGTCTTCCTTTTGCCGTTGGTTCACCCTCCAATGGCTGCCACGGCTGGCGCGCTGCAGCCAGTGCACCGCGCTGATCCGAAGGCAGGAGCCAGGTGCTTCTCCTGGTCGACCATGGGGTGCAGGGCCCAAGCACTTGGGCCATCCTCCACTGCCTTCCTGGGCCACAGTAGAGAGATGGCCTGGAAGAGGGGCAACTGGGACAGAATCTGGTGCCCCGACAGGGACTAGAACCCGGTGTGCTGGAGCCGCTAAGTGGAGGATTAGCCTAGTGAGCCGCGGCGCCGGCCCTGCTACACTTTCTACACACAGTTTCAATTAATCCTTAAAGTAGTCTGATACATTGGTGGAGTGGAATTAAATGCAATCTATTGGGCATAGAGTAGACAGCAATATTCTAAAAGAAAAGGTGTCTACATATATGTGTTCATTAATTACTAGTAAGAATTAACTTTGAAATGGAATTTTAAAAATGACTATTCTGATTGAGCTTTAACAAATACAAGTTAAGCCAGATATCTCAATTACAGCAGTTAGTGCAGTTGAAATCCCAAGTATGTGTGACTCCTCTTGCCGAATTTTAAAATAATGTTTAGGAAATATACTTCTGGGTCATAGAGCTTGAAATAAAGGAAAGATAACATAATTAAAACAACATTGTGGGTAAAATTTAAAAGGAAAAAGCAATGAATTTATATAAATTTTGGTTTAAAAATATATGAAACCATTGACCATATGTACTGAAGAGAATGTCCTGCAGCCAATATAAAGCTATATATTTCAAATGCCAAAATATTTTCCTAAGAAGGGATCATTTGAGACTAAATATAAAAAGTATTATAATATTTGCATTTGAAATAAAATAAATATAACTTGCAGTAACCCACTTGTAGTGTGCTATTAGGTTCATTTACCAAAATTACATTTCACCAAAAGGTATATGGCAATGCAGTTTTTGGTAAAAATGTGCACACAAGTGAACTTTTTCACATGCATGTTTGTACACATGAAGAGGGGACTTCAAAAAAGTTCTTGAAAAAGTAGAATTAAAGATAAGCTTATTTTGGTGACAAAATTTTGATGTCTGTGCATACTTTTTTAATAATACACATTTTCTATGACTACTTGATGACCTTTCATATATCATATACAATATAGCCTCATGAATGTAAATATGCAAGTATTTATAAATGAAAGTGACTTGTTTCCATGTAAATATTAGAATCCAATCTTTTTTATTAAAAATTTTAAGGCTTCTTAACAAAACTATATACCATTAAGTGGGATAATTATGAATTTCAAATATATAGAGGATACAAATATGAATGTCATGTTACCTGGTAAATAGATAGTTATAGATATTATCTTCACTGAATTATACCATCTACATAAAAACATATCCTATTTTCCTAACTTCTGGTCACTATTATGAATCCTACATTAAATGATGGATAATAATCTTCTTTTCAAGGAAAAGTAGCATACATATGAATGTATATGATATCTACATATGAAGTGAACATGAACAATGTTAAAACTTGTTAAATCTGGAGCTATCCTTTGGTGTGGCTGGTTGAGCCAGTGCCTGCATTCCATAAAGGTGCCAGTTCATGTCCTAGGTGCTCCACTTTCCCACTCAGTTCCCTGCTAATGACCAGGGAAAAATAGTAGAAGATGGCCCAAGTGCTTGGGTACCTGCCGCCCATGTGGGAGACTGGGAAGAAGCTCCTGGCTACTGGCTTTGTCTTGTCCCAGCCCTGGCCATTGCAGTCATCTGGGGAGTGAGCCAGAGGATGGAAGATTTCCCTCTCCTTCCTTCTCTATAACTTGTCAGGTTTTAAAACAAATTGTAAAAATGAAAATTTGATTCCAAAATCCTAAATTGTAATTTGTTCTATATAGTCTTTGACCAATTGTGTTAATCATATTTGAATATGTGGATATTTTTTACTTTTGGTTGTTAATGTAATATTCAACCTTTTATACAAAATAATAGTAATGATTTTTCAAATGAAAATGTGTGTCAATATCATGGGTAAAATATGCAAGAAATTGATTTATGAGTTAAATGCCAAAAAATTGGCAATATTCGTACATATCAGATTTACTATAGTCTGTTTTGTAGAATTATATAAATAGTTTTTCAAAAAAACATCTTTTCTAAGAATTTGTTACTTCAACTTCTTTAGTATTTTCTTTTACCATGATATTAGATAATTTTTAAAATTTCTTACAGAGTAGAGTGTAACATACACCTTATTGACATTGACATTCTTATAATCAAGGAAGCTTATTTTTAAAAAAATGAGAGTTGCTAATTCTCTTAGAAACACAATGATAATACTTAATGTAAGACAAACAGAATGGAAAAAACTGTCATTACTTACTTTCATAATGAATCTTGAAACCATTATTGGAACGGCTGTTGTCTGTTGTAAACAAAAGGTATATAAAATTACTGCTGCTAAACAGAAACTGGGGCACTTGTGTGCCATTGTAAGATCCAAGCAAGGGTGAAAGAAGGTTTGGTCCATCATGAACTTCCAAAACATCATAATTCAGTTCAGTCTGAAATCTAGAATTAAGAGACATGGGTGAAAATATATTTATTGGAATAACACTATATAGAAAACAATGCTTTACACTGTTATTTAAATTATTATTTAGGGGCCTAAACTGTGATGTTGTAGGTAAAGCTGACGCCTGCAGTGCCAGCATCCCATATAGACACTAGTTCGAGTTCCAGCTGTTTCACTTCTGATCTAGCTCTCTTTTATGACCTGGGAAAGCAGTAAAAGATGGCCCACGTCCTTGGACCCCTGCAACCTTGTGGGAGACCCAGAAGAAGCTGCTGGCTCCTGGCTTCGGATTGGTGCAGCTCTGGCCATTGTGGCCACTTGGGAGGTGAACTAGCGGATCGAAGACCTCTCTCTCTCTCTCTCTCTCTCTCTCCATATATATATATATATGCCTCTGCTTCTGCCTCTGCCTCTCTGTAACTCTACCTTTCAAATAAAATAAATAGATCTTTATTTTTGACATTTTACCATTTTCATATAACTTTCTATAGCTTATACAATATCTAAGATAAGTACGAATCTATAATTCGCAAACACCAATGTTACAAGTCCTCATTCCTGTGGAAAATTATCATGAAAAACATGCATATGTGTTTTTCATAAGTATATACCTTCAAATATTAGATTATCCTTAGTAAATAAATTATCTCATCATTAACCAAGCATATTTTTAGAGTAACCTTTCTGCCTTCTTTATTTCTATGGAAAACCATGTGATTTGTATTTATTTTCAAACAATTATTCAATTTTCATCTTAATAGTATAAATATTTCAAAACTGACATCTTGATATAATTTTAGGGACAAAAAATAAGGTAACTCCCATTATTTTTTAAATTTTTATATATTTATTTATTTGGGAATCAGAAATCTTAGTCAGTGATTTACTCCTCAGATGCCTGCAATAGCCTAGGATGGACCAGGGTGAAGCCAAGATTAAGGAATACAATCCAGGTTCCCAGTGTTGGGGGCAGTGACCCAACCACCTGAAACATCACCTGCTATCTCTCTCTGTATGTGCATTAGCAGAAGCTGGAATCAGGAGTGAAGCTGGAACCTAAATTCAGTCTAATGCAATACCCGAATGGTGTCTTAACCTTAGACCAAATGCCCACCCATCCTATTATTACACCCACTTTGCAGATAAGAAAACTGAGGTCTTTAGAGCGTAAATAGTACCACATTTTTCTTTCTTAAATTATGAGATACTCTTCAAAACCAAGTTTCTCTGATCCTATTAACTACTCTGTGTTCTTTTTTTTTTTTAAAGATTTTATTTATTCATTTGAGAGGTAGAGTTACATACAGTGAAAGGGAGAAAAGTCTTCCGTCTGCTGGTTCACTCCCCAAATGGCCGCAACAACTTGAGTTGCGCCGATCTGAAGCCAGGAGCCTCTTCCCAGTCTCCCATGTGGGTGCAGGGGCCCAAGGACCTGGGCCATCTTCCACTGCTCTCCCAGGCCACAGCAGAGAGCTGGATTGGAAGAGGAGCAGCCGGGACTAGAACCGGAGCCCATATGGGATGCTGGCACCGCAGGTGGAGGATTAACCTACTGCGCCAGGGCACCAGCCACTATGCTGACTCTTTTTATTATTAGATTTTTGATTGCTGTTCAGCTGATGTTTTCATTTTTTAAAAGAGACAAGTATTCTATAAACTATAATAAATACAAAACCACTTTTAGAGTATTTTACAGATCTATTCACAAAATGGTATGTTATATTCTTTCCTTGTTCTTCAGGTTGTAAACCTGGATCAGAATTAGCTATGGAAAAACTGTCACATGGACTTGAAGCAGTTAAGGACATGACATTTCAAATATGCCCAACTGGTAAAGTGATTATTTGTTGTTGAAGTCACTTGAAAAACCGTTACTCCAGATAGGGACATGGGGCCTACCTTTTCCTATATAAAGTAAGTATGAAAAGTTTTGGGAGGGATGTCCTTCTCAAGGCAAGAATAGAAAACAGACTTGGTAGCCAGAGACTAGTAATTAATTAGCAATTAATTAGCAATTAATTTGAATAAACATACTCTTCAAAGTAACCTTTATCCTTCACTATCTCCTACATTCTCACCATCCTCACATTTCTTTTAGGCACACGCTTGGAATTCACTACCTTTATCCAGACATTTATTTATCCTGTTATTCCTTCACAAATGTATTGTTCTTTGTTTAAAAATTATAAAAGCATCATACTTTGGCCATTTCTTTGGATTTAACTCTCTTGTAACGTTCCTCACAAACATGTAAACTTTAATGAAACTTTGACATTATTATCTTGTTAATCAGTTCTTATATATTTTTTAAACTTTTATTTAATGAATATAAATTTCCAAAGTACGACTTATGGATTACAATGGCTTCCCCCCCATACCGTCCCTCCCACCCACTACCCTCCCCTTTCCCACTCCCTCTCCCCTTCCATTCACATCAAGATTCATTTTCTATTATCTTAATATACAGAAGATCAGCTTAGTATACATTAAGTATGGATTTCAACAGTTTACTCCCACACAGAAACATAAAGTGAAAAATGATAGATGATTTTTTTAAAATGATGATGAAATCAGAGCAGACCTATTGTCATGTTTAATCCCAGTGAGAGTCAAGTTGGGAATTGATAATTTCTTTTTTTTTTTTTTTTTTTTACAGAGGACCAGTTTAGTATGCATTAAGTAAGGATTTCAACAGTTTGCACCCCCATAGAAACACAAAGTGAAATATATTGTTTGAGTACTCATTATAGCATTAATTCTCAATGTACAGCACATTAAGGATAGAGATCCTACATGAGGAGTAAGTGCACAGTGACTCCTGTTGTTGACTTTACCAATTGACACTCCTGTCTATGGCATCAGTAATCTCCCTATGCTCCAGTCATGAGTTTCCAAGGCTATGGAAGCCCTCTGAGTTCTCCGACTCTTATCTTGTTTAGACAAGGTCATAGTCAAAGTGGAGGTTCTCTCCTCCCTTCAGAGAAAGGTACCTCCTTCTTTGATGACCTGTTCTTTCCACTGGGATCTCACTCACAGAGATCTTTTGCCAGAGTGTGTTGGCTTTCCATGCCTGAAATACTCTCATGGGCTTTTCAGCCAGATCCGAATGCCTTTAGGGCTGATTCTGAGGCCAGAGTACTATTTAGGACATCTGCCATTCTATGAGTCTGCTGAGTATCTCACTTCCCATGTTGGATCACTCTCCCCTTTATTTACTCCATCGGTTAGCGTTAGCAGGTACTAGACTTGTCTATGTGCTCCCTTTGACTCCCAGTCCCTCCACCATGACCAACTGTGAATTGAAATTGATCGCCTGGAACAGTGAGATGGCATTGGTACATGCCACCTCGATGGGATTGAATTGGAATCCCCTGGTATGCTTCCAACTCCACCACTTGGGGCAAGTCAGCCTGAGCATGTCCCAAATTATACATCTCTTCCCTCTCCCATTCCCACTCCCATGTTCAACAGGGATCACATTTCAGTTAATTTTCAACACTTAAGAATAACTGTGCATCAATTACAGAACTAAACCAGTCATATTAAGTAGAACAGATTAAAAAACTACTAAGAGGGATAATGTATTAAGTTGTTCATTAACAGTCAGGGCTATGCTGATCAAGCCACCATTTCCCATAGTGTCCACCTCACTCCAACAGGTTTCCCTCTTGGTGTTTGGGGTGTCCCCCAAAGGGACAAATACCATATGTTCTCCCTGATCGGTGACTACTGACTGAATCAGTTCTTATATTAACTGTGTTCCTAGATCCAAAGAATCAACATTAGAACATAGGGGAAGTGAAGATGAGCTCTCTCCCTTCCTTTCAGACTTACAGAAAGTTGAGCATTTATTCCCTTGTCCATAATGATCAGCAACTCAGGAAAACCTTTTCCTAGTTTCATCATTGTTTTTTGGTACATGTTTTAACTTTGGCCTAACTATGTTGATAGGAAGACCTCCCCTGACCTCACAGTGCAGGTCTACTAAATTGCACAATTTATTACACATTTTGTGACACTAACCACATCTGTGTTTTCTTTGTCCACAGCTTAAGACCTGTAAAAGTTTATAAGTTCTGTTGGGTCAGTGTCTTTCTGTCAATGGTTTGCTTGTAGAAAACACTCAATAAACAGTAAAGTGAATGTTTTTGAAAGACAAAAATGTCTTTCTCTTGTCTAGAGTAGTTAACAACTTTACACAAAAAAATTTCAATATAATCTGATGCTTCAGTATTAGCTATGTATTTTTCATCCATTTGAAATGCATCTCCTACTACATCTTCAGTATTTATCTAGTTATCTCCAGTATTGCTTAAAAATCAGTTAAATTTTTAAATGTCTAGTAATTTTCAGAAATCATTTGTACTATCATGCCAATCAGTATTTCCCAGTAAATGATACAAATTAAACCATAGCATTCCTCAAAAAAATGAAAATAAATAACATTCAAACCTAATTTTTAAATGCTTACAACTGAATAGAAAACAAGAAATCTATTTATTTATATAATAACAATCTGTGATATAATTATGAACAAGGCATATTAGTTGTCAAAATTATGTGCTCCTGGCTCCTAGCTTCAGATCAGCCCAGCTCTGACCATTGCAATCATTTGGGGAATGAACCAGTGGATGTGAGACATCTCTGTCTGTCCCCTCTCTGTTTCTGTTATTCTACCTCTCAGATAAATAAATAAATTTAAAAAAAGAAATGCAATTGAAATGTTTCAATTTGTATTGATATTTTATCCAATTAAGCAATATACATTGTCAAATGTATGAATTTTATAAACTTTACTTCTAATTTTGCAAACTGACATTTGTCTAAAAAAATTTACAATAATACACTGTAGAGAAGGAAAGATACAGGAACATACAAGTCCTTTAAAATGATCAAGCAATTGGGCATAGGATTCTATTATTTTGCTGCTTTTTAGTAATCTATTGTAAATATCGAAATTGTAGCTTCACTTTGATGGCTATCAGTTGACAACAGCCAAATTAAAATTCATAGAAGAATCAGGGATTGATCTGAATTGAAACATAAAGATATTTAATTCTTAATAACATAGCAACATTAACTGGTGATATGTAGAAAACTGTTCAGTAGCAGTGAATCTTGAAAAGGAAAATCATCACAGATTGGCCCTAAGAAACTATCAAAATATGATAAGAAGGAAAATATGATACGGTTACATAATGAATTGAGTTTCTTTCATTTGTGTTTTAAGATATTTGTATAAATTTCTTATGAATTATCTCAATCTAATATTCATTTATGATATAAAATTTATGATAAGCGATTATTATGGAACCAGAATAGTAAAAATGAAATTGGATATAATTTTCTTCATTACTTATGTCTTGAGAAAGCATTCTTCTTGCAATTCAAATCTATTGTGACCAAACTGAAATAGTCATCATAATGTAACTATAAAATAAATTATTCTCTAAGAGACTGATACTGATGTCAGGGAGCTGAGAACATGGAAAAAGCATAGAAAGATTTGCTTCAGATGATTAATAGTTAAGTGAGTTCCTCTTACTCAGAGTTAGGAGTTGCAAATTTAAGAGCTTCAGGGGGGCTGGCGCTGTGACACAGTGGGTAAAGCCACCACCTGCAGTGCTGTGCCGGCATCCCATACGGAGAGCGGTTCGAGTCCCGGCTGCTCCACTTCCTATCCCGCTCTCTGCTATGGCCTGAGAAAGCAGTGGAGGATGGCCAATTCCTTGGGCCCTTGCACCCACGTGGGAGACTCAGAAGAAGCTCCTCGCTCCTGGCTTCAGATCAGCACAGCTCCATCCGTTGTGGCCCTCTGGGGAGTGAACCAGCAGGTGGATGGGAGACCTATCTCTCTGCCTCTCCTTCTATCTCCTCTGTGTAACTCTGACTTTCAAGTAAATAAGTAAATCTTTAAAAAAAGAAAGAGCTTCAGGAACAAATTAAACCAAAAATTCCTGTGTATATCTCAGAACATTTGAGTATGTCAAGAAGAGGTGCAACATTTAAAAGCTACATGCTTGTTGGTGTTATTGTTATTCTGTTCTGTATTTGATAGGAAATAAAGTTTCAGTGACTTAAGCTGCTTGAGGTAATCTCAAGAAGACAACTAATAGCCAATACATTTTTAAGTAATTTTTAAAAAGTTTTGTAGATTAATTGTAATCAGTTGCTACATTTAAGAATACAGGGTAAAAAAAAAACCTGTAAAATAGCTATGTCACCATCCTAATTATATTATCTGATTTCCAAACATTCCATTCTCAACCATTTTAAGTGAATCATCGTTCTTTAGGAAACTAATAGTGGAAAGCAAGCAGCATAACCCTATAATAAATATAATTCATTACTTAATGAGAAGAACCATTAAGAGTTGACAACCAGTGTCTTTGCAAAACAATTGCTGGAAATCATATGGAAACTGAATTTTTTCAAGAATGAGGTGGTAGATACTACAAAAATGATACTTTGTTTCTCTAAGCAATCTTTAGAGAAAAATAAAGCATTAAGACATTATAAGATCAATATATAAGGGCCGGCGCTGTGGCTCACTAGGCTAATCCTCCGCCTGCAGCGCCAGCACCCCGAGGTTCTAGTCCCGGTTGGGGCGCCGGTTCTGTCCCAGTTGCTCCTCTTCCAGTCCAGCTCTCTGTTGTGGCCCAGGACGGCAGTGGAGGATGGCCCAAGTGCTTGGGCCCTGCACCCACATAGGAGACCAGGAAGAAGCACCTGGCTCTTGGCTTCAGATCAGCACAGCGCAATGGCCGTAGTGGACATTTGGGGGGTGAACCAACGGAAGGAAGACCTTTCTCTCTGTCTCTCTCTCTCTCTCTCTCTCTCACTGTCTAATTCTGCCTGTCCAAAAAAAAAAAAATCTATATATAAGGAACTGATAGACTTCCATACATATTATTTTGAAGTGACCATTTTATGCCAATAACCTAATGAATAAAGTACATTTTAAAATGTTTATTTACTGGCCGGTGCCGCAGCTCACTAGGCGAATCCTCTGCCTGAGGCGCTGGCACCTTGGGTTCTAGTCCCCGTTGGGGCACTGGTTCTGTCCTGGTTGCTTCTCTTGAGTCCAGCTCTCAGCTGTGGCCCGGGAAGGCAGTGGAGGATGGCCCAAGTGCTTGGGCCCTGCACCTGCATGTGAGACCAGGAAGAAGCACCTGGCTCCTGTCTTCAGATTGGCGCAGCGTGCCAGCCTTAGCAGCCATTTGGGGGGTGAACCAACGGAAGGAAGACCTTTCTCTCTGTCTCTTCCTCATTGTCTAACTGCCTGTCAAAGAAAAATAAAAATGTTTATTTACTTATTTTTAAATATATATTTATTTATTTTATTAATTTGAAAGGTATAGAGAAAAAGGAAGTAGGGAAAGAGAAATCAATTCTCCATCCACTGGTTTATTCCTCAAATGCCCATATGCCCACAAGAGCCAGTGCTCAACCAGTTAGAACCTAGAAGCCAGAAACTCCATCTGGGTCTCCTATATGGATGAAATATACTCAAGCATTTGAGCAATCATCCACTGCCTCCCAGGATGCATTGGAAGGAGGGTGGATCAGAAGAGGTGGCTCAATCCTAGCCATGGCTGCCATGTTGGACATAAATTAGTGGATGAAAGAAAGATCTTTATGTATTTCCCTCTCTCTCTCTTTCTGTAAATCTGCCATTCAGATAAAATTAAATAAATCTTAAAAAGTTAAGAATTCAAAATTCAAACCAGCATACTGATATGAGAATGCATGTGTCCCAAATGATGAGTTAGTTAGCTGCATCACAACACCTACACGATGAACCACATTTTAAACTTGATTAAATACACAGTTCGTTCCATTGCTACTGAGTTATTCCTGATCATAGGATGGCTGCTTAAGATCTGAATTCACTTAAAAGAACCAAATTTCTGGCAAAGCACATGGAGTAAGGACAGCACTCTAACAAAATCTCATACACTTAAAGCATTCTTAGGATAGGAGAAATGGAAGAAAATATTTAAATAATGTTTTCCTTCAAATATATTTTAAAAAAAAAGAAGTTTGCAGGTATATGTGTCTATTAAGAGCAAACAGGATTCAAGTCCAAAAGGAACACTTCAATTTAAAACATTTAAAGACTTGAGACTTCATATTATTTATACAGATCATGATTCAAAAAAAGCATATTGATATGACTGTGCTCTTTCTTCTTGTTCTAAAACCCTAAAAACACCACTGATGAACTTTTTAGATTTATTTCATTTATTTGAAAGGCATAGTCAGAAAGGGAGAGAAAGAGAGAAGGGGGGAGAGAGAGAGAGAGAGAGAGAGAACGAAACTTCAATCCCGTGGTTCATACCCTAGATGGCTGCAACAGAGCTGGGCCAGGCCTAAGCCAGGAGCCAGGAGCCAGGAGCCAGGAGCCAGGAGCTTCATCCAGGTCTCAAACATGAGTGCAGAGGCTCAAATACTTGGGCCAATTCCACTGCTTTCCTAAGTGCATTATCAGGAAGCTGCATTGGAAGTGGAGCAGCTGGTCCACAAATTGGTGTCCATATAGGATGCTGGCAACACAGGCGGTAGCTTATCTGCTATGACACAATGCTGGCCCTAAATTCTATTTTTTGTTAAGATTTATGAATTTAAAAGCAGAATGACAGAGATAGGGAAAGGAAGGGAGGGAGGAAGGGAGGGAGGGAGGGAGGGAGGGAGGAAGAGAGAGGGAGAGAGAGAGAGGGAGAGAGAGAGAAAGAGAGATAGGAGATAGAGATATAGAGATCTTTCAGCTTCTGGTTCACTTGAAATCCTCACAGGTGTCTCATATGGGTGGTAGGGACTTAAGAATGAGGGCCATCATCTACTGCCTCCCAGAAGCAATAGTAGGAAGTTGCATTGGAAGTGGAGGTAGGACTCCATCCTGTGTACTCCCATATGAGATGCAGGTCTCCCAAGCAGCAGCTTTAACCTGCTATGCTAAAACACCCACCCCTGATAAATTCTTACAGCATCCTGATTTTTTAATATTTCCACTATTTGGGCTAATAATCAAGGAATGATTTTTTTAAAATGATTTTTAAATCATTTTAAAGAGGTGAAGGAGCTATTAAATGTGTGATTTATTTGAGTGGATAGTTTAGGGATTAAGAAATGAGGCAAAACTGACAAGTCTCACCTGACAATGTTCATGGGGAGAAGCCAAAAATTGTTGAACTCAGAATCATTCCCCTCCCAAAGCCTGTTGTGGTTCCCTAGAGGATTGATTATTGCTGCTGAGTAAAAATCCAAGTATTGTAAATTACTTTTCCATTTAGCTTTCTTGCTTCTAGCTCAATTTAAAACTTTTGTGTCTTAGTAAATAGACACAAGAATAAGAAAATGGCAGAGTAAAATGTTTTGAATAATTATATTTATAGAAATTAAATGAGGTTGTTGACTATTTAGCTGGTATCATATCCATAAAAATGGCCATATAGAGTTCATCAAAAAGGTAAGTGTGGAGCAGGGAATTGGGTGATGAGTGTTTTGGCATAGTGGGTTTAGCTCCCACAGGGGATACCATGTCAATCAGAGAGCCAGTTCAACTACCAGCTATTCTGTTTCTGATCCAGCCACTACATGATAGTTCCTGTATGTGCACCCCTGCCACTCATGTGGGAAACCCAAATGAAGTCCAATTCTGTGCTTTAGTTTCAGCCTGGCTTAGCCCGGCTGTTGCAAGCATTTGGAGGTGAGTGAACTGATTAAGAGCTCTCACTCTCAATTTTCCTCTCACTCTGCCTTTCAATTACATGAAAATAAATAAATAAAACGTTAACAAGCTGTAGGCACTATGGTACAGAGGTTAAGACATCCTTTGGGGGCGGAGCCAAGATGGCGGAATAGTGAGGGCATGCACCGATAATCTGGGAAAATTTAGTTTAATAAAAGTGGAGTTACGGTAGCCTCGGAAAAAGGATCAGGGAAAAAATTGCAGAGGAAACTCTTCCGGATCTAGTGGCTGTGACTCAGAGGACCTACGGGGAGAGCAAAGTCGCCCACCGCACGGAAGCCTAGCCGCGGGAAACGCAGGGTCTGTGTGCCAGTGCTGGAAGGGGAGTGGATATGACACAGATGACCAGCAGGGAGAGCAGGGACGCCCATGGCTCCAAGTCCACACATCAGCGCTGGAAGGGGAGGTAAGCTCAGTAACCCAAGATATTGGCGGGGAAACGGCGGACAGTATCTAGAGGGAAGCAGGCTTTGAGGTGGGAAAGTTCACCAAACTGACTACAGGAGAGAAGGGGAAAAAAAAAAAGGTGGGGGGGGGTACTGGTACAGAGGAGTTTCTCTCTCCACCAACCTTGCAAAGGCGAGCAAGAGACAAAGAGCAGGCTCCACTCTGCATATACATAACAAAAGGGTAGAGCTAAGGAACTGAGGCGCTACAATTCAGTAACCTAGGCAACCCAGTGGGAGTCCACAGGAGAAACTGAGCCCGCATAGACTCTTTGGGTACAAGCCAGAGATTGGAAGCTAAATAGCATCAATTCTGCTCAGCCATGCGGTATTACTTACCTCCTGAATAAAAAAATAAAATAAATAAATAAATAAAAAGAGAGAGCTTTATCACGCATAACCTGAGGGTATCACCTTTGCACACCTGTAACCTGGAAGAACCAAGCAGAGCTCTCAGGCCACACCCATCTCAAGCCTCCAAGGCTCCTCCAACAGCAGACAGTCCACTTAACACAGACATAGTGTGTATATATATATATATATATATATATATAAAATCACAGTGAGGGAAGAAGAATTAACAGTGCCAAGCAACAAACACAAAAATCGAGGGAACAAGATCAACGATGACACTATGACGCCTCCAAATAAACAAAACACCCAAAGCCAAGATTATGAAGATGATGAGATAGAAGAAATGCAAGATACAGATTTCAAAAAATTTGATAAGAACATTTAGAAGTTTTCAAAAGCAAATCCTTGAACTACAGAAATCCTTATTGCACAGGATTGAAAATCTCTCTCGTGAAAATGAAATTTTAAGAAAGAATCAAAATGAAACCCAGAAACTAGTAGAACAGGAAAGTGTGATAGTGAAGAGAAATCAAAATGAAATGAAGAGCTCAATAGATCAAATGACAAACACATTAGAAAGTCTAAAAAACAGAGTCAGCGAAACAGAAGAGAGAATATCAGACTTAGAAGACAGAGCACAGGAAAACATACAGTCAAACCAAAGAAAAGAAGAGGAAATTAGAAATCTAAAAAATATCGTTGGGAATCTACAGGATACTATTAAAAAAAAAAAACAACAACAACATTCGAGTTCTAGGAGTTCCTGAAGGCATGGAGAGAAAGTATTAGAAGGCCTTTTTAGTGAGATACTAGCAGAGAACTTTCTGGGTTTGGAGAAGGACAGAGACATCCTAGTACAGGAAGCTCATAGAACCCCTAGTAAACATGACCAAAAGAGATCCTCACCACGACACGTTGTAACTAAACTCACCACAGTGAAACATAAAGAAAAGATCCTAAAATGTGCAAGAGAGAAACATCAGATTACTCTCAGAGGATCTCCAATTAGACTCACAGCAGACTTCTCATCAGAAACACTACAGGCTAGGAGGGAATGGCGAGACATAGCACAGGTGCTAAGAGAGAAAAATTGCCAGCCCAGAATATTATATCCTGCTAAGCTCTCATTTGTGAATGAAGGTGAAATAAAGACCTTTCATAGCAAACAGAAATTGAAAGACTTTGCCGCCACTCATCCAGCCCTGCAAAAGATACTTAAAGATGTGCTACACTCAGAAACACAGAAACACGGCCATCAATATGAAAGAAGGTAAAGGAAGAAAACCGACCAGCAAAAGAGCATAGGAAGTTCAAAGCATATACTAGAAAATATCTCCGGGAAAATGGCAGGGCAAAGTCCCTGTGTATCAATAGTCACATTAAACGTTAATGGACTTAACTCTTCAGTTAAAAGACACCGATTGGCTGATTGGCTTAAGGAACAAAACCCAACTATTTGTTGCCTACAAGAAACACATCTCTCTAACAAAGAGGCATGCAGACTGAAAGTGAAAGGTTGGAAAAAGATATTCCATGCCAACAAAAACCAAAAAAAAGCAGGTGTAGCCATATTAATATCAGACAAAATAAACTTTAATACAAAAACTGTTAAGAGAGACAAAGAGGGACACTATATAATGATTAAGGGTTCAATTCAACAGGAAGATGTAACTATTATAAATATATGCACCTAATTACAGGGCACCGGTTTATTTAAAAGATATGTTAAAGGACTTAAAGGGACACTTAGATTCCAATACAATAGTACTGGGGGACTTCAATACTCCACTCTCAGAAATAGACAGATCATCCGGACAGAAGATCAACAAGGAAACAGCAGATTTAATCAACACTATTGCCCAAATGGATCTCACAGATATCTAAAGAACTTTCAATCCTACATCTAAAGACTACATTCTTCTCAGCAGTACATGGAACCTTCTCTAGGATTGATCACATACTAGGACATAAAGCAAGTCTCAGCAAATTTAAAAGAATTGGAATCATACCATGCAGCTTCTCAGATGACAGTGGAATGAAGCTGGAAATTAGCAACTCAGGAAACCCTAGAAAGTATGCAAACACATGGCGACTGAACAACATGCTCCTGAATGAACACTGGGTCATTCAAGAAATCAAAAGAGAAATCAAAAACTTTCTGGAAGTAAATGAGGATAACAACACAACATATCAAAACTTATGGGAAAAGGCAAAAGCAGTATAGAGAGGCAAGTTTATAGCAATAGGTGCCTATATCAAGAAATTAGAAAGGTACCAAATAAATGAGCTTTCAGCACATGTCAAGAACCTAGAAAAACTGCAGCAAACCAGACCCAAGTCTAGTAGGAGAAGAGAAATAATTAAAATCAGAGAAGAAATTAACAGAATTGAATCCAAAAAAACGTTACAAAAAACAGTCAAGCAAAGAGCTGGTTTTTTGAAAAAATAAACAAAATTGACACCCCATTGGCCCAACTAACTAAAAAAAGAAGAGAAAAGACCCAAATCAATAAAATCAGAGATGAACAAGGAAACCTAACAACATACACCACAGAAATAAAAAGAATCATCAGAAATTACTACAAGGACTTATATGCCAGCAAACAGGAAAATCTATCAGAAACGGATAGATTCCTGGACACATGCAATCTACCTAAATTGAATCATGAAGACATAGAAAACCTAAATAGACCCATAACTGAAACAGAAATTGAAACAGTAATAAAGGCCCTCCCAACAAAGAAAAGCCCAGGACCAGATGGATTCACTGCTGAATTCTACCAGACATTTAAAGAAGAACTAATTCCATTTCTTCTCAAACTATTC
Source organism: Oryctolagus cuniculus (assembly GCF_964237555.1). Taxonomy (NCBI): domain Eukaryota; kingdom Metazoa; phylum Chordata; class Mammalia; order Lagomorpha; family Leporidae; genus Oryctolagus; species Oryctolagus cuniculus. The sequence continues at coordinate 138,106,200 of NC_091437.1, forward strand.
AGAACAATCGAAAAAGAGGGAATCCTCCCAAATTCTTTCTATGAAGCCAGCATTACCTTCATCCCTAAGCCAGAGAAAGATGCAGCGCTGAAAGAATATTACAGACCAATAATCCTGATGAACATAGAAGCAAATATCCTCAATAAAATTCTTGCCAATAGAATACAACAACACATCGGAAAAATCATCCACCCAGTTCAAGTGGGATTTATCCCTGGTATGCAGGGATGGTTCAACATTCACAAATCAATCAATGTGATTCACTACATTAACAGACTGCAGAAGAAATACCATATGATTATCTCAAATGATGCAGAGAAAGCATTTGATAAAATTCAACACCCTTTCATGATGAAAACTCTAAGCAAATTGGGTATAGAAGGAACATTCCTCAATAGAATCCAAACAATTTATGAAAAACCCACAGGCAGCATACTACTGAATTGGGAAAAGTTGGAAGCATTTCCACTGAGATCTGGCACCAGACAGGGATGCCCACTCTTACCACTGCTATTTAACATAGTTCTGAAAGTTTTAGCAAGAGCCATCAGGCAAGAAAAAGAAATTAAAGGAATACAAATTGAGAAGGAAGAAGTCAAACTATCCCTCTTTGCAGACGATAAGATTCTTTACTTAGAGGATCCCAAGAACTCTACTAAGAGACTATTGGAACTCATAGAGGAGTTTGGCAAAGTGGCTGGTTATAAAATCAATGCACAAAAATCAACAGCCTTTGTATACACAAGCTATGCCACGGCTGAGAAAGAACTGCTAAGATCAATCCCATTCACAATAGCTACAAAAACAATCAAATACCTTGGAATAAACTTAACCAAGGATGTTAAAAATCTCTACCATGAGAATTACAAAATCTTAAAGAAAGAAATAGAAGAGGATACCAAAAAATGGAAAAATCTTCCATGCTCATGGATGGGAAGAATCAACATCATCAAAATGTCCACTCTCCCAAAAGCAATTTATACATTCAATGCAATCCCAATCAAGATACCAAAGACTTTCTTCTCAGATCTAGAAAAAATGATGCTGAAATTCATATGGAGGCACAAGAGACCTTAAATAGCTAAAGCAATCTTGTACAACAAAAACAAAGCCGGAGGCATCACAATACCAGATTTCAGGACATACTACAGGGCAGCTGTAATCAAAACAGCATGGTACTGGTACATAAACAGATGGATAGACCAATGGAACAGAATAGAAACACCAGAAATCAACCCAGACATCTACAGCCAACTTATATTTGATCAAGAATCTAAAACCAATTCCTGGTACAAGGACAGTCTATTCAATAAATGGTGCTGGGAAAACTAAAAACTGGATTTCCACGTGCAGAAGCATGAAGCAAGACCCCTACCTTACACCTTACACAAAAATCCACTCAACATGGATTAAAGACCTAACTCTATGACCCGACACCATCAAGTTATTAGAGAACACTGAAGAAACACTTCAAGATATTGGCACAGGCAAAGAGTTTCTTGAAAAGACCTGGGAGGCACAGGCAGTCAAAGCCAAAATCAACTATTGGGATTGCCTCAAATTGAGAAGTTTCTGTACTGCAAAAGAAACAGTCAGGAGAGTGAAGAGACAACCGACAGAAAGGGAAAAATATTTGCAAACTATGCAACAGATAAAGGGTTAATAACCAGAATCTACAAAGAGATCAAGAAACTCCACAAAAACAAAACAAACAACCCACTTAAGAGATGGGCCAAAGACCTCAATAGACATTTTTCAAAAGAGGAAATCCAAATGGCCAACATGCACATGAAAAAATGTTTAAGATCACTAGCAATCAGGGAAATGCAAATCAAAACCACAATGAGGTTTCACCTCATCCCAGTTAGAATGGCTCACATTCAGAAATCTACCAATAACAGATGCTGGTGAGGATGTGGGGAAAAAGGAACACTAACCCACTGTTGGTGGGAATGCAAACTGGTCAAGCCACTATGGAAGTCAGTCTGGAGATTCCTCAGAAACCTGAATATAACCCTACCATTCAACCCAACCATCCCACTCCTTGGAATTTCCCAAAGGAATTTAAATTGGCCAACAAAAAAGCAGTCTGCACCTTAATGTTTATTTCAGCTCAATTCACAATAGCTAAGACCTGCAACCAACCTAAATGCCCATCAACGGTAGAATGGATAAAGAAATTATGGGCTATGTACTCCTTAGAATACTATACCACAGTAAAAAACAATGAAATCTGGTCATTTGCAACAAAATGGAGGAATCTGGAACACATCATGCTGAGTGAAATAAGCCAGTCCCAAAGGGACAAATACCATATGTTCTCCCTGATCGGTGACTGAACACCAAAAAGGAAACCTGTTGAAGTGAAATGGACACTATGAGAAACGGTGACTTGATCATCATATCCCTGACTGTTAATGAACAACTTAATACGTTATCCCTCTTAGTATTTTTTTTTGTTTGTTCTACTTAATACTACTGGTTTAATTCTGTAATTAATACACAGTTATTCTTAAGTGTTGAAATTTAACTGAAATGTGATCCCTGTTAAATATAAGAGTGGGAATAAGAGAGGGAAGAGATGTCCAATTTGGGACATGCTCAAGCTGACTTGCCCCAAATGGTAGAGTTAGAAACATACCAGGGGATTCGAATTCAATCCCATCGAGGTGGCATGTACCAATGCCATCTCACTATTCCAAGTGATCAATTTCTGTTCACAACTGATCATAATGAAAGGACTAAGAGTCAAAGGGATCACATAAACAAGTCTAGTGCCTGCTAATACTAACCAATAGAATAAATAAAGGGGAAAGTGATCCAACATGGGAAGTGAGATACACAGCAGACTCATAGAATGGCAGATGTCCTAAACAGCACTCTTGCCTCAGAATCAGCCCTAAAGGCATTCGGATCTGGCTGAAAAGCCCATGAGAGTATTTCAGGCATGGAAAGCCAACACACTGTGGCAAAAAAAAAAAAAAAAAAAAAAAAAAAAAAAAAACAAACAACAACACCACCACCACCACCACCTAAATGAAAGATCTCTGTGAGTGAGATCCCAGTGGAAAGAACAGGTCTTCAAAGAAGGAGGTACCTTTCTCTGAAGGGATGAGAGAACTTCCACTTTGACTATGACCTTGTCTAAATAAGATAAGAGTCGGTGAACTCAAAAGGCTTCCATAGCCTTGAAAACTCATGACTGGAACATAGGGAGATTACTGATGCCATAAACAGGAGTGTCAATTTGTAATGTCAACAACAGGAGTCAATGTGCACCTACTCCTCATGCAGGATCTCTGTCCTTAATGTGCTGTACATTGAGATTTATTGCTATAACGAGTACTCAAACAGTATTTTTCACTTTGTGTTTCTATGTGGGTGCAAACTGTTGAAATCTTTACTTAATGTATACTAAACTGATCTTCTGTATATAAAGAAAATTGAAAATGAATCTTGATAAGAATGGAAGGGGAGAGAGAGCGGGAAAGGGGAGGATTGTGGGTGTGAGGGAAGTCATTGGGGGTGGGGGGAAGCCAATGTAATCCATAAGCTGTACTTTGGAAATCTATATTCATTAAATAAAATTTAAAAAAAAAAAAGACATCCTTTGGTTCACCTACATCTCACACCAGAGTGCTGGGTTCAAATCCCAAGTACTGGGCTTCGAATCCAGCTTCCTGATAATGCTGCTGGGAAATCAGTAGATGATGACTAAAGTACTTGAGTCCCTGCCACCCACATGGAAGATCTGAGTGGAGTTCTGAGTGCAGATCTTTGTCCTGGCCCAACCATGGCTATTGCAGTCATCTGGGGAGTGAACCAGTGGATTGGTCTCCCTCTTCCTTTCTCTCTGTCACTCTGCCTTTCAAATAAATGAATCTTTTAAAAAATTGAAAAAAAATTTCACTTTAGGATGGTCTAACTTAAAATACAGAATATACAGAGTACACAATTTCCAAAAGTTTTTAAAGAAGATAGACAAACAGCAAAGAGGCTCATGTAACATGTTGAAAGGGGTGTAAGATCCATATTTAAAATCTTGGATTAAAAAAACAGTGTCTTCCAACAAAAGTCCAAAATTAAAAGTCAGACGCAGGATGCTCTGGATTGCAGGTATTACCTTCATGCTACTTGTCAAACAGGCAACTCTAAGGAGCCTGCTTTGGTCTAAAAGACACCAGCTGTTTATTTATTTAATGATGATTAATGAATCCCAATAGCAGACCAGGGAATGCCTTTCAACATAATAATGTACTTTGTGTTCATAAAGCTTAAGCAAATTTTTAAGTAATATTAATTTAGGTTGAATTTAAAAATTGGATATAAAAGGAATAAAAGAAAATGTTATTTTAAAAATCAGGTACATTTTCAATTAGGTAGAATTTAGGGGAACAGGTACATTCTTCATAAGAGAACATTGCTCTTTGGTTTAGAGTAAAAATCTTAATAAGCATGTTTGTAAAAAGGTTGATCCTTTCCAATTCCTCACCATCACTCAGTTGGGTGCTCACATAAACAAATAGATAGTTTCTCTACATGATAAAACAACAGATATTTTGAGGTTTACCCTGCTATACTCAGGAAGGGTACATTAAAGAAGGTTGTAGATCCTAAGTGGGGAAGAGATTAAAAAAGGGTCTGGGCCGGTGCGGCGGCTCAATAGGCTAATCCTCTGCCTGCGGCGCCGGCACACCAGGTTCTAGTCCTGGTTGGGGAGCCAGATTCTGTCCCAGTTGCTCCTCTTCCAGTCCAGCAGCAGTCCAGCCCTCTGCTGTGGCCCGGGAGGGCAGTGGAGGATGGCCCAAGTGCTTGGGCTCTGTACCCACATGGGCGACCAGTAGAAGCACCTGGCTCCTGGCTTCGGATCAGCGTGGTGCGTGGGCCACAGTGCACTGGCCGCAGCGGCCATTGGAGGATGAACCAACGGTAAAGGAAGACCTTTCTCTCTGTCTCTCTCTCTCACTGTCCACTCTGCCTGCCAAAAAACAAAACAAAACAAAACAAAACGAAAAAAAAAAAAAAAAGAAAAAGGGTGTGGAGCAACAGGGAGAACTAGAGTAATACTAACAATTTCCACTGTAATGATGATTTATCAGGGAAATTCAGGACAATGAAGGCTTATTCAATCTTTAATAATTCTAGATTGTGCAATAATCCACTTATATTTTCTTTCTTTGTTCCTATCCTTATTTCTTTTTTCACTTCTCTCCTCTCCTTTAAGAGGAAGAGAGGGAGAGAGAGAGAGAGAGAGAGAGAGAGAGAGAATCTTTTATACACTGGTTCATTTACCCACCATTCACTCCCCTAATGCCAGGATGAAGATAGTAGCCAGGAACCAAATTTTGGTCTTCCACACAGGTGGAAAGGACTCAAGTATTTGATCCATCATCTGCTATCTCTCAGGGTGTACATTTTTGGGAAGCTGAATCAAAAGTAGATGGGTCCAGCACTGTGGCACAGCCAGTTAAACTGTTGTCTATGAAACCAGCATCCCATATTGGTTCTGGTTTGTGTCCTGTCTATTCCACTTTCAATCCAGCTCCCTGCTAATGGCCTGGGAAAAGCAGCAGAAGACGGTGCAAGTGTTTGGGCTTCGGCCACTTACATGGGAGACTGGGTTGAAGCTTCTGACTCCTGGCTTCCACTTGGCCCAGCCTCAGCCGTTGTGGCCATCTGGGGAGTGAACCAGCAGATAGACGATCTCTCTCTCTCTCTCTCTCTCTCTCTCTCTCTCTGACTTTCAAATAAATAAATCCTTAAAAGTAGCACCAGGACATGAGCCCAGGTACTCAGATACAGGTGCTAGTATCCCAAATGGTAACATAACTGCTACACTGCATTGCTGCCCCTGTAGTGTGTGTGTGTGTGTGCTAATGAAGGAAGTTAATACAATTAGGAGTAATATTAAGAAAGGACAATAACCTCAGGATCTCACAAGTGAGACTATTCTGGGAGAAGGATGCCTAGCCAGCACTGAACCAAAGCACCCCCAGAAATTCTCCGAGAATTTAAGAGAGACTAGACTTCCCTCTGTGCATGGGATGGGGCTCAGATCTTTTTATCTGGATGTTGAAGAATAACTTGTAAGAACTACCTGAGTGATAAAAAAAAACTATGAAAAATACAAATAAAGCATGTAAAAAACACATTTCCAATCATCTTCACAGCCTAACTCCTAAAACAAATAAATGCTAAGTCCAAAAGAGGAAATACTAAATCATGTACTTAATGTTTAATAAATGCATTTATTTGAATATGTGATTAGTTATGATAGATTTATAAATATGCTTACTTCTCAAATGTAATGTTCTAAATTTAACAAATTAAAAATATGTACTGAATCTTTTTCATCTTATCTCAAATCAATATAATTAAAATTATTTGAAGATATAATCAACAATATCATGCAATACTGTATATTTGAAACCAAGAGAAAATTTTGTCATAAAGTTATGTTCATTGGTTGGGATGATGATATGTGATGAAGATTTGGTAATTAATAAATAAGATGCTTTTCAAGCTTTCTACAATTGTTATGGCATTACAAAACTTGTCACCCATGAATAGAGGTTAAGATTTTAACAAAACAGTGAAAAAAAGTGTCATGTTAATAATGTTATTCTAAGTGTAAACTTCCTTTAAATGTTTAAATCATTGTTATGGGCTGATCTATGTCCCTTCTCAATTCACACAGTGAAATTTTTAAAGGACCTCTAAAGAAGTAAAGAAACATGAGGTCATAAGTGTGAGCTTGAAGTTGATATGACTGCTATGCTTATAAGAGGAGATTAGGACACAGACAAATGCACAGAGAAGACTGTGAAGACAGAAGTGTGTTAACACTTGGATCTTGGACTTCAAGCCTCCAGAATGCTGAGAATGAATTTCTGTTGTTTATATCACATAATCTGCGGTACTTTTCTATGGCAATCTTAGCAAATTAGTATGGTAAGGTTTTAGAGATCACAGTAAGATAGGATGATCCCATAAGAAATGTCCACACTTGTGCAAAACAGAATCTTTTCTCCACACAAACTTTAACACTAGAATAGATAAATTTATTCTGTGTGGGACCTCTTGAGTGAAGAAACGATCATGTTAGGTCTTTGAAACAAAATCATCAGGCTACAACAAAAATATCATGCCGTATTTATATGTGTATCAACCAGATTCAGTGCATACAGAGATTTATTTAATTGTTTTTAAGGAATGGGTTGGGAGATGATTGGAGTCAATAATATAATTGTGAATCTACATAGGTAATTCTATTTTAGTTTGTGAATAGCAACTCATAATAGATCAGAAGCTTCATTCTTTTAACATTTTAAATATTCATTGTTACAGTATTTCCTGAAATACATCAGTTGACTAGTAATACCAATTTTTCCAGGGAAGGGGGGAGAAAAGGTCAACTGTCTGATCATTAATATAGTGACTTGACACAGCCATTTTTCAGAAGCACGTGTAAGTTTCGGTATATGGGTAGTATGCATAAGTGTCTTAGGCTGTAATACAGTGTTGATTTGATTATCTTTACAGCATCTTTGCCTCTTGAAACCTAGCAGAACAGAATTTGCAGGCCCTTCAAAATATAGGACAACTATACTCATTAAGTAAAGGTCACATATTTATGTCTTAGTAGTGTGCATATATATAAAGCAAAAAGGTCGTTCTTGCATATTTCAATAGTATTGATACAGCATTACACAAATAGAAAATTAACTTCAAAACAGGCTGAAAGGTTAGAAAGGGGTAAGTAGTCTGAAGTATTCAACGCACGACAACTATTACAATAAAAATATACATTGATTTAGTAAATTAAACAGAATATCAACTATTCTTTTAGATAATCTTTAAGGTAAGGTTAAAAAAATTGCAGAGACCTTTCAAATGTAATTTTGATAGAGTGTCCAGGTTCAGCTTCAATCACCCACTCACAATTCAAAGAGTCTTTGTAGTATCCTGGCCATCCTGGTGAGAGAATCACTCCACTTGGAGCTGAAAAATGGCCACCACATGGAGCTGAAATTTAAAATCAGAGAACAAAAAAGAATAGAACTTTTAGAATAAGTTACATAAATTAGTCTCAGCAGTACTAATTTTCAAATAAAACTCTACATATAGTTATAAAATGTTAGTCAATACTATTTTCAAGAGAAAAGGTATACCTAGCCAATTATTTCTGCTAGTGAGTACATTATTTTCCTTTAAGAAGGTAGTTTGGTTTTTAAAATATGACATAGCTTCACTCAGCATGCCAGATAATAAACAAATCATCCTTAAGCCTCTGGATAATTTCCTTTGGATATATTCTTGTGGCTCCAGCATCTTCATTTGCAAAGCTTGAGAAAATGTAAGCTATTATTTGTGGTTTCTCTTTTATGTTCTGATTTATGTTGTCAAATCCTGCTAATGCATCCTACACACTCTCTAAAATGTTGAACTGCTTTTTGCCAGAGTCACTACAATTTATGCCTTCATGAATTCAGTGCATTACCTTATTTTTCATCTGTTAATTTATCTCTTGCTTCAGTCTTGCTATCAGAAGATTGTCCTTCAATTATAGTTTCATCATACCATTTCCAGGACATATATTCTTTTTTTTTTTTTTTTTTTTTTTTTGACAGGCAGAGTGAACAGTGAGAGAGAGAGACAGAGAGAAAGGTCTTCCTTTTGCCGTTGGTTCACCCTCCAATGGCCGCTGCGGCCAGCGCACTGCGGCCAGCGCACCGCGCTGATCCCATGGCAGGAGCCAGGTACTTCTCCTGGTCTCCCATGGGGTGCAGGGCGCAAGGACTTGGGCCATCCTCCACTGCACTCCCTGGCCACAGAGAGAGCTGGCCTGGAAGAGGGGCAACTGGGACAGAATCCGGTGCCCCAATCGGGACTAGAACCTGCTGTGCTAGCGCCACAAGGCAGAGGATTAGCCTAGTGAGCCGCGGTGCAGGCCATATATTCCTTTTCATAGGCATGCATTTAGGTTCCTTTTTTTTATCAACATCAAATTAGATCCTCTGTTATTTCACACATTTCACCTTCTGCTTTTCCTTATACTCAAATTGGAAGCACAATGATAGACTTATAATCCCAGTAAGAACTAGCAAGTTGATTAAAATAAACAGCTCATTTTGGATATTAACCAAGTTGGAGTTAACCAAGTTGCAGAGAAAGCACCTCACCAAAGTTCCTAAGACTTTAAAGTCTCAAAACAATTTTATTAAAAAAAATCATTATTTGTTTGAAAGCCAGAGTTATAGAGAGAGAGAGAGAAAGAGAGAGAATCTTCCATGTGCTGACTCACTCCCCAGATGGCCACAAATGCCAGGGCTGGGTAAGGCTTAAGCCAGGAGCCAGAACTTCTTCAAGGTCTCCCATGTGGGTGATAGGGGCCCAAACACTTGGACCATCCTTTGCTGCTTTCCCAGGCACATTAGAAGGCAGCAGAATGGGAAGTGGAATAGTGGAACTCTAACTGGCGCCTTTATGAGATGCCCATGTTGTGATAGTTGGGGGCTTAATCTGCTACACCATAATACCTGCCCATCAAAAGCACTTTCAAGACAACTTTCTAAAACAGGACCTCAAAATTGGTCTTTTTCCTTTTTTTATCTCTGTACTAACATATAAAACTACCATTCATCCAGGTGAATAAACCAAAATGCTAGAATTACTCATTTTGCATATTTCTTCTCTCCTTACTATTTTTTACCTTTGTAAGTGTTAACAATATTACTTTATTTATTTATATAAAAACAACAAATTTCATGTACTTCATATATACAGTTTTTTTTTCGATTCTCTTTATATACAGAAGATCAGTTTAGCATACATTAAGTAAAGATTTCAACAGTTTGCACCCACACAGAAACATAAAGTGAAAAATACTGTTTGAGTACTAGTTATAGCAATAAATCTCAATGTACAGCACACTAAGGACAAAGATCCTACATGAGGAGTAAGTGCACAGTGACTCATGTTGTTGACTTAACAAATTGACACTCTTGTTGATGGCCTCAGTAATCACCCTAGGCTCTTGTCTTGAGCTGCCAAGGCTATAGAATCCCCCTGAGTTCACTGACTCTGATAATATTTAGACAAGGCCATGGTCAAAGTGGAAATTCTCTCCTCCCTTCAGAGAAAGGTACCTCCTTCTTTGATGACCTGTTCTTTCCACTGGGATCTCACTTGCGGAGATATTTCATTTAGTTTTTTTTTTTTTTTTCAGAGTGTTTTGGCTTTCCATGCCTGAAATAGTCTCATGGGCTTTTCAGCCGGATCCGCATGCCTTAAGGGCTGATTCTGAGGCCAGAGTGCTGTTTATGACATCTGCCATTCTATGGGTCTGCTGTGTATCTCACTTTCCATGTTGGACCATTCTCTCCCTCTTTTACTCTATCAGCTAGTATTTGCAGACACTATTCTTGTTTATGTGATCCCTTTGGCTCTTAGTCCTATCATTATGATCAATTGTGAACAGAAATTGATCACTGGGACTAGTGAGATGGCATTGGTACATGCCACCTCGATGTGATTGAATTAGAATCCCCTGGTATGTTTCTAACTCTACCATTTGAGGTAAGTCAGCTTGAGCATGTCCCGAATTGCACATCTCTTCCCTCTCTTATTCCCACTCTTACATTTAACAGTGATCACTTTTCAGTATTCATTACAGTATTGAACCAAAAGTATTAAGTAGAACAAACAAAAAAAATACTAAGAGGGATAACATATTAAGTTGTGCATCAGCAGTGAGGGTAAGGGCTGATCAAGTCACCATTTCTCATAGTGTTCATTTCACTTTAACAGGTTTCCTTTTTGGTGCTTAGTTAGTTGTCACCTATCAGGGAGAACATATAGTATTTGTCCCTTTGGGACTGGCTTATTTCACTCAGCACAATGCTTTCCAGATTCCTAACAGGGATCACTTTTCAGTTAAAATTTAAACACCTAAGAATGATTGTGTGTTAATTACAGAGTTCATCCAGTGGTACTGGAACAAAAAAAATACTAAAATGGATAAAGTATCACATTGTACATCAACCGTCAGGACAAGAGCTGATCAAGTCACTGTTTCTCATAGTGTCCATTTCACTTCAACAGGTTTCCCCTTTGGTGCTCAGTTGTCGCCGATCAGGGAGAATATATGATATTTGTCCCTTTGGGACTGGCTTAATTCACTCAGCATGATGTTTCCCAAATTCCTCCATCTTGTTGCAAATGACTGGGTTTCGTTGTTTTTGACTGCTGTATAGTATTCTATAGAGTACATGTCCCATAATTTCTTTATCCAGTCTACTGTTGATGGGCATTTGGGTTGGTTCCAGGTCTTAGCTATTGTGAATTGAGCTGCAATAAACATTAATGTGCAGACTGCTTTTTTGTTTGCCAATTTAATTTCCTTTGGGAAATTCCAAGGAGTGGGATGGTTGGGTTGAATGGTAGGGTTATATTCAGGTTTCTGAGGAATCTCCAGACTGACTTCCATAGTGGCTTGACCAGTTTGCATTCCCACCAACAGTGGGTTAGTGTTCCTTTTTCCCCACATCCTCACCAGCATCTGTTATTGGTAGATTTCTGAATGTGAGCCATTCTAACCGGGGTGAGGTGAAACCTCATTGTGGTTTTGATTTGCATTTCCCTGATTGCTAGTGATCTTGAACATTTTTTCATGTGCATGTTGGCCATTTGGAATTCCTTTTTTGAAAAATGTCTATTGAGGTCTTTGGCCCATCTCTTAAGTGGGTTGTTTTGATCTCTTTGTAGATTCTCGTTATTAACCCTTTATCTGTTGCATAGTTTGCAAATATTTTTTCCCATTCTGTCAGTTGCCTCTTCACTTTCCTGACTGCTTCTTTTGCAGTACAGAAACTTCTCAATTTGATGCAATCCCAAATGTTAATTTTGGCTTTGACTGCCTGTGCTTCTGGGGTGTTTTCCAAGAAGTCATTGCCGGTACCTATATCTTGCAGGGTTTTTCCAATGCTCTCTAATAATTTGATGGTGTCAGGTCGTAGATTTAAGTCTTTAAGCCTTTTTGAGTAAATTTTTGTGTAAGGTGAAAGGTAGGCGTCTTGCTTCATGATTCTGCACGTGGAAATCCAATTTTCCCAGTACCATTTATTGAATAGACTGTCCTTACTCCAGGGATTGGTTTTGGATCCTTGATCAAATATGAGTTGGCTGTAGATGTTTGGATTGATTTCTGGTGTTTCAATTCTGTTCCATTGGTCTATCCATCTGTTTCTGTACCAGTACCATGCTGTTTTGATTACAACTGCCCTGTAGTATGTCCTGAAATCTGGTATTGTGATGCCTCGGCTTTGTTTTTGTTGTACAAGATTGCTTTAGCTATTCGAGGTCTCTTGTGTCTCCATATGAATTTCAGCATCATTTTTTCCAGATCTGAGAAGAAAGTCTTTGGTATCTTGATTGGTATTGCATTGAATGTATAAATTGCTTTTGGGAGAATGACATATAGAACACATCCTAAGAATTATTCTTGTTTCCCAAGGTGTTTGGCTATCCTCTTAATTTAAATTATTATAATCTCCTCCTTGGAGTATAAAAATACCCTTCTTACTGCTCTTTGCATGTGCATTATTTATCCTCTATGCCACACTCAAAGTGATTTTTTAATATATATATTTATTTATTTGAAAGGCAGAGTGACATAGAGAGAGGGACAGACAGACACAGAGAGAGAGATCTTTTTTTTCCCTGGGTCACTCCCCAATGGCCACAACAACCAGGGCTGGACCTGGCTGAGTCTAGGAACCCAGAGTCCCATATGGGTCTCCCATATGAGTGATGGGATCCCAATTATTTGGACCACCTTCCACTACTTTCACAGGTGCATCAGCCAGGGCTCAAACAGGCTGACAAAACTAATTGCAGTATGAACAATATGAACTGAAAGACAGTAAGTCCATTGCCCGAACCTTGCCATAACTATACATTGCCAATATCATTGAAAAAATTTCTTCAAATAGACTTACTTTTATTTCAAATTAAAGACATCTCCTGATTTGTCATAAACAAATAGCTTTTTTTCTAAAGCATCTAAAAATAAATATGCACCTATTGAAATTCAAGAAGTGCTTATACATATAACACCTAAAATAAGTTTGTGTATCTTCAGGTGGAAGCACACTACAATATAGGAAAGATTTCTCTAAAGGATGATTATTATATCCACCTGAACAAGAAAAAAAAAACTTGAATATACAGAAAAGAGAAAGGAAATTAAGAACATGAGATATTTTAAACTCTAATTTATTTATTCATCTAATCATTTATTCACTCAAATTTAGGTTTTTCAATGTATAATTGTGTCAGGAATGTGACTATGTGGCATTTGTACTACACCTGTTAATTAACATTTATTGAATATCTACTATGTGTCAAGTGCTATGCTAAGAATTCCCCAGTGTTACTCTATTTAAAATAATTCAACCAGTTAGATTATTATAGAAACAAATATTGATGTGTAAAAAATTTAAATAATTTTCATAAGAGCTATGCAGGATTTGAACAGAGAAAGTTTGACTCCAGAATTTTATTTCCAAAAGTCATTAAGACATTCATCTTATTTCCTTAGACTCCCCACAGTTCAAATGACAGAAACATAAAGAAAAACTAAAACTGTCATACACTCTATAACCATGAGATGTCCATGGTACAAGAGGCCTTGAATAGAACCTGAATAAAGGCTTCATAGGAGATATTCTGTTTAAATTCAGTCTTCAAGAATGAGTCAGAGTTCATGAGAAGGGAAAGTGAGGGAGGATATTGTAAATGGAAGCAACAGCATGTGTGAAGGCGTTGAGGATTGAGTTAGCACAGTATTTTTGAGTAATGCCAGTAGTTTTTTTGGAGAATCAAGAAGTTATAGGAGATGAAGGGAGAAGATTGGAAAATGAACTGGTGTGGATAGTGAACTATGAGTAAATTAAACATTGTAGACAAAGATTAGATAGATAGATAATAGAAAGCAAGCAAGCAATATGTTCTTTGACATATGATGAGGCTATGATCTGATGTTAAGGTAGCTAGGTAGATATTAGCCTGTGTGTATGTTAAGAGGGGCCAAAGAAAATGAAAAGTTTTGTTTGGTTGGATGAAGGAAGAAATGTAGAAGCATGCCTTGGGAACAGACCAGCATTTACACACCAAGTCTTGTCATTGTTGATAACTTGTTGGGAGGCTATTTTGTGTGGCTGAATGAGGGAAGAAATGTGGAAGTAAACCATAAATAACATGCAAAAATATTGGGGCTGGATTTGTGGCTTAGAGGGTAAGACAGTGTCAGCATCCCATACGCATGTTGTTTGCGTCCTGGGTGCTCCACTTCTGATCCAGTTCCCTGCTAATGGCCTGGGAAAAGCCATGGAAGACGCCCCAAGTGTTTGCACCTTTGCCACCTATGTGGGAGACCCTGATTAAACTCCTGGCTTCTGGATATGGCTTTTCTCAGTCCTGGCAATTGAGGCCATTTGGGGAATGAAGGAGCAGATGGAAGATTTCTCTCTCTCTCTGTTTCTCCCTCTCTGTAACCCTTTCAAATAAATAAATAAATCTTTAAAAAATTGTCATTATTCAATAACCTGGTTGGTTGGGTCCCAGTCCTCTCCCTGGGGGCAGCTTGGGGGATATCATCTGCCCATCACTATGGTAGTTATTATGAAATTCTGGGAGGAATTTTATACCAAGCAAGAGATCCCAGACCGGGAAAGGGAGTAAGCCCGTATCCAAATCCATAAAAACTCAGTATGAATGCAAACTGGACTCAGTTCTTTTCTGAGATATACAACTGGTCTATCAGGTGTATTTCTTTTCATAAATTTCTTTTCAATTTTCACTTTCCTTTGACTATTTCATATTTCATTGTCCATGAAATGGCTATGAGAATTATACATGAGAATATGGCTAGGAACAATTACCCACTAGTGCTTCACTGAGAAAAGCATAGTAGGTTGGAAATGATTTTTTTTTTCATTTTTTCCATACTGAATTTATTTCCCTTGGATATATACCAGTAAGTAAATTACTGGATAAAATAGTAATTCTATTTTTAGTTTTTTGAGGAACTTTCATACTGTTTTCCATAATGGCTGTACTAATTCACATTCTTATACACAATGTACAAGAGTTCTCCTTTCTCTATAACCTCATCAACACTTGTTCTTTCATTTTTTTTCTTTTTTTTTAACTTTTATTTAATGAATATAAATTTCCAAAGTACAGCTTATGGATTACAATGGCTCCCCGCCCCCCAATAACTTCCCTCCCACCCGCAACCCTAAGAGAATAGAGAAGTTTTTGCTCATTTGTACTACAAAAAGGCATATGTTCAATTGAGAAAAATGTCTTGAGACTGTCATAAATATTGAGAATATGAATAAAATTTAATCTATTACTGTGCAATAGAAAATAAGGTTTAAGATATATAAAAGTAAAAGTATTTTTATGTAAGATTTTAAAAAATATGGAAAAGAAAAGGAAACAATTCTGCTTGGATTAAAAAGGTAAAGCATACTATATACATTGAAATGTGAATTAAGATTTCACAAATTTATATGTACGTGTGTGTCTTGAGGGTGCAGTGGTTGGAGTTTGTGACATTCCTGGTAGAGGCGACCATTCTTTTCTAAAGAAATGGTAGTTTGAAAATAAACTGGCACATTTCACAATTCACAGAGCTCAGCACAGCTACAGTTTAGGTACAAGGTGTGTAAAGTGAAAGTGAGATTGGGGAAATGCAGGTTTACCTGTGTGTGAAGAGTCACTTTATTCTAAGTAAAGATAAGCTATTGATAAAGCACTTTGGACATGCAGAACAAATACTTCACACATAGCAACAGTCATACCAATCTTGTGTGAAGTGAACATGCCATAGAGTCAATTATAGATACATGACCTTACTCCCTTAGGAGCTAATAATGGGGCAGTAAAATAAAAGTATCAGGAAATATTCCCTTATATAAGAAGACTCAACATAGCATTGTTCACTTGAAACCTTGCTTAACCTGCCTATTTTTTAAACATTTTCGTTTGAAGAACCTTGAATGAAAGAACAAAGTGAAATACAGATTTTTGTCTAAATCTCTGTAGCTAACTGTTTAAAAGAGTTTGCAACCAGGGATAGATCAATATTTTTTGAACTGTAATAGCAATCAATCAAAGTAAATGGACTTTTCTTTTGAAAGACCCATAACTGCTAGCAGCCCAACAGATGCCATCAAAAACTTTGAAACACTACTGCTTTACTCTATCTACCAGATGGTAAAAAGAAATAATTTTTCTAGGTATAACTGTGCATTTATAAAGCAAGTCAGAAGAATCAACTATTTTTGTTCCTGATTATCAAAGACTATAATGAAAAAAGCTAGAGTGTAACAAATGAAGAGAAAATATCTTTTACTTTATCAACAATCATGATGACACAGTGTTAGTAAACAGTTACTTTGTTCCCATATGTATTTAACTAGTCATGTTTGGGGGGAAGGTTCTTAGAGGAGTTGATTGGACAAAGATTTCCTCAGGAGTTATGCATAACAGTTCTTCTAATTGATCTCACAAACTGCAGGTGCACTGCATCTCATCCAAACGTGGAAGTTCCATTTAAATGAAAATCTTATTTTTGTCTATACAGGTAGTTCCCAACTTATGGTTTGACAAGCTTTTTCCTCTTTATAATAGTGTTTATAATAGTGCAAAAGCAATATTTGTTCAGTAAAAAATGTACTTCAGATTTTAGAATGTGATCATTCCCCAGCTGCAGTATTATGTTTTCACGATGCTGGTCAATGTCATCAAACTGCAGCTCACAGTCAGCCATGCTGATCACCAGGGTAAACAGCTCATCCTCTATACTTTTGGTAAGCCATGATGTTTAGTGTGTGCTAGAAAACTGACCTTCCTTCCAGAGGAACGGAGTTCAATCCCTCTTAACTGTTTCAATAATCTTGAGCCAAGTCTTCTTGTGTGAAGCAGTACAAAGACATGAACCTATTGGCAGAACTGCCTTCTTCCTAGACTCTGAACACCTAGTATGACAACCTCTGTAATTTTCAGTATCTTATCTGCTACATTGCCTTGAAGGTCATTTCCCTTTCGGCTGACAGGTGAACAGAAAGCCATTTGCCATAGCCACTAAGACATACTTTGCAGTTTAGAGTGTTTCACATGCATTATTTACTTTTTAAAAAATAATCTTGTAGTATTAAAATGTTGGTTTTTTCCCTTCACCAGTCACACATATGGAGAAAAATCAGAGAATACATAACTAGATCAGAAACACAGATCTAAGTAGTGGCAGAGTTCAGACTCAAACTCAAATCTTAAAACTTTAAGAACTACTTCTATGATATATTTATTGAATTAATTTTCTAGGGATAGTAAGCATTACTCTTTCTACTATAGGTTTATGAAAACAGAGATGGATGGAAGGCTAGAAGAATGGAATATTTAGTCTAAATATTTTTGCTAAACTGATCTTCTGTATATAAAGAGAATCAAAAATGAATCTTGATGTGAATGGAAGGGGAGAGGGAGTAGATAAGGGGAGGGTTGCGGGTTGGAGGGACGGTATGGGGGGGAAGCCATTGTAATCAATATTCTGTACTTTGGAAATTTATATTCATTAAATAAAAGTTAAAAAAAATTTAAAAAATAAGATTTTGAGGTTTAAAATATCCCATTTTCAGAGCTTTCTCAATAGTAAATTATTCATTATTCATTTATTTACTAATTAATATACACTTACTTTTTACCACTTTGAGCATGCTTCAAAAATTCATAGAAAATTTGCATTACTTGAAAAGATATTTGTTTATTTTCATCCACATGAAAAGTAGAGTGACACAGGGAGAAAGTGAGAACCTTCCATCTGCTAATTTACTCCCCAAATGCCTATAACAGCCATAGCTAGGGCAGGCTGTCTTCCAGACAGCCAGCATCTGTGTCTCCCAGGATACTTTAGCAAGAAGCTAGATCAGAAGTGGAATAGCCAGAACTAGAACAGTCACTCTGACATGGGATGTGGGCGTTCCAAGCTGTAACTTAACCCACTGTACTACACTATGATGCATGCTCCTTGTTACCTTTTAATTCCAATTATCTATGAACTTGTAAAGTCCAATCATGCATATAAAATACTGAACTAAGGTGAGTATTTGGCCTGTGTGCCTATTTTAGTTACTTGGCTCTGCCCCTAGTTGCAGCTTCCTACTTCCTACTAATATGCTGTGGGCATTTGTGGAGATGAAATTTCATTTTCTCCCTTCCTCTCTCCCTCCCTCCCTCCCTTCCCTCTTTCCTTCCTGCCTTCCTTCTCTCTCTCTCTCAAATGAGTAAAGTTTTGTAAAAAATAACATACTGAAATGACTGCTGGAATATTTTTAAAAGGTCTAGATGACATTTTATCTGCCATTGGGAGACACACAATTTCCACAAGATAGATGGATACAGCCAACAAGAAATGTAAGTGCTTGAACTGAGTAAAGAGTCTAGAAGTAGAAAGGAGAAATTGGTAATACTTCAGAGATGTCAGAAAAGAGTCTCTGAAAGAGATGTTGCTAAAAGAGAGGAAAGAATAAGCAGAGACAGGAAGTGAAAAATACTAACGTAAATGGGGAAAAATCAAATGTAGTTCTTTGTTGCTGAAACTTAGAGTTAGTTGGTGGAGGAAAGAAGGGGCAGTTATGGGGATCTTTTGGTTTTCTGCACTGATTAGTGCCTGGGAATATTTTCAAATATTAATGGCTGTTAGGAAACTTCTTAAAAATCAGATTCCCAGAACACGCTTCAAGTAGTTTTAAGGTGGGACCCAGAAATCAGCAAGGTCTAGAAGACCTTCAGGTCATTTATTTGATCCTTTAATCTCACAAAACACAGAGGGAAAAATCTAATAGGATGTGTCCCCTGGATAATCTCAGATTTCTGACATAAGGAGATGATTGGTATATGTTAGTGAAACAGAAATTGTAGCTCACCCTTTTTGCATTAAATGAAAAGAGAGCATATAAAATATAAAGCATAATTTATATATTTATTCAGTTGTTTTAAAAGGCTTTTAGATGTTTTAAAAATAACTTGAATTGGAGTGCTGCCTCAGTTCTGTGTGACTTTAAGTAGAAAAGACAAACTCAAAACACCAGTGTGCTTTAAGAGTTCTCTGAAAAAGTCAGAAGTGCTTCAGGTTTTATTCAGATGAAATTCTCTGGAATAAACACACTAAGGAATACTGGTACTTCACAGCAGGAGATAATTTGCCATCTGAGAAGTGGCATTTAAGTACTCAGAAGAGAGCTGGGGGCCAGGAAGTTGGGTTTTGAGCACAGGAGCTTGGCAATAACTTAATCAAACAGGAAGCATTTTAGCATCTGGACTGATACACAATCTTTCTGTGGAGATATGCCTGAAAGTCTAGATGGCACCACAAGGATTATCAAACAAGGAGACTTCCTTTCTTTCCTGTCCTTTTTCTTTTTCTTTTTCTTTCTCTTTAACATGCTTAGGTGTAGTAAGTAATCACCAGCTTTCTCTAGCCCTGGCACACTGTGTCTCTCCAAATTGTTAACAAAAGATTCTGTAAGATGGGTTTTACTAAGCCTAGGGTCCTGGTCCAATTGGTAAAGACAATAAAAGAAACTCCAAAGGGAAACACCTTGAGCAAGAACTCTCATGAAAGGTGCTGACTTCTTATCCTTTTAAAGGAATTGTCATATCCCACATTCTTTAAGGTTTAATTGGACAAAAAAACATTTTTCCCCTAATTCTTTCCCCTGATAAAAACCCCACACTCCAATTCTTCACCCCTGCCCTTGGAATAACCATTTGAGGTCATATATGATAAAAATCCCTAGCGAACAGGTTAACTCTACCTCCAATTTGCACATAGGATGTATGGAATTCTATTATATCATTGAGTCTGTTCAGCTGTAATTTCAGACAACAAAGAATCACATTCCTGGAATTTCTGTGAATGTGAACTTTCCTCTTTTTAATTCCTGATAAGGTTTGTCCTCCTTTTCTATCCCACAGAGAACACTTTTTCAGTGGCATTTTCACAAATCCATAGATCGTTTTACTTGAAAGCAAAGTTCTCATTTTGCCTTTCACTCTAAGTAATATTATTGTGGTTGACATTTCAAGGAAAATTATGGGCCCCAGGAGAGCAGTGGAGGTTGGCCCAAGTGCTTGGGCCCCTGCACCCACATGTGAGACCAGGAGGAGCACCTGGCTCTTGGCTTCAGGTTGGCGCAGTGCCAGCCTTAACGGCCATTTGGGGAGTGAACCAACGGAAGGAAGACCTTTCTGTCTCTCTCTCTCTCACTGTCTATAACTCTACCTGTCAAATAAATAAAAAAAAGAAAATTATGGGCAAGAAGTCTGGGTTATATATGATAAAAGAGGAAGACAGACACAGAAATTCAAAGGCCAGTATTATAGAGAAATAGGAGTGGCTGCTCTGTACCTCCTTCCACTCCTAGAAACTCCTCTTCCCCTCTCCCATGCCCTGTCCAAGTAAATTAGAGGCCAAAACCTACAGATGTCTGTTAAATTAATTCCCACAGTGGTGATACTACAGGAGACCTGTAATTTAATATGATTTAATTAAACAGCTAAAATAGGAGTTTTTTTAAGGTGTGGATATTTACAGATGTGTGAACACATTCTCTTAAAATCACAAATCAATTGGGATCTATGCATCGGATTGTTACTCTAATTGCTCCTCCAAAAGAACTTTCTCCAAAGAGAAAGGAATGTCTGTGAATGAGAAGTTTCCTTTCCTCTAAGGCTAACTGAGATGCAAGAGAAAATTCTTTATCCTCGAAGGGACAGTTCATCAGGCATGCAAGTTCAGTCTTGCCTCCAAACTGATCTCCAGGTACTTCTGTCACTCAAAGAATTATCTCAGATATCCCATTAGGGAGTAGGCAGGAACATAAGCCAGAGTAATCCAGGGAGTTCTCCGGTGAGGACAAGGAAGTTTGTGCTTGAGCAAGCATTTTATGCAACTTTCTGAAATTGGTGGAGCAAAAACAGAAGACAGGTTTTGTGTTGTTATTTCTTTTAAAGATTTATTGATTTACTTGAAAGTCAGAGATACACAGAGAGAGAAGGAGAGGCAGAGAGAGAGAGAGAGAGAGAGAGAGAGAGAGAGTCTTCCAACTGCTGGTTCTATCCCCAGATGGCCACAAGGGCCAGAGCAGCGCCAAAACAAAGCCAGGAGCCAGGAGTTTCTTCAGGTTCTCCCATGTGGGTGCAGGGGCCCAAGGACTTGGGCCATCTTCCATTGCTTTCCCAGGCCATAGCAGAGAGCTGGACCAGAAGTGGAACAGCTGGGACTCAAATCAGCCCCCATATGGAATGCCTACACTGCAAGCAGCAGCTTTACCCCCTACACCACGGTACCAGCCCCATGGGTTCTTTTTCTTTCTCTTTCATTTCTTTCTTTTTTTTTTTTTTTTTAAGATTTATTTATTTATTTGAAAGACAGAGTTACAGAGAGAGAGAGGTCTTCCATCTGCAGGTTCACTCCCCAATGGCCACAAGGGCCAGAGCTGCGCCGATGATCCGAAGCCAGGAGCCAGGAGATTTTTCTGGGTTTCCCATGTGGGCGCAGGGCCCAAGGACTTGGGCTATCTTTTTCTGCTTTCCTGGGCCACAGCAGAGAGCTGGATTGGAAGAGGAGCAGCAGGGATTAGAACCGGCACCTATATTGGATCACATTATCACATTGAGTATTAAAAAGACTTGTTGAGGCCAGACTTGTTGCTCCACTTCTAATCCAGTTCTCTGCTATGGCCTAGGAAAGCAGTAGACAATGACTCAAGTCCTTGGGCCCCTGGACTGGCGTGGGAGACCTGGAGGAAGCTCCTGGCTCCTGGTTCCTGGCTTTGGATCAGAGCAGTTCCGGCCATTGCAGCCAATTAGGGAGTGAAGCAGTGGATGGAAGACCTCTCTCTCTCTCTCTCTCTCTCTCTCTCTCTGCCTCTCCTCTCTGTGTGTAACTCTGACTTTCAAATAAATAAATACATCTAAAAAAAAAAAAAAGACTTGGTACAATTCAATTTAAAACTCTGTCCTCATTCTCTCCATCCACTCACCCGAGATGTTTCCGTGAGTAGTGGCCAGAAAGACTCAGAGGGTGAGGATGAGTGTAGAAGGAAGGTCAGAACTTGCTGATTCACTTTTCCATTCACTTAGCACTTGGAGTGGGGAATGTGCTGTCTCTTCATTCACATCTTACTCCCTCCCTTTTCCTTTGAAGTCTTTCCTTTTAGTGAGTTATGGCTCACCTTTTTGATGAGTTAGATTATGCTGTCAGAGTCCTCTCTATGTAATATCTATGTCACATCTCCTTCCCTAACCATAACCAGTCAATGGTGCCCTCCCATTTTTTTTAAATATTGAGAATATTTGCTCTCTTATGGAAAGTGTAAGTGAGTTGTCTTGAAAGGACAAGAGAGGGGAGGGGTGGATTCCATAATATAGAGAATCTCAACCTTTTCCAGTTACCTCTTTTTCTACTCCTGACAATATTTTCTCTTCTTATTGTATTTTCTTTAGCTGATGGCCAAGCACAGGCACCTTCTTTGGTATTCATTTGATTCATAAGAAATTCATATCATTAACTCATTAGACAGTTTAAATTAAGATCTCTCTCCAACATTTTCCAGGTTTTCAGCATTTTCTTTTCTCTTGTTCAACAGGCATAAAGGGCAGCTCAGCAATTCCAATGTTTAAGCAAATATCCACCTGGGGATTCTAGTCCCTCTTTCACACAGGTGTTGTCATTCTCTACAAGGCAGTCTCTTGGATCCCTTTCCCTGAATTTGGCTTGAAAATAAGATGACTAGAATCCTCTTACTTTAGTGAGATAAACAACTTATGACTACAACTATGATAGACAGATAGATGGATTAATCTCTTTTACTTCTCTTTTACTGCCTATAAAAATTGGGAGTAAAATGTCTGAGATTATGACCGAGACAGAAGATTTAGTTAGGTCCTACTTAATAAGCTCTAAGAGGGTCTTTGGACATCAATTTTTTTGTTTCTTTTAAAGATTTTCTTTCTTCTCCTTAAGATTTATTTATTTTATTGAAAGAGTTACACACACACACACACACAGAGAGAGAGAGAGAGAGAGAGAAAGAGAATCACCTGCTGGTTAACTCCCCAAATGACTGCAATGGCTGGAGCTTGGCCAATCCAAAGGCAGGAACCAGGAGCTTCTTCCAGATATCCCATGTGGGTACAGGGGGCCCAAACACTTGGGCTATCTTCTGCTGCTTTCCCAGGCACATTAGTAGGGAGCTGGATCAGAAATGGGGTAGCCACAATCTGAACCAGCACTCACATGGGATGTTGGCACTTCTGGCAGAGGCTTTACCCTCTATACAATAGCACCAGCCTCTGGATTTCAATTTTCTATGGAGAGGAATGTTGATAAATTTTTTTTCTCCTTAGTTGGAAATCTAAATAGCCAATTCCAAAGCAGCTTGAAAGTTAGGCTCTATACCTTATTCTTCTACACATTCACTCCTATTGCTTTTCTTGTCAAGAAGCTTACAAAGAGAACAATGTCCAAGATTATTGAGTCTCCACAAGAAAGATGCAGCTTCTTTCACTCAGTCTTAACTCAACATCTTAATTAAATCATCAGCTTAGAGCAGCAGCATTCATGTGACTCTTCCCATGTAATTTGCTAAATGTAAGCCTCTTTATGGGCAAAGCAGTCCAGGGCATGTATTATACTGTAATCACATTAAAGAACATGACCATGTAAGAAGGCCAGTATCCCATTTTTATTTTTGTTGGGGAGATTGCTTTGGACCAAGGGGTGCTTTACTGACTATATTATAACAGGCATGGGGGACAGAGAGCTAGGTAAAAGTGAAGAGAGAAGTGGATGATGTCATCAGAGCCTTTTGAGACACAGAGATTATTGAGAGGACTAGTGAGTGAGCACAAATGAAATTAACAACAAGCCATTCCTACGCTTGAACTACAAATCCAACTACCTGTAGCAATTTGTGAGGGAAAGGCAAGGGTTCTCAACAGTGAAGTTGAGAATAGGAATAAAGGAATGGGGGCAGAAATAGGAAGACCATTTAGGGAACCATGACAGTAATTGAGGCCAGGGATACTGACTTCTAGAGCCACAGTGTCAGAGCTGGAAGTAAAAAGAAGTAGTTGAATTTTGAATATAATATTTATAAAGTAGAATTAGCAAGTTTTTCTGACAATTTTGTATGGTTGTGATCGAAAGAAAGGAATCAGGAATGACTGAAAGAGTTTTGACCTGCATTACTGAGATAATGCCATTGCCATTATAATGATGGAGAAAGTCTGTGACAGTAGTAAGCGTGCAGTGATGGTGAGGGAACAGTGATGAGCACCATTTTTGGACAGGTTAAGTTGGAGATGCATGTTAAACATCTAAGTGAAAATGTTGAGTAGCAGTTAAATATATGAGTCTGGACTTCAGGATAAAGAACTAGGTAGGTAAATTTGAGTGACATAAGCACGTGAATGTTACATAATATTGGATGAAAACTCAGCAATAGGATGAGTGAAACTTATA
Organism: Oryctolagus cuniculus; assembly: GCF_964237555.1. Taxonomy (NCBI): domain Eukaryota; kingdom Metazoa; phylum Chordata; class Mammalia; order Lagomorpha; family Leporidae; genus Oryctolagus; species Oryctolagus cuniculus. The sequence continues at coordinate 138,130,798 of NC_091437.1, forward strand.
GACGAATTGACTAAAATCCTAGTTCTGGGATGTTCACTCAGAGACCCTGTGAGAAACCAGGAAGGGAAAAAAATGAGCCCAAGAAGTGTATCTAATAAAATATATCATTTATATATTTTTCTAACTTATGTTTCTCATAAAGAGTTAAATAATTTTAAATTTTAAACTACTGAGAAATAGGATTTTAAACAAATATGAAAATGATTTTATATTTAATATTTTATAACAAAATAATGACTATATTTTAATCTAACACTTTGCATTTTTCTGTCTACCTGAGTATATTTCAGTAGCATGCCTTTTCCAAAAAAATGACATCAAAAATAATAAATCTTAAAATTCAGGAACCATTTCCTCTGTGGTTGCAATACAGTTAGAAAAATTAAATTATGTCCAGCTGTCTTGCTTGTAACAGCAGAAAACTCCAGATGACTTAGTTCTCACAGCTTGAAACTCTGGAAGAGAACTTTCTTGTTTTAACCTAATTCTCATAGCACAGTATCTCTTTTAAGTTCTTTTGGGATGCATTGGCTGGTTTATTACTAGCGGACACAGAAGTGAGTATTTATAAAGTAGAAAAACATCCCAGAGAGTAGCTTGAAAAGATATCAAAAACTTTATCACTCTCTTCCATTTTTTAAAATCAATGTATAATTTCTTAAATGAGGTAGAAAATGCCTTTGCTATGGGTACAGCAGGAGTTGTCTCCCCAAAACTCATGCAGCTGTTTAAACTCTGACATCTTCATGATAATGACTCATTGATTAAGGGCAGAGATGACCTAATGATGATATATGAGAGGTAGGACCACTAGGAAGTGACTCTCTCAATGTATTTTGCTAAATGTAAGCCTCTTTCTGGGCAAAGCAGTCCAGTACATGTATTACATTGCAATCACATTAAAGTACATGCCCATGTAAGAAGGCATGAGTCATAGAGGCAGGGACTTAAAGAGAAATTCTTGTGAGATGCTTGATATTTTGGGTTCTAGTTGGGCCTAGACTCTTTCATGCTCCTTCATAGCTCAATATATGATCCCACCTCTGCACCATCCATGATCAGTCTCCACTGACATTGAACTATGCAGCCACCAGATCCTGAAATGTAACTTCTAAACTGTAAAGTGAAAGAAGCCTTTTAGGTACTAAAGAAGTTCCTCCAGGATATTTTAGTTAAAGTAATGAAAAGAAGATTAATAATAGTCTTCATAAATCTTCCAAGGAGTCAAAACACGAACTGAAAATCATAAAGATGCAATGAGCCAACTGATTCTGGGGATCCTGAGGACAGAATACAGTAGAATGAGCCTTGTGTAAATTTGAGAGTTATTTGTGGAGCGGAGGGTTAAACACATGTGAGCAAAGATATGAACCATGAAAGGGAGAGAAGTATAGCCTGTGGAAGATGAGAGCCCGTGTATATGAGCATGTGGGAGAAGAAGAGACATGATGATGAGGAGGAGGAGGCCAATGATATTGATGATTACTTCTACATCTAATAGCTATCTTGAATGAGGGATTGGAGAAGGAATGGCTTAGGAAGATGTGAGAATTTTTCTTCTGTTTCATTATACAAAACTTTTGCAACCAAACCCAAAGAAAATAAGAGTAAAAATCACTATTATTTATCAATTATTCCTAAATAAGTTTGGGGTAGTTCCTGATTATGCTTAAATCAAATCAACATAGACCATTAAGCCTCAGTAGAAGCTAAATTATTAGCAAAACTGTAGCACCAAATGCAAAAAAGTAACAAGACATGAACAAGATATCCATATAAAGCAAAAAAAAAAAAAAAAGGCAGTACAGAGGGTACTCTGAGGTTAACAATTCAGTTTGAGGGAAAATGTGCAATTCAAGGCATGAGTTTCCAGATAGATTCTAGTTGCTAAAGAATTAGACTGAAGTAATGTTAGATAATTTCACACACAAAAAAGAGGAACTCCAGAAACTTCTTCATTAAATAACTACTCTTAAAATGGTTCTTATGTGTATCCAAAGGACATCCAATTTCTGTAGATACTGAAGTGCTTTCACAGGAGGGAGGCAGGCTGGTGGCCATTCATGTCTTCTAAACTTCATTGGCCCAGGATTTGTTGTTTCTTTGCATTTTTCAATTAAAGTAGTCTTGGGAGTCACTAGTTCAAGCTGTTTCTTTCTAAAAAGATGTCATTTTCTAATGTCCATGATGGGACTAATGGGTTGATGAAAATACTATTGTCAGTCACATCCTGCTATATTGATTATTATTGTTATGTTATTGTTAAGCAGATAAACACTTATCTGCAACCAAGTCTCTGTAAGTGGGAGAACACTCTTATGAGGGTGAGCATTTTTTTTTTTAGCCCACTCAGTTAATTTTCACTTCCTTCCTTGCTCCTATAAGCACTTAAGGTTATGATTCCTAACCAACTGCATTGGGCCTTAGGTACTATCTTTAGGTTGAGATTCTTCAATACTGCCATCTATTATTGAGGAGCAGGAATAACTCAGTTTGTTGTACTTGGTATAGTAAAGTTTATCTGGTGGCCCACTGAACCCTTAAGAAAAATAATTCAGTGGATAACTGTCAAATCTTACTTATTTCTGAAGATACAAAGGCACAAACTTAAATGAATAAATAAAATCTAAATTCAATTTTATTATGCATTTTGCCATGTTTTCCAAATTTCCTAGTACTTTGGGTGGCACTGGGAACTTTGAGGTATGTGATCAGATTAGCCTGCAACGCCCCTAGGGAACCTGAGATAGAACTCTGGTAGTACTAAGGAAAAAAAAAAAAAAAAAAAAAAAAAAAAAGGCAGGATCAGAGTACAGAGAGAAGGAATTCCAATGATGATGCCAATTAATGTATTTTGTTTTTCCTTAGTGGGACTGAAAGTGGGATGTTTAAAGACAGCTACTAATTTTTCCTAATGATGACACTGGATCAACCCATTCTTGAGAGAAAGGTTTAAATTTCCAGAAAGCCTGAATCTATCTTTGCTTAAGGCACCAATGTTGAACTTTAGGATAGTACATTAAATGTATATCCCATTTCTGCTCAACAGTTATATTTAAGAGATCTGAAATGAATTTACATTCGTAGTTGTATCACAGAACTCTAATACATTGTGACATCATGTCCCCCTTTGGTGTGACAATCTTCATTCAAGGACTAGCATAGTTTACTTTCATCTTTTGTAAATATTTTCACTGGTTTAGAGTTGAGGAATAGTTGATCTGGGTGGATCACTGATTTACCAATATGCCTAATCAATTATGTTTAGGAATAATTTAGAAAGAATTATGTTTAGAAAGAAGTTTGGGAGCAGAGATGGTGACAAACTTGAAGTGGATTGACACCCAAAGTTTTTCCAACCAAAAAAATTTATGCTGACTTCCCTTTTCTATGAGTTCTGATTAAAATAAGTAACTTCCTAATTCCAATTTTAACACAGAGCTATCCATAGGTAAAAATAATTTTAACAGTGCACTGGACATGTTCTGTGTAAAGAGAAAATACAAAGTTGGTTGTATTGATCAGCCATATAAACATGTACATTTGGAAATTTCTTCTATACATTTAGCACATAAGAAATAAAAAAAAGTTTAAAGGCTAAAAGTTAAGGATATGTTAGAGATGGTGGCAATACCCCAGAAGATGAACTGTAACAAATAACAAGCAAAGAGATTCCAGGATGGCTTCATAGGGAAAAGATGTGCTGATTTTGAACAGGGAACATAGCAGAAGAAAAACAAAGGAAGTGAATTTCCAGGAAAGAGTTGGAGAGAAGGTTGCACTGAAAATTCTACAGAAAGAAGAGGGACTCTGGAGCAGCATGGAAAGTATGGACATACAGCAGCAAGTGGGGACACCACCCAAGACTCTCACAGCTGGGGGCTGGAGGAGATGCCAGCTTCTGATAGCGAGATGAGGGCAGGCTGCGACAGCCCATGGCATTGGTGATATTGCTTGGGAGAACCTTGCAGACCAACTGACTTTGAGTCTGGCCTGGAGCTATATTAGGGGGCAGGATATCCACCTAAGCCAGTAAAGGAAAAGCATGATTCTTTCCACCCATGCCCCAAAAAACTGGCAACCAGTTAGAAGGCACCATCTTGATGACAGTAGAGGCTGCAGTGGCTCTTGCTCACTCACCACCAGGGGATTTTACCAGAGGGAATGATATGAATTCCTCACTGACTTTGAGTCTGGCTTGGAGAGTTGGCAGAGGCTGGACACACACTTAGGACTGTGAGGTGCTCCCCTCTCCTCATTCTGTAACAGGTCTGGGGCTCAAATTTCCAAAGCAGAGCACCCACAAGCAGCTGGCTCTGGGAACATATTTGCTGTTTCTGTAGATGGAGAAGGCTTGCAGGGCTGAGAGTGGAGCCCCTGCACCCTGTGACTGTGGGAGCCTTGCAGGCTATAACTGTGGGAATTCTTTGACTGTACAATAGGGCATGGGGTATATCTGGGTCTTTGTGCAATCACTGGGTCTGGTTTCACAGGCTCAGAGCTCCCTGACTGCCTGGGGTGGGTCATTGCAGAAGGTTCTGTGCTCCCATTGAGGACCGCACAGATTCTTTGTGCGGTGCATGCACCTGGATGGGTGGGGGATGTGCCCACCGTGGGCTAACCCCAGACATTGATCATCTTGGAAGAGAGGAGGAAAGGTTGTGACTACACCAACCGGCATAACTATACCTTCTTCCCTGCTTTCAACAGAGGAGATCCACCATGCCCAACTTAGGTGTCAGCCTGGATTCTCACCCCATTCTTGAGCACGGATCAGAGCTCTGTGGCCCCACTTAGCACACAACTCTGGATATCCACTGAAGGAGCAGACACTCCACTAAGTCATAGAGGCAAAGCAAATGCCTAAAGAAATGCAGAAATACCAGAAACAACAAGTAATACAACATGACTCATCAAAATGAACGTAACACTTCAATACCAGAATGTGAAAAACAAGAGCTTGATAAAATGGCTGAAAATGAATTCACAAGAATGATCATAAGATTACTCAGAAACACAGAAACAAAATGAGATAAAGAAATCCATACATAACATGGGTGAAAAAGTTTTCCAGGAGAAATAGATATTGAAATCAAACTGAAATATCAGAAATGAAGACTTGAACCTGTCAAATTGAAAATACAGTGGAAAGACTTAGCAACAGGTTTGGTGAAGCAAGGCAAAAGAAAGAATATCTGAGATAGAAGACAAATTCCTGTAAAAAGACAAATAAAAGAATAAAATAGAAAAACTCCAAATAGTGTTGGAGATTTATGGGATACTATGAAATGACCAAACATACATGTCTTAGGATTTCCAGAAGACATGTAAAGACAGAATGGATTAAAAAGCCTATTCAGTGAAATAATAACAGAAAACTCTAATTTGGAGAAAGAATGGAACACCCAAGTACAGGAAGCACATAAGACTCCTAATAGACAAAATTACAAAATATCTTTACTATGACATATTATGGTCAAGCTTTCAACAGTCAAACATAAAGAAAAGAATCTAAAATGTGCATGAGGGAAATGCCAGAATACCTCCAGAGATTTCTCAATTAGACTAACAGCTGATTTCTCATCAGAAACCCTAAAGACTAGGAGAGAATGGAGAGTCATAGTTCAAGTCCAAAAAGAAAGAAGCTGTCAACCAAGAATAGCATACCCAGCAAATTCTCATTTATAAATGAAGGTGAAATAAAGACATTTAAAAACAAACATAAATTGAAAGACTTTGTCACACTTGTCCAGCCTACCATAAAGAAACAGAGAGGGGGCCGGCGCCGCGGCTCACTAGGCTAATCCTCCGCCTAGCGGCGCCGGCACACCGGGTTCTAGTCCCGGTCGGGGCGCCGGATTCTGTCCCGGTTGCCCCTCTTCCAGGCCAGCCCTCTGCTGTGGCCAGGGAGTGCAGTGGAGGATGGCCCAGGTGCTTGGGCCCTGCACCCCATGGGAGACCAGGAAAAGCACCTGGCTCCTGGCTCCTGCCATCGGATCAGCGCGGTGCGCCGGCCGCAGCGCGCCGGCCGCGGCGGCCATTGGAGGGTGAACCAACGGCAAAGGAAGACCTTTCTCTCTCTGTCTCTCTCTCACTGTCCACTCTGCCTGTCAAAAAAAAAAAAAAAAAAAAAAAAAAAAAAAAAAGTATAAAAAAAAAAAAAAAAGAAACAGAGAGGGGCCAGCGCCATGGCACAGTGGGTTAATTCTCTGCCTGCTGCACTGGCATTCCATATGGGCACTAGTTCTAGTCCTGGCTGCTCCTCTTCCAGTCCAGCTCTCTGCTGTGGCCCAGGAAGGCAGTCGAGGATGGCCCAAGTGCCTGGGCCCCTGCACCCGAGTGGGAGACCCAGAGGAGGCTCCTGGCTCCTGGCTGAAGCATTAGCAGCTCCAGCTGTTGCGGCCATAAGGGGAGTGAACCAATGGAAGGAAGACCTTTCTCTCTGTCTTTCCCTCTCACTGTCTGTAACTCTACATCTCAAATAAATAAAGTATTAAAAAAAGAAACAGAGAGCAACAGTCATAATTATGAAAGAATGTGAGGGCAGAAAATATCTCCTAGTAAAAATACAAAGGAAATCCAAAGCAAACAATAGGAATATTTATGGAAAAATGGTAGGATCAAATTATTGCTTAATCATTAATATCCTTGAATGTAAATGGCCTAAATTATCCAGATAAGTGTTATAAACTGGAGCAAGCATTGTGACGTAGTGGGTAGAAGTGCCACTTGTGATGCCAAAATCCCATATGGGACCTGACTGCTCCCTGTTCATGCTCCTGGGTAGACAGGAGAGTTGACCCAAGAACTTGGGCCCCTGCATCCACATAGGAGACCTGTAAGAGGCTCCTGTGTCCTGGTTTTTCCTGGCCTAGCCCTGACGATTGCAGCGATTTAGGGAGCAAACCAGTGCATTGAAGATTCTCTCTCTCTCTTTCACTCTCTCTTTGTAACTCTGTATTTCAAACAAATAAACCTTTTTTACAAAAAAAAATACAGACTGGCTGAATAGATTATAAAATAAGACCCATCTATTTGCTGTCTACAAGAAACATACCTCACCAACAAAGATACAGGAAGACTGAAAGTGAAAGGATGTAAAAAGATATTCCATGCTAATGGAAAGCAAAAAAGGACAGGTGTAGCCAAAATAAACTATACAAAAAGTGTTAAAAGAGACAAGGAAGGGTACTCTGTAATGATTAAGGGATAAATTAAGCAGAAAAATGTGACTACAGTAAATTTATATGCACCCAATCCCAGGGAGGATTTAAAACAAATATTAATTGATCTTTTGGAAGAAATTGACACTAATACATTAGTAATGGAGGACTTAAGCACCCCTCTGTCATCAGTCGACAAATAAACTAGACAGAAAATCAATAAAAAAAAAAAACAGAGCTAATCTATACTATGGACCAAATGGACCTTACTGATATCAACAGGACATTTCGTTCCACATTTGAAGAACACACATTCTTTTCATCAGTGCTTGGAACTTTGTCTAGCATACATCATAAGCTAGGCCATACAGCAAGTTTCAGTAAATCCAAAAAAATAAAAATCTTACCATCTATCTTTTCTGACCACAATGGAATTAAGCTGGAAATTAATAACTTAAGAATATCTAGAAAATATGCAAACATGGAAACTGAACATGCTCTCAAATGAACAGTGGGTCATAAAATAAATCAAAAGAGAAATCAGAAAATTCCTGGAAACAAATGAAGATTATAATACAACATAGCAAAGCAGTGAAATACAGCTGATGCAGCATTAAGAGTGAATTTTATAGCAATTAGTTCCTACATCAAGAAATTGGAGGGGCCAGCACTGTAGCTTAGTGGCTGATGCTGCCGCCTGCAGTGCCAGCATCCCATGTGGGTGCCAGTTCAAGTCCTGGCTGCTCCACTTCTGATCCAGCTCTCTGTTACGGCCTTGGAAGGCGATGGATGATGGCCCAGGTCCTTGGGCCCTTGTGCTCACATGGGAGAACTAGAAGAAACTTGTGGCTTCTGGCACCAGATCGGCCCAGTTCTGGTATTCCAGCCATTTTTGGAATGAACCAGTGGATGAAGGACTTTCTCTCTCTCTTTCTCTCTTTCTCTCTCTGCCTCTGTCTCTCTGTAGCTTTCTACCTTTCAAATAAATAAACAAATCTTTAAAAAAGAGAAATTAGTAAGACATCAAACAAATAATCTGTCAATGCATCTCAAGGAACTAGAAAAATAACAACTAAGCAAACACAAGTATAGTAGGAGGAAATAATTAAAATCAGAGAAGAAATAATCAAAATTGAAACAAAAATACAAAAGATCAGTGAAATGAAGAGCTAGTTTTGGGGGAAAAATACAAATTGATACACCATTGGCCCAGCTAACCAAAATTCTAAAAAGAGAGAGAGAGAAGATCCAAATAAATAAAATGAGAGATGAAAAAAGAAGATGTAACAACAAATACAACAGAAATAAAAAGAATCAACAGGAATTACTACAAACAGTTATAATCCAACAAATTGGAAAATCTAGAAGTAGATAGATTCCTGGAAACATAAACCTACATAAATTGAGTTAAGAAGACCATAGAAACCTAAACAGTCTAATAGCCAAGATGGAGATTGAAATCAGTAATATATACGAGTGAAACTGACATTCTGAGATTTGATTACTGTTTACATCCCTTGTCTCTACTGCTGAGGAACAGTGTTTTACCTTTTTTTTCTTCTTACTATTTTGAATTCTTCACTTAGTGGAGGGTTAACCTTATGACTATGAAATAAACTGAAAGTATTTCATTGTAGAAATTAAAAGAAAGAATAAGGAAGGAAGGAAAAGGAAGGATATGAGCATGAGAGGGAGGGTAGGATGGGAAGTATCACTATGATCCTAAACCTGCATATATGAAATATATGAAATTTGTTCACCTTATTAAATATTAAAATTATTTAAAATAAGCAAAATGCTTCTGTTAAGACACAGTGCCCATAGAACATATGAGACAGGCAGGAAGGGTTCCCAATCATAATTTTCTGTCAAAATGGGAGTGGCTGTGGCAGCAGCTTGAGGAACCATGGTGGGAGAGAGGGCAGGGAGAAGATAAAAAAAAAAAAAAGGAAAAATAATAATAGGCATTGCACAGCTAGTCTCAGACTTGTTTTGTTAGTACGTAAGTGGATTTGAGACAAAATGAAAGGAAATCAATGTGAATCCTAATTAGATTTTAAGAAATCAAACTTACTCCCCATGTAGGATCTCTGTCCTTAATGTGTTGTACTATGTGAATTAACGGTATAACTAGTACTCAAACAGTACTTTATACTTTGTGTTTCTGTGTAGGTGCACACTATTGAAATCTTTATTTAGTATATACTAAATTGATCTTCTGTATACAAAGATAATTGAAAATGAATCTTGATGTGAATGGGATGGGAGAGAGAGTGGAAGATGGGATGGTTGAGGGTGGGAGGGAGGTTACGGGGGGAAAAGCCACTGTAATCCAAAAGGTGTACTTTGGAAATTTATATTTATTAAATAAAAGTTAAAAAAGAAATTGTTCTTTCAAATTAAGCAGTGATTCATAAAATTCTTTGTTCATACCAAACTTTTCTTAAATTTACATGTAGTTATCCGCCATGCAACTCTAAGACCAAGACTTCCTTTGGCAAGCAAGGACATAATTATGTAGGCAAGGAAGGAGCAATAACAGAGAGGAGCTAGGTAAGCCTTCCCCATGACAGTTTTGCCAGATTCATGAGACAACCCCAGCTCCTGCCGCTTTAACCTCCCTGTTTCACAAATATCCAATATGGCTTCAAGCTGCATCCACACCATGAACATGTCATTATCATTGTATTACAATAAAATTACCACGGCCAGCACTCTGAATTCCATCATGCACCTGCCAGTATTATATTTCAAAAATTTCCAAAAAAGGATATGGAAATGTGCATCACTCAAGCCTCACTCTAAACTCAGCCTACTTTGAATATTCAATTAAGCCCCATCCAAAAATCAGCCCCTATGCTTCCAAGATACTTAAAAGGACAGTCTAGAACATTGTTGATTGCAACATCTTCTGTTAGTTTGTACATATTCACTTTTTTTTTTTTTTTTGACAGGCAGAGTTAGTGAGAGAGAGAGAGAGAGAGAGAGAGAGACAGAGAGAAAGGTCTTCCTTTTTCACTTGGTTCGCCCCCCAGATGGCTGCTATGGCCAGAGCGCTGCGCTGATCCGAAGTCAGGAGCCCGGTGCTTCCTCCTGGTCTCCCTTGCGGGTACTGGGCCCAAGCACTTGGGCCATCCTCCACTGCCTTCCTGGGCCACAGCAGAAAGCTGTACTGGAAGAGGAGCATCTGGGACAGAATCCGGCACCCCGACCGGGACTAGAACCCAGGGTGCTGGCGCCCCAGGCGGAGGATTAGCCTAGTGAGCTGCGGCACTGGCCTCATATTCATTCTTAGTGTGTAGTTTTTTTGTTATGTTTTGTAAGCAAATCTTGCTTCTCTGCTCACTTCTTTTTCTTTTTCTTTTTCTTTTTTTTTAAGTCTTGAAATCCTTCTGTCTTGAAGATGAGAACTCAGACCAAACTTAGTCAGGGTTACTCCATGACTAAGATCCAACAAATACCCAGCGATAATCTCTGTGTCTGTCCACTGGGACTGAAAATACTTCCAGAGTAGGGAAGGCACAAATCATGTCAATTCCCAGCTGAGCTGGTTCCCCTGCTAGTCATAGCACAGCTTTCAAACTATATGGTATTATTTACAAAGCATGTCATGCTCTGGAACCCTCTAGTGATTCATCAGGCTCATGCTTCTCTCCTTCCATTTGTCTCACATTGAAGTGCAATTTCTTCTGGCTGAAACAAACTTTTGCCCCATTGCTTTTGTGTTCTTCAAATACTAAAGTAGGCTTTCCTAACAGGTTGCACAATCTCAGTCTGGAAATATGTATAACAAAAGAAGGAATAGGCCCAAGGGTAACTTATGGCAGAATTGAACATTACTTTCCATTTTTCTCTTTCTATTTTAGTTCTTTTTTATGCAACTCCATTACAGCTTTTAAATAATATCATAATCACAATTATTGTTACAGCATCTCCTATAAAACCCATAATATTTGACCTGCAAAAGAACAAAGTCATCTGGCTATATGTTCTGATATTACAAATGAGAAAAAAAAAAGGAGCTGAGAGAGGAGAGAGGTGTTACTTGAAAGAATTTCTAAGAAAACCCAATTATATGCAGTCTGGGATTACTTCTTCATGAGAAATCATAAAAATTTCCAATCAATAATTTATCAGTAATGTTTACATTTCAATCAAGTCTGCCATACTTTGGAAAACTATATATTAAACATACATAATTCATCAGATAGAAATTAAGGAAGCAAGTTTCTATTGTCAGTTTGAGCACAGGTAAGAAAAACTGAAAAATCAAGAAAGAGAAGAAATTATTTTTAACATGATCACGTAGTTATTTATATAGGGATCTATTCAAGGGTGCTTTATAATTCTTGTTTATCTACTTCTTAGTATAAGTTCATATATATCATTTCAATAAAGTAGATGTGTATCTTTAAGATACTAGAGTGGAAGGAGAGAATTAGAATATGGAATGTTATTTTCTATGGTGGCAAGGCTAAATAAAGCAACACATACCCACACACATACACATACACACATAACTTCTTTGATTCTGAATTGATACAAAATATAGCTGATATATTTTGTTTTTCATTAAGAAATTATTCTTTCTCTACCAACATAAATCAGAACTTTATGAGTTTGTATATATAAATAAATATATATTCCAAATAATATATTATATATATATGTAATTACATATGGCCCTAAACTTTCTTTACTATATTTCACTGGGAAAATAAAAATTGGAAAAATTTAGCAAACTCTGCTTACAATAATCATTTAAATATATGGATATTGTGGCATAAATTCATTTATTTATTAGAATTAATTATCATTTTTCAGCCTTTTGGCTAAGATCAAGTGTAGAATTAATCATTGCTTACTAATTTTTAAAGGGAAATAAGCACATACCATAATTGTTAAAATACTAAAACATGTAAATGGAAACTAAAAAATTTCTCTTTTTAAACTGTAACTTCAATTAACCACAGTTATATGACTATGAAGTATACTAGAGATTTTATACTTGCACCCCTTTATTAATGTACTAAAAGAGAGCTTATATAAAATTTCTAAAAACAACTTCTGACATGGGAAATTGCAAATGTAATTTGTTTAACATATTTGTTTAATGTTTCTTACTAAGAAATATTTTAAGCTAAAGATTGCAACAGTCCTGGTACAATAATGTATTTCCTGTTATTATTTCTAGTGGTTATATTTTTTACTCCTTATTGCACCTACCTCCACATCTTGGAATTGGTCCACTCCACATTACTTTTCCATCCATAAGAATACAAGTAATTGTTTCTGTTCCCTGGGTTTTAATAAATCCTTCTTCACAAATAACTGAAATTGAACTTCCTAATTGGAAGTTGTCCCCAAAACGTCGTGCATTGATTGGTATTCCTGGATCAGGGCACTCATTATGTCCAAAAGCTTTAGAATGAAAAACAAAGAAAAACACAATGCATCAGCATGAGTGAGAAGACCGTTGCCTATTTTTAAGTGAGAAAAAAGTGAATTTTAAAGATTTTTCTACTTATTTCTAGAAAAGCATTTTAGAACTTTATTTAAATTTGCAGGCTCTTCTCTAAACAGATCTGTTTGCCTGTGATGTGGAATAGGTGTGACTCTTTTAAAATATAAATTATAACCTAAGATTAAAACATTTCAAATTAGAGTTGTTTCTAGTTATTTCTAGAGATTATTAGACTAAACCAATTCCAACATTTCCAGTATAAGTTGGAAAATAATGTCATTGGTCAGAATGTCAATAACTATGAATACAAAGTATATTGCCTACAGTCCAATGGCAGATTTCATTGGAAACTATTTTTGTGATTCATTCTGTTGCAAATGGAGACACAGACTCATTGTGAGAATAAAACTGTAATGTTTTACTTGATTTATCTTTTCATTTTTTCTCAACAGTTGATTTTATCTTAGGTTATATGTTTCGTGTTTCTTAGGAGAAAGTTCAGTTCTTAAACTCAGGTATAGTATCTTATTTTAATTTGTTTCTTCCCTTTGTATAACTAATTTAGATACAGTAAATATCAGAAGTGTGATAATTTTGCTTATGTGAATTGTTCATAGATTAGGGATTATATGAGCCGTTCACATTTTCTCTTTACCTATCTGGCAGACCAAATTGTGTGCTATAAAATTTTAATTTAAAATAATACAAATAAAAGTAACAAAAGTAAATGTATAACTATATTTTATGAAGTGTTTATGATTTCATATATTTATTCTTATTGAGTGCATGAAGGTTATTTTAAATTTTCTCACTAATTATCTTAATGCTGTTCATAAATTGTATAATTTTATTATCTATCATCATTTTTATTAAACAACACAAAAGGATATTAAGGTAAATCTAAAGTATACAAAATGTTTTGTAGCTACATTTTTTCTAATCATTGTTTTAACTTCTTTTTTTTTTTTTTTTTTTTGACAGGCAGAGTGGACAGTGAGAGAGAGAGAGAGACAGAGAGAAAGGTCTTCCTTTGCTGTTGGTTCACCCTCCAATGGCCACCGCTGCTGGCGCACTGAGCTGATCTGATGGCAGGAGCCAGGTACTTATCCTGGTCTCCCATGGGGTGCAGGGCCCAAGCACTTGGGCCATCCTCCACTGCACTCCCTGGCCACAGAGAGAGCTGGCCTGGAAGAGGGGCAACTGGGACAGAATCCGGCGCCCCGACCGGGACTAGAACCTGGTGTGCCGGTGCCACAAGGCGGAGGATTAGCCTAGTGAGCCGCAGCGCAGGCCTATTTTAACTTCTAATTTTTAAAACTCAATTTTAATTAAGCCTGTTTGCTATAATATGTAGTGCCCCAACTATTTTAAAAAAGAATCTCAGTAGTAAGCATTAAATATAAGAATTTGCATATGATCAATAAAATTATTTACAGTAGAAATGGGACCAAAAACATAGGTTTATCCATATAATACCTTGAAAAGTATCATAAACATTAAAAATAAAAGTATTATGCATTTAAGACAAGATGAAAATTATGCATGCATATATGTATCTGTCTTTATAAATATATGTAAAAATTTTTAAGCATTGCCAGATAAAGCAGCTATTTTATACTGCATGTGTCTCTTGCACGTATCACGGCTAATTTAACTTTAATGATGTGCAATTATCCAGTAACAACTTATTAGTGATTGTATCCAGCACTAGCGTCACCTTGAAGACAAGAGGAGCCTTTTGTTACTAACTGCCAAAGCTCAGCACTGAATAGGCAAGGGCAGCAGGCTATTGGTGAAATTCTTTTTAAAGGGCAACAAGAATATCTGAAAACAATCCTATGGTTATGTAACACTTGAATATTAACTCAATTGGTTGGTAAATATCTGACAGTGTGAAAGCTTCAAAAGAAAGCAATAAAATCACTATTATTCTATGGCTTCAGTTAAAACATTTGCAAACAGAAGCATTCCTTTATAAGTGTGTTAACCTAGTAAGATTTTTGCTCATTTAAGTGATTCATCTTTCTACTATAACTCTAAGCATTTTTCCACATAAAATATTAATTCTATAAACTGCAAAAAAAAGAAGAGCCTAGCTGATGGAAAATAGTTTTTTTTTTTTTAAAGAGGACACCTCAAACATAGAAAAAATATGATAAATACAACAGGTCAAAAATCAGCTAAATGACAACAGCTAGTAATAATTGAGCATTTACCAGGTACCGTGTTCTCTGTGCTAGATTATTTACATGCATCACCTAATATACTTCTTTAAACAACCAAAGGGCCTTTACTGACGTTTACATTGCGGCTCACTTATGAAACTTAAAAAGGTAGCAAAGTCATTATTTGAAGTTGTATAGTTTGATTTCAGAGCTGTATATTAATCACTGAAGTATTTTTTGTTCACCAGTTTGTTTTTGTTTCTTTTTAACCTCACACTAGTGGTTCTGGTAAGTCAGCCCCGGGGTCCACTGAGCCACAGTTATTGACTTCCTACTCTGTGATGCTTGTGCAGACTTGTAAATTTTACCTTGGAATTATAACTCTGAGCTCTAGCTATTATTTGTTTAAAGTCCTACTGGTTAGTAATATCTTGAAGGAAAGATTCATTTTCCTTTTAAATTTGCATATAAAAATAACCAAGTAAATTATATCCCATATTGCAGGTTTGAGTTTACGCTACCCATTTCCTAGAATAAGCTAATCTATTGGCTGATATCATAGTGACATTTAAAGCACATTTCCTAAATATCAGGCCGCTCACAAACAATGAAAAATGACTCTATAGGGAGAAAAATATGGTTGGAAATCAAGCACTAAATGACTATCTTTGGCACAACCAGGCCTATATTCACTTAAGTTTTCTTATTTGTAAAACAAGAGAACTGCTTTGCATGATCCTTTTCCAGCTCTAATTTGTAGAAATTTGTTAAATAGAGTAAAAAAACAAAACTTACTGTTATAAGTGATGTTAAAGCCACGTCCCGACATTGAGTGGTCAGCTTGAAACTCCAATCTCAGAACATGACTATTACTTGTAAGATGGGAAGGAACCTCAGCTCCAGTAAAAGTTCCAAGGATGGGGGAGTCTGGAGAGTCACCATCTTTAACAGCAAGAAAATCAAACTGGGACTCCAGATCAAAGTCATTGAAAGAAAGGTGTATTCGGCTCCCAGGATCAGAGATTATAGTCCAAATGCAATTTAAATTATTTCCATACCCTTCTGGATAATCAGGAGAAAGGACTGTTCCCATTGGTGCAGTAAAGTTAGAGAGACAAGGAACTGGCAAAACAGGAAAATTATAAAATATAATAAATATTCAAAATATTAATTATGATAATTAGCAGTTTGATAATATTAGACAATGTAAATTATCACATGAAACAGATCATTCACCATTTTTACATACTAGAAAAGGTAACTTGTATATTCGGTGAATTTAAGACTATATGCATAAATATAAAGAAAAGGATAATTGGGGTATAGAAACAACCACTTTTGACATTTGTCCAATTTGTGTTACAGTGCTATGCAAACACATACTGAGGAAATGAGTAGACAATCTCATAGGAAGCAATACGTCTTGTGAAGTGATTGAAGAGAAAAATATTTGCAATATAAATATATTAAAAGAACTAGGATTCTGCAGCTCAGAAGTGGTGATTAGGTGAATTTCATTCCTGCTGTGGCTTTAAGATGCCCTGATAGTTTATAACACAAAGAAAGAGATGAATTAAGTGTTATACTAGCCATGACTGTGACTAATATTGGAAAAACAGATCAATGAGAGGTTATACCACACTAAAAGGAAGTCTTCCTCTCTCCTCCATTTTCTTAACTTTTAAAATAACTGATTTAAAGGTTAATTTATAACTGTTAAAAAGTGTTGAATACAGTAAAGATAAGAAAACAAAATAATCTATCACATCAAAATTAAAATATTGGTATATTTTCTTGCAGTGTTTTTAATGTGAATTCTTCAAGTCATTAAGCATACTTTAAATCACTCACTCCATTCACTTGAATGGATATAAAATCAATCTACTCAAAATATATTTATTGGCAATTAGAATTTTATGTTTAAGGGGACAGCACTGTGGCATAGTGGGTCCAATGCGGGTACTAGTTCATGTCTTGGCTGCTGACTTCCAATCCAGGCCCCTGTTAATGGCCTGGGAAAAGAAGCGGAAGATGGCCTAAGTGTTTGGGCACCTGCCACCCAAGTGGGAGACCTGGAAGACACTTTTAGCTTCTGGCTCCTGGATTTAGCCTGCCCAACCTTTAGATGTTGGAGCCACTTGGGGAGTGAACCAGCTGAAGAAAGAGATCTCTCTCTCCCTCTCTCTCTTTCTCTCTCTGTAACTCTAACAAAATTTACCATCTTTTTGAAGACAGTCTTGTTGTTTTTGTTAATTATTTCATTAGGATACATTTTTTAAAAGATTTATTTATTTACTTAAAAAGTCAGAGTTACATAGAGAGAGAAGGAGAGGCAGAGAAAAAGAGAGGTCAACTGGTTCGCTCCCCAATTGACCACAACAGATTAACCTACTGCGCCACTGTGCCAGTCTCTACAGTTTTAGCTTTCTTTAAAAAAATATTTATTTCAAAAGCAGAGTTATAGAGAAAAAGAGAGTAAGGGACACACACACACACACACACACAGAGATTTTCCATCTTCTAGTTTACTCTCAAGATGGCTGCAACAGCCAAGGCTGGGCTAAGCCAAAGCCAGGAACCTGAGCTTCATCTGGGTCTTTTATGTGGGTGGCAGGGACCCAAAGATTTGGGCCATCTCCTGCTATCTTCCCAGGCACCTTAACATGTAGCTGGATCGGAAGTGGAGCAGCTATAACTGACTGCAACTGGCACTCATAGGTGATGTGGTGGCTTAAGTAATGCACCACAAAGTTGGCCCCAGTTTTAGTTGTAATATTTTATATGTTAAACGTATGGGTTTAGGGGCTTGTTTGTTTGCTTGCTTTTGCAAACTGATGATCACTGGGCTCAAATCAGATTGCAGATCAGTTTGGTTTCATTAGTTTCTCTCCTGTAACACAAAAAAATTTGAATTCACATTTTAAAATCATTATATTTAACATCTGAGGGGGAAAATAGGAAGTATAGCCTCTATTGAAAGATCACCCCAATAACCCCATCACTCTCCAAAATAGATGCACACAGACACATACACATATACACTTTGGTTCCTTCTTCATTATTCTGCCTGCCTGCAACCTGGAATCATTAGATTCTGTAACCCTTGGTTTAAATTAGCAGTCAGAAAAACTTTTCTGTTAACACACAAATATTCTGCCTTTGCAAATCATTTAGTCTCTTTTGTAGCTTCTAACTTATTATAGATGAAAGACAGTTTGGATGATTGGTAAATGGAAATACATACTTTTTGTTTCAATGAAACTTTACTTACAAATCCAGACAACCAATTGGATTTAGCCCATCAGTTCAGTGTGCCAGCTCTTGATTTAATCATTCCCTTTTGGGGCAAAAGCTGACTAAAGTCATCAGTCTAACTGTCCTTATCAGAAAGATTGGCAGATGTTTACTTCGTAATTTAAATGCATAATATTTCAAATGCAGTTTCTATGTAACACTCTGACTCAGTTTTATACCTTTTTAGTATCACACTAATTTTCTAATTAATAGTATACTTTAGAATTCATATAAGCACTTTGTTTTTACAAAATTATCATACCTATATTTTTATTTACTTTTACCTAACTGTATGTCAATACATTTGATCAATCACCCAAAATAGTATTTTAGGGTTTTGATTAAAGTGGTAAATAATTTTTTAAAATTCACATATTAAATATATGTTCTCATTCAGGAATATAGCACTTATCTCTTTTTTGGTACAAAATTTTGTTGCTATGTTTTATAATTTTCTTCCTATGATTTGTTAGGTCTTACATAATTATTTCTACATATTTTAGTATTCTTTTAAAAAGATTTTCTTTCAAATACATTTTCAAATAAGCTAATGGTACTATATAAGAACATTATTAAGAGATTCCATTTTATCATATATCAAGATGCTGAAATTTTCTTTTTAAGATTTTTTTTTTTTTTTGAGAGATTGAGTTATAGACAAAGAGAAGGAGAGACAGACAGAAAGGTCTTCCACCTGCTGGTTCACTCCCCAGATGTCCTGATCTGAAGCCAGGAGCTTCTTGCAGGTCTCCCATGTGGGTACAGGGGCCCAAGCATGTGGGCCATTTTCTACTGCTTTCCCAGTGCATTAACAGAGCTGGATCAGAAGAGGAGCAGTTGGGACATGAACCGGCACACCTATATGGGATGTCATTGTCACAGGCAGAGGTTTAGCCTACTATGCCATAGCACCAGCCAGGAATTATTTTTAAACTAGTAAAAACAGTCTGTAGATTTTCAAGAATTAAAAAATTAGAAAGCAGTACAAGCCAGCATTATGGCTTAGCATTGTAAGCCTCCACATGCAATGCTGGCTGCTCCACTTCCAATCTAGCTCCCTGCTAACGTGCCTGGGAAAGCAATGGAAGATGGTCCCAGTACCTGGGCCCTTGCACTTATATGGGAGACCCTGAAGAAGCTATGAGCTTCTGGCTTCAGCCTGGCACAGCCCTTGCTGCTGCAGCCATTTGGGGAGTGAACCAGCAGATGGAAGATCTCTCTAACTCTCTCTGTCTCTCCCTCTTTCTCTGTAACTCTGCATTTAAATACATAAAAAAAAGTAGACAGCAATAATAAATAATGTTATTACATCCATTTTACCATCTACTAAGATGCTTTTAATATATTTTTGATGTGATACATTACATAAATTATCTAATATTAAGCCACCATTATCTTTCTGGAAGAACACCTAGAATTAAAGATTTTCAATTAAAGTCTTTTGAAGAATTACTAAGCTTTAGATGATGCAAACAAAAGTAAATCAGAATATCCCGATATTTTCTTCTCTTACAACAAGAACATCATAAGGTAATCTTGATTAGGAATGAGAACTGTCCCTAAACAAAAAGGATTCTACTAAGAGTGTGTGTGCATTCTTTCTCTCTAAGACTTCCTGAAGAGTAAACATAATATATATTATAACTGGGGAAATTACTGCCATGTTCCAAACTACACACTTTGCTGTAATGTAATGAAAATAGTATCTAACTGAACCTAAAAGTGCATCAATTAGGTAATACAAATTATATTTTTGTTGTAATTAAACTGGAATGTCTTAATATACTTGGAAAAATATATTCTTTTAATTCGAACATATTGTATATCATATGCACTAATGACTTTTACTCAGTGCAATATAAATAAAAGGCATTTTATGCATTAGTGTGAGCATAGCAAAAGTAAGTTAATGCATTATACATAGAATATAAGCTTTAAATATTTTAAGTTTATGAATGCAAATAAGCATATACTATCTTACTAAGATAAATATTTCTATTAGAATTAGCTCAAATATATAATTTCCATAAGAAGCATCCTATCCATAAAGTATAAAATGCCACCTAATAAAGTGTTATAAGAATACACATAATATATATTTTGCAATTAGCAAGTGAACTATGGAAACTTTATTTAAATCTGTATTGAAATTTATAATTTGGCATAAGAACACTTGTTAAAGATAGTATCACAAAGTGCTACTCCTCCAAAATTAATTACATGGTTATAACTCTTTGCAATTAATTATAAAAGTAATTATATACAAGGACATGGTAGCATATGCTTTCTGGAAGAAAAGCATGTGGTACTCACAGATACAGATGGGTATGTTTGCAGACCACTGGTTATTCTCTTGACAAACAATGGATTTCTCTCCAATTAATTCAAATCCAAACTGGCATTCAAACCTTAAAACATCACGATTAGAAAATCCATCGCCTTCTCTGATTCCATATAAGGGTGTACCTGGATCGCCACAACTTTCTTTCTCAATTTCTGTGGAAAGAAAAGATAAAAGTCACCTTTCAAGGATTGAAAACACATGATACCCATACTACAAGTTAAGTAGATACACATTCTCGATATTAAAAATACTTCAAAGCAGAAGATGAATATATTCGCCAATCCAATTTTTCTTTTGTCATTATTATGACATGTTTTGATGAAAGGATCTCTGGGGAACGATTAGTGTATTTGTCTCATTTTATAAATGGAAAACCTTAGGTCACTACATTTGATCAAGTTGCCAGAGACCATATCTCTAATAGAACAGTTATGAGAGTCTCAGAGTTCAGTTTGTACAAATGCTCATATTACACATATGAAAATATGTATTTCCCCAAATGCCAAAGACTTTTCTTATTCTTGTAATCTGTATATGACACAGTAAATTCTTACATCATGATCAGGGCATGAGGAAACTTTATGATTCTGTGTTCCTACAGCAATCAATGAATACCTCTACCCAGGATCTTTCACTCTCCTTGGTAACTGTTGGTTGAAATACTTCCCCAAGCAGACAAAACAAACCAAAAATGAAACCCAAAGTATACTATTTTTGCATACAAAATTATTCATCTATGTTCATTTCTACATGTTTTTGGATGACTTGAAAAATGCTTTTTAAGAGCATTATTAAAACATTCTTTCGAAGTATAACCAAAGAAATTATCACATATGGGATTGTCATTGTGAAGCTATGAATGTCACTAAATTACTGTGGCAACTGTATTCAGGTTTTTATGTCACATGAAATTAATACAGTTTTCTTCAAACAAACAACTAAAAATAATAAAAACTTCAAGAATACAACTTTGAGATAAAACCATTGCCTCTCATGACATTCCAACATTCATTCATACATTACAATTTCCCTTGTAATCACTAGTATGAATTTAATATCTTTCATTTCTTTCTTTCTTTTTTTGTTTTTTTTTTTTTTTGACAGGCAGAGTGGACAGTGAGAGAGAGAGACAGAGAGAAAGGTCTTCCTTTGCCGTTGGTTCACCCTCCAATGGCCACTGCGGCCGGCACGCTGCGGTCGGCGCACCATACAGATCCGAAGCCAGGAGCCAGGTACTTCGCCTGGTCTCTCATGTGGGTGCAGGGCCCAAGGACTTGGGCCATCCTCCACTGCACTCCCTGGCCACAGCAGAGAGCTGGACTGGAAAAGGAGCAACCAGGACAGAATCTGGCGCCCTGACCAGGACGAACCCGGGGTGCCAGCGCCACAGGATTATTAGTGAGCTGCGGCACCGGCCTCATTTCTTTTTCAATTCTTTTATAATTATATGCAAACATTTACCACATTATAGACATCTATATTTATATGAATACAAAAATTCTCCTCACAAAATTATGTATTGCTTCACACAACTATACATTTCATAGTTTAATTTATTTTGTCAATTGTTCTTATCTTACTTCTTTAAATGCTTTAGAAATTTGAACACTCTTGTATTCTTAGCAAAAATTATACATTATAGTAATTTATTCAAAAAATTAGATTTCATTTGATAGTTTATTTACATGTCTTTACCTGTCATAAATAAAACTGGTCCATATTTTTTTATATGTTGCTCCCATAAAATATTAATGGGAAGGAAAGAGATCAGATATTTCCCTTAGTTCATTAGTCTTTAAGAACCTGTCTATTGCCTTGATCAACTTAGCCCAGACCATTAGACAGGCTCTACTGCAAGTACATAATTCTGTGGTTTCCCTACTGTCTCTAGAACACCTACTGATAGGACAAGGCGGAATAAGCATACTGGTTAAATGGACAGCTGTGTGCTCATGGAAAGAAAGCAAAAGGATTTAGCAACAAGCCAAGTGGTCCCATGCATTTGGTAAAGCAAGCGCATCAGTTCCCACCATCCGGTAGGCAGTAAGAAGCGCTCTCTCCCATGGCTCCTATCCTTCTTGTTGCTGTTTTTGTCCAATTATACTCTTCCTGTCAAATCTCTCTTTTCCAGAATTCAACAGTTCCATGTTTGGTAATATGGGCATTCCAGCAATGTCCAATAGGTGGTTGCGGGCCTCTAGTTCCTGAAACGATATCTTTGGATCTGTCATCTGGGAATCTTCATTCCCTGACTAGGCAGAGACAATGCCCAGAAAGAGCATGAAGTTATAGAAGCCTGATCATCCTCCTTCAACCTCCTGTGATGATTAAGGGACAAAATTCTCTGAGGAGGAGAAATAATGTGGGAAGGTAAGTAGTGTTAACTGGCTGAAAATGCTAAGGTCTGGGAGCCTCAGCTGAACCATGGTTTGACTGCTCTGGTAGGCCAATGTTCGACAGCTCCAGTGCAACCCACTGTGGGCTGGTTCTGAAAGCTGTCAGGACATCTGCAGCAAGCCCCTATAAAACAGCCCAGATCAGTTCACATGACAACTCCCTTTCTGTGTGTGTCATCCAAGCCCCAGTGACCACCACACCAACCTCCTGTCTATGTACTGCAAATCACAAGTTCCTTGATGCTGTAAATATGGAACCAGAGCTAGCTTGAAATATCCAATATAGCTACATGATATGTCCGTGTGATGAACTTTCAGGTCATTATAATCTTATTATAATAAAAATTATCCTAAGGGGCCATCCAATCTCCATTAAGCCCCTAATGCTATGGCACTTCTGGTATTCTGGGAAAAAGGCACACAATGGGTGATACTCAAGCCCTACCACAAACTCCACCTCCTTGTGAATAGTCAGTTAATCTCTACTCCAGAGATCACAGCCTATGCCTCTGATTTGTGCAAAGGCAAAGCTTAAACTTGTTGAGGAAGGTTTTCTTTGTGAGAGTTTTTATTCCTTCTTTGAGGGTCTTTTGTGTTTTGGATTTTTATTCCTTCTCTCTTTCTTTGGAACTTGCCCACAATTTTCCTTTTCTTTGCACAAATCCTTTTTCCTTGCACATCTTTGTGTCTCTACTTTGAATTCTTTCATGGAGGGATGAACCTGGAGTAAACAGGAGGGAAACCCACAGCCTACAACAGTTATTTTGGCTAGGGTGAGCAGGGGCATGTTTGACTTTTAAAATTATTATTTTGGACCAATAGTGGTAACTTATATAAACTACAAAAATGACATTTTCAAATTATTAGTTTAGTAATATCAGAATTATTTTACAGGAGTTTTAAATAAGTCATAATAGCCGGCGCTGTGGCTAACTAGGCTAATCCTCCGCCTTGCGGCGCCAGCACACCAGGTTCTAGTCCCGGTCGGGGCACCAGATTCTGTCCCAGTTGCCCCTCTTCCAGGCCAGCTCTCTCTGTGGCCAGGGAGTGCAGTGGAGGATGGCCCAAGTGCTTGGGCCCTGCACCCCATGGGAGACCAGGAGAAGTACCTGGCTCCTGGCTTCGGATCAGCACGGTGCGCCGGCCGCAGCACGCGGGCCGCGGCGGCCATTGGAGGGTGAACCAACGGCAAAAAGGAAGACCTTTCTCTCTGTCTCTCTCTCAAACTGTCCACTCTGCCTGTCAAAAAAAATAAATGTCTTAAATCAGTTGTAATACTACTTATTTGTGTTGTATGTCTTCTTTGTTCACACTCAGAGTTGTGTAATTTATTAGTCAGCTTGAAGAATGTTTACTTTTGTTGATTTACTCTATTGTTTTTATTTTGATTAAAATATCATTAAAATTTTTTTGTGTTCCTTCTTTTAACTCTCTTGGCAGAAAGAGAAAGAGGCAACAGGCAATATAGATAGAACAGACATCTCCAATCTGTTGGTTTACTCCTAAATTCCCCCTTAACAGCTGAGGCTGGGCTAGACTGAATTCAGGAGTTTGGAAGTCAATCTAGGTCTCCCATATGGCTGGCAGGGACCCAAGTACTTGAACCATCACCTTCTGCAAACCAGGGTACATATTATCAGGAAATTGGAATTGTAAGCTGAGCCAGGACTCAAGTCACCAGGACTCAGTCACCCAGGATGAAGGTGTTTCAAATGGCATCTTATATGCTAGCCAAAAACTACCCTCTTTTTTAAGGAAAACATTTTATTTATTTATTTATTTACTTATTTATTTATCTGATTTGAAAGGCAGACTGGAAGTGATCTGATAAAATATTTTTATTAATTTTGTGCATTTTGACTGTTATTTGTCATATTGAACTCAAGTACAGAATTTTCCACTTGTGGCATCATGTTAATGCTCCGAAAGTTAAAGATTTGGGAATTTATATGCTGAAATTAGGGAAATCAACTTGTATCATAATTCCATATTAATAATTCATTATAGAGTTTTTCTCTGCATTGAAAAATATGTTGTCATTCATCAGCTAATTGATAATTATTATTACTTACGGTTTCATAGCATGCTGTTTTTACAAATATAATTTTACTATTTTTGTGAGGGTACAAATGGAGTATAATTATTGAAGATTAGTTTCTGGTTATTCTTTTAACTGTGCTTCCTTGGATAGAGGGAGAAGTATATTTCGAGAGTAGCACGTACTCCATCATCACCATCAACCCCTCCCATTTTCCAGTTTATTGACAGCAGTGTCAGAATTCTGTTGTATCTCTCTGGGTGTGCATTCTTCTCTGTATTGATCTGTGATGCTGTCTACTTTTATGGTCTTCATCCTAAGCTGGAGGGCCCTCTGTCTTGGAAAACTACATTGGAAAACTATTCTGTGTATGGGCATTTGACTCTGGAAATGAAATGTTTTCCTCTGCTGCAATTACTATAGTTTCTTGGGATCACAACGGGCTCCTTCCTGGAGGCTTCTGGTCCTGAGACACAAGGCTTCCTCTGCAGAAACTACAGGGACAGCTCCCATGGCGGCATTGGTTTATGAGATTCTCTGTTTACCTTTATTTTCCTTATATATCTCTGTGCTTATTTGTATGTCTTAGGGATCCCCTACAGTCTCATAACAACTGGGATTCTTCTCTTCCTATTCTGAAACACTATTTTATTTTTATATACTTTTATCATTTTTCTGTTAGCATTGAGAGTGAATGCTTAATATATATTTTGAAGTCATATTTTTTCTTTGCTCCAAAACATAATTCTTTAAGATCAAGAGAATATTTTTAAACTAAAGCATAATTTTGAAGGTGCAATATTCACTAATAAAGACTGAAAAATGATGTGCAATAAATAGAATATGCATGCACTAATTAGGCATCACTGCTTTTTAATTTTCCACCTACCCAGGAAGCAACACTGATATTTAAATATGTAACATGCAATAAATAAGTAAATAGTAGAGATATACACAAATTATGAATAAAAGCTATAATTTACTAAGCATTGGTGTAAATATAATTTACTGTGTTGGAGTGGTGAAAACTTTTTAAGAGTATCCATTGTGTAATTTAATTTTCTAAACAATCACATGAAGGAACCATTCTTACTTCTATAGATAAAGGAAAAGACTTGAGGGTCAAACAAATTATGAATTTGTCTGGGGACCAGAGCTTTGGCATAGGTGGTAAAGCCACTGCCTGCAGTGTCATCATCCCATACAGGCACTATTTTGAGTCCTGGATGTTCCACTTCTGATGCGGCTGTCTGCTAATGTGTCTGGGAAAGCAGTAGAAGATGGCCCGAGTCCTTGGGCCACAACACCTGCGTGTGGAGACTGGAAGAAGCTCTGTGGTAGAATGAGAAGGCCATGCCAAGATGGCCACTGGCAATGGAAACTGCCTGACAACAGGCTGTGATTGGTTAGGGCATAGAGCGTCCCTTGACCGGATTGGCTGCCTTGGCTATTTAAGCTGCTGTATCAACTGAAATAAATGAGTCTGCACGCTGCTCACCTCTAGCCTGCTTTCACCCAACTCCCGGAGTCTGTGTGGTGATCTGCAGCTCTTGCCCCCACCACACTCCTCCTCTCAGAATGAATCCACAGCAACAAAGCTTCTGGCTCCTGGCTACAGATTGGTGCAGCTCTTGCAATTGTGGACATTTGGGAAGAAAACCAGCAGATAGAAGACATCTCTCTCTCTCTCTCTCTCTCTCTCTCTCTCTCTCTCTTCTCTCTTTCTCTCTTTCTCTCTTTCTTTCTCTCTCTTCCTCCCTCTCCCTCTCTGTAACTGCCTTTTAAATACATAGATAAATCTTTTTTTTTGGCAGGAAGAGTTAGACAGTGAGTAGACAGTGAAAGAGAGAGACAGAGAGAAAGGTCTTCCTTCTGTTGGTTCACCCCCCAAATGGCTGCTACGGGCAGTGCACAGCACCGATCCAAAGCCAGGAGCCAGGTGCTTCCTCCTGGTCTCCCATGCAGGTGCAGAGCCCTAGCACTTGGGCCATCCTCCACTGCCTTCCTGGGCCACAGCAGAGAGCTGTACTGGAAGAGGAGCAACCAGGACAGAATCCGGCGCCCCAACTGTGACTAGAACCTCGGGTGTTGGCCCCGCAGGTGGAGGATTAACTTAGTGAGCCACGGCGCCAGCCTAGATAAATCTAAAAAAAGAATTTGTCCAATTTTCACATACCTATTTTGTAGGTATGAGTTTGGATCTATTTGAATCCAAAGTCATCATGGTAGATAAAGGTTTCATAAATGGCTAATTAATGAAAAATTATTTATTTTTTAATATATATCAAAAATAAATAAAACAAGGCAACAGGAATGTAAATACAAATAAGATGTGAACTCTGTCATCAACTGAACACTCAAAATAGGTGTTAGCAAAATTGCTTTGGAGTTGAAGTTTGGCAAATAAATAAAGGTTTCACAGAAGCGATGACAGTTTGAGATACTTTTTGGAATTATCTTAGAAAAAAAATATGGTGGCACCATGTTTTTGAGAGAGTAGTAGTTTCCAAGTAAATGGCAGTGTGGCTAGAAGCCAAAGACGTAGAAAATAGAAGTTAGGTCAAGGAGTCAGTAAAGTTGAGGGATTATATATATACAGGCAAGGGTGGTCCAAATTATAAATATACAGCTGATAAATGCAGTCATATTTTCCAAAAAGGACATTTACAATCATGAAAATAGAGAAAGCTTCAAAGAATTTGGAGGGGCATCCTGATATTAGAGGGATAAGTATGGATCATATCTAAAATATAGATATGGATAGATATCATTTTGTGAATATATATTTGTATACATACAGATATATGTGTACACACACATACACACAAATTTTCTTCTGTCATCCACTGTGAGGTCTAAAAGCTGAAATACACCATATAGTAACAAGCACACCACATGCCAAGATACTGGTTTGGGCATACTACTTGTCACTAAAAGAACTAGTGATGGTCATTCTGGAACTGGATGAGGAAAAGGAAAAGATGAGCCTGGTACATCTTGTTATGTCCACAAATATAAAAACAAAAAGGAAAGACATTACTTTAAAAGAATGATGGCACTATATCAAAATGATAGAGAAGCCACTTTGAAAGGGTTTCACTGTCCATTTGGGGGCAATTTGACCAACAAAACAGGTTATAATAAGCTGAATTAAATTTAATTGCTTAAATCCTTACTGATATCAAATGCATATTAAGTGGCAGAGAAAGGAAAATTGTTTTGTGTGTAGAATGAGGGTTAATAAATATGAAAAGAAAAAAAAAGGACAGTTGGTAACTATCATAGTGGTTGAAGATTCTTGGCAAATGCTTGATAGACATGAAGATATTACCTCTTTGTGAAAAATCAACCAAATCAAAAATGGTGCTACCAAGGAAAAACATGGAAAATACTGATTTTACTATGGGATCAATGGTCACATAATGAATGGTGGATATACTGTTTGCCTCATGAGGTGATGCATGGAGAAATGAACATTGCTACAGTCTCCTGTTGAGAATGCATGGGCTAAGTCTGGATATGAGGATAGATTGGATGGAATGAGATGGAGCAATATATGAGTACATGAGAAAGCCTGTACTCTTTCACATTATCAATGTCATGTCAGGGAAAAATTAAGGAACTAATCCAGACTTGAAGGAAATGAAAGAGACATTACAACTGCTGTGGTACGTCTCCCCACGCAAAGCAGGATATTCTAGAAATATCTGTAGATGTATGAAAGAAGAAAAGCAATGAAAAGTTAGCATATAAAAATGGGTGATTTTGTTAATAAGTGATATGACTAATCACAAAACCCAATAGTTATAAGAAGCCACATTTACAGAAGGCCATAGAATGATACATATTCCAGTTATATCTTTTGAATATCTAAAATTTTATAGGTAGGGTGGACAGTTGGTGCAGTAGTTAGCTAAGATACCTCTTGGGAATCTGGGTCCAAGTCCCATTCGCACTCCCAATCCTAGTTTCTGGAGCAGGTAATGGCTCAAGCAGTTGGATCTCTGCCACCCAGATAGGAGCTCCAGATTGGGTTCAAGCTGTTGTTTTATTTTCTGGTCCAAACCCAGCTGTTGTGGGCATTTGGGAAATGAACAGTAAATGAGATACATGTTTGTCTGTCTTGGTCTCTGCCTTTCAAATAAAATCAATCAATAAAACAAAATAAATTTCAAAATTTTCTTATAATTGAAGAATACGAGTGGTGAATAACTTCCTTTTATCTATCCAGAGCCAATCCCTAACCTGTCTTCTTTACTTTTTGGCCCCTACCTCTAGGATAAGGATACAGACTACTCCTTATGAACTCATCCTAGGCAGGCCCCTGGGCTTCTGTGGGCAGGGCAATGGCTGCAGATGGGGCTGGGAGGAGGGAGGCTTGTCAGGCAACAAGTGGCATTTTAGAAGCAGCTGGTTTGAGGAGCTCAAGAAGAGGGAATATAAGGGTATTTCTCATCTTAACTCCTCTGCTTGGTCACCATGGGATGGCTGTGTCCCTTTACTAAAGCCAAGATTGTATCAGACATCCCTCTATACAGAATTGTCCTCTAAGTCTTATGACTATTATTCCTAAAGGTAATTATGGATCCCTGCTATAATTAGCCAAGGATTCTATGCAACATCTTGTTAATTTCCTTAAGATATTCCCAAACATATCCAGTATGCTTGTGTCATTTATTTCCCAGAGACTCTTACTGATAAGTTATATTTTATCATATTGTATTATAAATATTATATTTTATATTTATCATTTCATATTTTAACAATGAAATCCCAAGTCAACACAAAAAGAATTTAGTTAGTATCACATTGATACTTGATTTTATCTTACAATAATTTGTCTCTCAGAATATAAAATAAGGTTAGAATTTCTTTAGCAAATATTGCTTATACTGGGAATCAGCTAATATCTGTGCATCATTCAAACTAAATCTGAAAGGAACAAAGTGAGTATCCACCCGCAGATTCAGAGGCCAGCACCCATGGAGTAGCATGTGGATCTGCTCTTTTTCTCCCCTGCTGTGCAGACAAAGAAATCAAGATCAGGATAAAGGTGCTGAAATAAAGAGGATGGGAAGTCTGAGAAAAATATAAGCAGAAGCACTCAGAATGCTTTCATGCAGTGAGTTGCGAGCAATATTGGAAATATGGGTTTAAATGGCAGTGGCTAAAATTTGTAGAAACAGGGTTGTTTCAACACCTTTTATTTACTGACCAAGTAACTTTGATCCTTGATGCCTAAAGTAACAAAGTCTAATTTTAAATTCAATCAGACTTCCAGCTGAACAGAGTAACATCTGGCCTCAAAGTGACATAGAACTACTCATTGATCAATCTCTTACTTGACAACAGTTGACACTGTAATTCAAATACTTCACAGCGAAACTGCGTAGGTTAAAAGAAAGTGATCTGTAAAACTTGCAGTTTTGCTGATTCTTAATGTTAGGAAACCTCTTGGGAATTTCATTAGCTCAGCAACGGGCTTACAAAGGTTGCAAAATATAGAATCACACAGCCAGGAAAGACCTTGTGAATTAAACTAGGTCTCACCTTCAAGTATCTCAGACTAAATGAG
Organism: Oryctolagus cuniculus; assembly: GCF_964237555.1. Taxonomy (NCBI): domain Eukaryota; kingdom Metazoa; phylum Chordata; class Mammalia; order Lagomorpha; family Leporidae; genus Oryctolagus; species Oryctolagus cuniculus. Next base: position 138,161,237 of record NC_091437.1, read on the forward strand.
ACTAGCATCAACATTTAAGAGAATTTAAGAAGGAAATTCGTAAGTTCCAGGCAAAATAATAAGGAATACACTGTAAGAATAAATGTGTGGAGTGGTTTATAATCATGATAATATACTGACATTTAAAATGCCTCAGATTAGGTAATTAAAAATTTTTAATAGAAATATGACGAATTCAGAATGTTGAGACAAGGTTTATTGTTTTCTCTTGAGCTATTATAGTACATCTGTATGCAATAAATACACTGTACATTTTTCAAGATGTAGCAAATAGAAGTACTCTAAAAATTAATTCTTATTGTGTTTTACCATAAAAATGATTGGACCTTAATATGTTTAATAGAACTAGAAATTCTTTGAATGTGATAAAAAACAACATGCTTTTTGGTCAAAATTCAGTGTTCCTTGAGATACTACTAATCTAGGACTAGTACTTATTTGTTGTCATTTGCACAGATTGCAAATTTAGAGGACAACTAAAGAAGCTATAGGGAATGTCCATCAACAAAGACAAGGAGTTTGCCAGGCTTCACAGATGTCTAACCTAGGAATGTGGGTTATGTAGCTTTTTTTTTTAACTCCAACCCACTGATTATCAGAATTTCTTCTGACCCTGGGTTTCCTGAGGTTTTACACAAAACCTGCTAAAGAATTCTCATTTTACCTACTTTCTCTCAAGATAATATTAGAATGTAAAAACAAAAAGAGACTAAATTTATTTTTATGACTATTACTAAGTATTCTCTAAATTTAAAATAAATAATGTACAAATATAGCAACATGTATATACAAATATAGACATTATGCAACATATTTACTAAAATTTCACAAAAGTGTGGAACAACATTGTGACAACCAATCAATCAAGAACCAATGTCCTAACCTCATAGTTCCCTAGCTTACAAATTTACTTTGTGTAAAAGATAATTTAATGGTATGTGACAAGATTCAATTTAAAAAACAGTAATAAGTGTTTTAGTTCAGGTAATTTAAAGGCTAATATAATCAACATAAAATACAATCATTTCATTTCAGTTCAATATTTAGTGATCATGGCTCTAAAACATGCCATTTTGTCATATTAAGTATTTTGAGCTGAAGGCACCCATAAACAGCAAGTACAGAAGGGCTTTCTGACTTCCTCTTCCATACTTAAAAGCAGGACATAAGACTTCTTATGAGAAAGCTGTCGTCCCTGCACTGGGAATAGAACATGCTTATCATCAGAGACTAGAAGTTGATGCTGAAATGAATTCATACAACAAACTTACTAAAATAATCTTTATCTTCCACTAGTTCCCTTCCAATATGTATATAACTTCCCCAGAATATACTGTCCTTAGCCGAAACTCCTTTGGTCATACCCTCACATATTGATAATTCCTTTACTTAAAAGGTATATATTTTTTATGCTGCCATCACTTTATCATATTGTTATTTCTTCTGAGCATGCATAAAATTTTAATAAAATATATATGCTTTTCACCTGTTAGTTTTCCTTATATAAGTTTAATTCTTAGGCCAAGATATCCTAAGAGAATAGAGAAGTTTTTGCTCATTTGTACTACAAATGTTCAATTGAGAAAAATGTCTTGAGACTGTCATAAATATTGAGAATACGAATAAAATTTAATCTATTACTGTACAATAGAAAATAAAGTTTACAGATATATAAAAGTAAAAGTATTTTTATGTAAGATTTTAAAAAATATGGAAAAGAAAAGGAACAATTCTGCTTGGATTAAAAAGGTAATATACATTGAAATGTGTACTAAGATTTCACAAATTTATATGTATGTGTGTGTCTTGAAGGTGCAGTGGTTGGAGTTTGTGACATTCCTGGTAGAGGCGACCATTCTTTTCTAAAGAAATGGTAGTTTGAAAATAAACTGGCACATTTCACAATTCACAGAGCTCAGCACAGCTACAGTTTAGGTACAAGGTGTGTAAAGTGAAAGTGAGATTGGGGAAATGCAGGTTTACCTATATGTAAAGAGTCATTTTATTCTAAGTAAAGATAAGCTATTAACAAAGCACTTTGGCCGGCGCCACGGCTCATTAGGCTAATCCTCCGCTTTGCAGCGCCGGCACACCAGGTTCTAGTCCCGGTCGGGGCGCCAGATTCTGTCCCAGTTGCCCCTCTTCCAGGCCAGCTCTCTGCTGTGGCCAGGGAGTGTAGTGGAGGATGGCCCGAGTACCGGGGCCCTGCACCCCATGGGAGACCAGGAGAAGCACCTGGCTCCTGCCATCGGATCAGCGCGGTGCGCCAGCCGCAGCATGTGGCCGCGGCAGCCATTGGAGGGTGAACCAACGGCAAAGGATGACCTTTCTCTCTGTCTCTCTCTCTCACTGTCCACTCTGCTTGTCAAATAAATAAATAAATAAATAAAGCACTTTGGACATGCAGAACAAATACTTCACATGTAGCAACAGTAATACCAATCTTGTGTGAAATGAACATGACATAGAGTCAATTATAGATATATGACCTTACTCCCTTAGGAGCTAATAATGGGGCAGTAAAATAAAAGTATCAGGAAATATTCCCTTATATAAGAAGACTCAACATAGCATTGTTCACTTGAAACCTTGCTTAACCTGCCTATTTTTTAAACATTTTCGTTTGAAGAACCTTGAATGAAAGAACAAAGTGAAATACAGATTTTTGTCTAAATCTCTGTAGCTAACTGTTTAAAAGAGTTTGCAAGCAGGGATAGATCAATATTTTTTGAACTGTAATAGCAATCAATCAAAGTAAATGGGTTTTTCTTTTGAAAGACCCATAACTGCTAGCAGCCCAACAGATGCCATCAAAAACTTTGAAACACTACTGCTTTACTCTATCTACCAGATGGTAAAAGAAATAATTTTTCTAGATATTACTGTGCATTTATAAAGCAAGTCAGAAGAATCAACTATTTTTGTTCTTGATTATCAAAGACTATAATGAAAAAAGCTAGAGTGTAACAAATGAAGAGAAAATATCTTTTACTTTATCAACAATCATGATGACACAGTGTTAGTAAACAGTTACTTTGCTCCCATATGTACTTAACTAGTCATTTTTTGGGGGAAGGTTCTTAGAGGAATTGATTGGACAAGATATTTCCTCAGGAATTATGCATAACAGTTAATCATGCATTTTATAGTTGGTAATGAATGTGAAAACAACAAAAATAATATAATACAAGGTTTTTTGGAGCTAGTTTCTTCATATCAAGTCAGGTTTCTGAGGGCTAATGTGGTTATCACTTCTCCCAAGTCTTTGCTTACCTTTCAAACTCTTGGGGTTCTGGGTTCAGTACAAAATCTATTCTCAGGAAAGGACTGTATCTGAATCACCTATACTTTGGTTTGAATTTAAATTATCATGCAATTTCCTATAAGTTATCCTTGTTTTAACTCTTCTAAATTTCCAGAAAGAATGATAATTTTATAAAGGTATCAAGTTACATCTGAGATATAACATTTGGAGACTGAGGAGAATAGATTAAAAAGTAGGAGCCTAGGGTGGTTACTGATGCCATAAACAAGAGTGTCAATTGTTAAGTCAACAACAAGAGTCGCTGTGCACTTACTCCTCATGTAGGATCTCTGTCCTTAATGTGTTGTACCATGTGAATTAATGCTATAACTAGTAGTTAAACAGTACTTTACACTTTGTGTTTCTGTGTGGGTGCAAACCGTTGAAATCTTTACTTAGTATATACTAAATTGATCTTCTGTATATAAAGATAATTGAAAATGAATCTTGATGTGAATGGGATGGGAGAGTGAGCGGGAGATGGGAGGGTTGCAGGTAGTAGGGAAGTTATGGGGGGAAAAGCCACTGTAATCCAAAAGCTGTACTTTGGAAATTTATATTTATTAAATAAAAGTTAAAAAAAAGTAGGCTTTATTCACTCAACAGCATGATATGTGCAAGACACATTTTTTTGAGCTGTAAGAATTTTAAAAAATGACTAAGGCACTTATTCTGTGCACAAAGACAGATATATTGTTACACAGCATGTGTACAAACAGTTTGAACACTAGACAATATGTGGCAAGTGTGGTGTTAATAATGAGTTATTTTAGAAATGTCAAGGAAGGAAATATCATTTCCATGTTCTAAGTGGATGCGTTCAGCATTGATCCTAAAAGACTGTTTCAAAGAAGTGGAAGTTCATATGGTCCCCAATGAATTAAAAAAAAAAAAAAAGACTTTTGGTGATTGAGATTGATAAATATACTACAGAAGGGCAAGCAGACATAACGTTTGAAAAGAAAAAAATATTTCAAGATACAAGTAGAAAAGCAAATTATAGGAAGATAGTAGGGAAGTTCTTATATTGGTCAGAACGGAAATAATTATGCAACAATGGATAAGACACTAAATATTTTCGACTAAAGAAGTATCAAAATTAAATCTAGCCTATAATCTATGGCAAGAATATATTTGAGAAAGGATCTGGAGTTAGTTATTGGAATTTTTCAAGTAAAGCAAAAAAAAATAGCAAATAGCATTGCAACCAAAATAGGTGATAAATTATGGAAGAAGGAAAAAATTTTAACTTACTTGAAGTGGGAAGTACAGGAGATCATGCACTAAAAATGAATGTACTGTAAAACAACATTTCCCAAAGTAATATAGTTCCATGGGTCACTAAGAGTGATTCTTTTTTTCTTTCTTTCTTTAATCTGAAGGCCTGAATATAAACATGGATAGTGTCCAGACCATGGATAATAATAGAACGCTGACCCACTTACGAAGTACCAAGAGCCAAAAACATCAACCTTTGCAAATAGAGAGCAAGAAAGTTCATTTCAACAATAAAAGCAAAATTCCTTAAATTTTCTCCTTACTTCCAACTCGGGATCAATCAAAAAGACCAAATATTCTGCCCAAACTAGTAAGATAAGATGTTCCAATTCCAGTTTGCCCAAACCAACTCTTCCCCACTGTCTCATGAAAACACCCTGCAATCAGAGTATAATTTGAGGCCTTTCTTTTTAAGTATAAAGTTTTCTTACTCTCTTTACTGCCTATGAGTTTGTGTCAAAGACAAGTAATGATGGCTGGCTCCCTTGCTATAACAACTCTGAATAAATAGCCTTAGTTTATACTTATTTGCATAGTCCATTTATTTCCAATGGTCCCAGTACGTAGTTATATATAACTATATTTTTACATTCATTTGCACAAACTGTCACATACACACCACCAAAAATAAATAACTGCAAACATAGTTTAATATAAAAATGCATAACCTCCTAAGTATACTATAAGCAATGCCCTCCGAAATTGCCTTTCTCATTACAATCCATTAATTAAGAAAGATAATATAGGAAATATTTTATCTGTATGTATGTGTGTATTTACACATGATATATATTCATATATAACATATGTGGTATTTATATTCATGAACACATATTTATGTATACATATACTTAACTGTGTGTGTATATATATGTACATACATACAAATTCCAACTTATTAAAATAGTCAATGACTCACTCACCAAAATAACTTTTAAACTGAAAAACAATTGCATACTTCTTTTTAAAAGTTTATTTAACTATAGAGTCACCTATTCATGGACTATCAACAAAGTAAATAGACTATTGATAGAATGAGAGAAAATATTTGCAAATTACACATCTGATGAAGGATTAATATCCAGGATATATAAGGAGCTCAAGAAACTCAGCAACAATAAAATAAAGAAATTCAGTTAAGGAATGGGCAAAAGAGAGGAACAGGTATTTTTCAAAGGATGAAACATAACACACAGATGAAAAGATCCTCAAGATCACTGGCTATCAGGGAAATGCAAACAAAAACACAATGACATTTCACCTCATCCCAGTTAGAATGGATATCATCCAAAAATCAAAACCATCATCACCATCATCATCATCAAACAAATGCTGCCAATGATTTGGGAGAAAAGGCACTCAAATACAATGTCAGTGGGAATGTAAACTATTATAGCCATTATGGAAGGCAGCATGGAGATTCCTCAGAAATGTGAAAGTAGATCTATCATATTACCCAGCCATTCCACTGCTAAGAATTTACCCAAAGGAAATAAAACCAGCATAGGAAAAAGTTATCTTTTATCCATGTTTATAGCAACTCAATTCACAATAGCTAAGATATGGAATCAACCAGATGTCTGAATAGTACTCAGCCTTAAAAAAGAATGAAATCCATTTGCAAAAAATGGATGCAGCTGGAAGCCATTATGCTTAGTGAAATAAACCAGTCCCCCAAAAGACAAATATCATATGTTTTCCCTAATTTGTGGTAACTGATATAAAGAGTATGAAAATATAATATATATGAGTGAAATTAACATTTTATGATTTGATTATTGTTTATAATCCTTGTCTATACACTCAAGGAACAGTGGATTTTCTACTTATTACTTGTTGAATCTTTGTTTAGTGGAGGATTAAGCTTGTGACTATAAAAATTGAAAATATATCATCGTAGGGGCTGGCGCTGTGGTGCAGCGGGTTAACGCCCTGGCCTGAAGCACTGGCATACCATTTGGGTGCCGGTTCAAGACCCAGCTGCTCCACTTCCCATCCAGCTCTCTGCTCTGGCCTGGCCTTGGGCCTCTGAACCCACATAGAAGACTTGGAAGAAACTCCTGGCTCCTAGCTTCGGATCAGCGCAGCTCCAGCCATTGCAGCCAATTGAGGAGTGAACCATCGGATGGAAGACCTCTCTCTCTCTCTCTCTCCCTCCCTCCCTTCCTCCCTCTCCTCTCTCTGTGTAACTCTTTCAAATAAATAAATAAATCTTTAAATATAATATTTATTATTTTAATAATTAAAAGAAAAATAAGAAAAAAAAGGAGGAAGGAGAGTGGGAAGGGTATGGTGGGAAGTTCATTATGTTCTTAAAACAGTTATTGCAGAAATGAAAATAGAAAGGAAAGGGGTAGATTTGATGAAGGAAGACAAGTATGGGTATTTTCTTGGACTTTTATCTATGAAATACAATAAAAACTTAAAAATTATAAAACTTATTCAACCTTAGAATCACCAGTTAATGGACCATCACTTGGGACTTCTTCCCACAGAGTTCCACGGAGGAAGACTGTGCACATTTTGAGGAGAGATTACTAAAAGGGAGATACTGTAACAAAGGCTAACATATACCATTTGGAGGATTAAAAGTCCTGAGTGACCTGGTACTGACCTGGGAAAAACTATCCACTCTTTGATTATATATCTGCCTTCTGTTTCACTGAAATCAGCCACTGTTGCAAAAGACCTGAATGACCTTGCCACAAGAGGCCCAGTTAGCCAAGGAGCATCTAGGAGAGCTCACCCCCTACTACTTCATGGCTAAAGTAGTGTTCATGCCCAAAGTAGTGAGGGAGCGAATATGGGTTTCCTGTTTCCCTTTGGTGGAGAGGTGAAGGTACTGCTACCTTCCTGGTTACTAGCAGTGTCCTCCCTGGTTGCTAGCACCCTAAATAAACTTTCCTTATTTCCCCAAATCCTCGTCCTCAGATTGTGAGTCTTCTCTTGCCTTCAGCACCTGATGATAGGTTTGGTTACAGTATAACCAACAGATAAGGAAATCAGGATAACGAATTGATTTTCAAAGAAAGGTATTTAGTTAAATTTAAAGCACATCGGTTTAGATATTATAGTTCAGAGAAATGGAGAAAAAAATGAAGAGCTAAATTAAAGAAAGGGAAGAGACTCATAAACTCCTTGTCTTTTCTGAAGCTTATTAAAGGTCATTTGGCTTGGCTTTCCTTTCAGTTCTATATTCCTGCCCTAATGCCTACTATTCAAATGAGACTGTGTATTGGGTAAAGCAAATATAAATAAAGAGAAAACCCCTATTAGAGACTGAAAGGACAGTATAAGAGCAAATACAAGTTTAAAAGGGGCTCACTTTTACTTGTTGAAAACAAGAGACTCTCCCTCACCTCCTTTAATCTTCAAGCTTTCACCTTAGAACACTGGCAATTGTCAGTCCTTTCTGTCTTTTCCAAATGTATATAAATCTTTTTAAATGCTAAATAAGTCTCCCTCCACTCTCAAAATTTAGAAATATTTCCAGGACCTGAAAGCCATTTCTTTGAAATGTAATCAGCAAGGAAGATAGCATCCTATCTCCCAGTTTCTGAAGGAGTAGAAAAGCCTAGCTCACTACAAATCACAAAACTACCTCCAGCCATAAAGATATGAGGTTTGCTTTTCCTCTGTAAAACCAATTGAATACCACTGATGGTCATCCCAATTACAAGCTGAATTTATCATCAACTATGAGTAACAGAGGCATCAAGTTCTCTTATTTGAACTAATTACCACTTATCTAGAGAACATGCATGTAATAGGGTTGTATCTACTTGGCTTTTAAAAATGATAAAATATCTTTCTGTCACTATGAGAAATGGTGACTTGATCAGCCCTCACCCTTACTGTTGATGAGCAACTTAATATGTTATATGGGATGCCACCAATGCAGGCAGCAGCTTTACTCACTACAGCACAATGTTGGGACCAACTTTAACATCTCAATCCTCTTTGCCATGCAACACAATGGCAAACTTAAATATCTTAAATATTTTTTGCTTAAAAAATAAATACCTCATCTCTTTAAGTATATTTAAATATCTAATGATTTATACTCATTTAATAGTAATAAATCTTTGTAAATCAATACACACTGAATAACTTTTACTTCCATTATAAATTCTCTTGTTCATGTGGAAATTCAAAATCATATATCAAAATGAAAATAGATGCAGACACTATCTGCCCCATGTTTTCAATAAGACATTTCATTGGGACAGCACTGTGATGTAATGGGTAAAGCGACTGCCTGCAGTGCCAGCATCCCATATGGGCACTGGTTTGAGACCCGGCTGCTTCATTTCCCATTCAGCTCTCTGCTATAGCCCAGGAAACCAGTTGAAGATGGCCCAAATCCTTGGGAAGACCCTGAAGAAGCTCCTGGCTCCTGGCTCCTGGCTTCGGATCCACGCAGCTACAGCCATTGCAGCCAATTGGGGAGTGAACCAGCAGATGGAAGACTCTCTCCCTCTCTTCCTCTCTCTGTATAACTCTTTCAAATAAATAAATCTTTAAAAAAAGACTTTTCATACTTTAAGAACATCACAATTCACACTCTGATATAATTTCCTGGATCCTATAATTAGGTGTCATATGTGTAGACACTTTTTATATATCTAAACTGTCATGAGGTCTACCTAAACAATAGTATCCCCAATTATACCTGGAGTTGCTAGGTCACTTGTGGAATTTAATATAAATATAATATTATAGGGGTTGGCATTACGATGCAGTGGGTTAAATTATTGCCTGGGATGCCAGTATCCCATACAGGAAACTGTTCAAGTCCCCAGCTACTACACTTCTAATCCAGCTCCATGCTAATGCACTTGGGAAAAGAGTGGAGGATGACCCACATGGGAGACCAGGATGGAGGTCCAGGCTCCTCACTCTAGCCAGGCCAAGCCTCAGGGGTTGTAGCCATTTAGGGAGTAAATTAGCAGATGGAAGATCTCTCTTTCTCTCTCTCTCCCCTCCCCCCTTCCTCTCTCTTGCTTTATAACTCCGCATTTCAAAAAAAAAAAATTAATTAATCCTGTTAAATAGGAAGAATACTATAAATGATAGGGATTTTTTTAAATGTCACTTAAAACAGAACATATCCAACTCTATATCAAAGACAAACAATCTTTAGAGGAACCATTTTGGAATTATCCTCAGCTTTTCATATGTACAGTAGATCCATGCTCATTTTTAAATATAATAATGAAATGCACATTTCAAACTACAAGGGGGTAAAAATTTAAATATGCTTTTTAACTTCTTATTAAAGGCTATCTCCAAACAATACTTAAATATTATTTGTGTTGCTTTCAGGAGGATACTTTAACTGTTTGTGTTGCCCTAAATCCTGACTTTCTCTTGCCCGTTGTTGTTGAGGAAAAGGGTACTTACAGGTTGCAGATGAGTTGCTGAACAGAACTTTAGAGCTGCAGCTTTAGCAATATCGTGGTGGTGGTGGTGCCTTGGCTCACATCTACAAGCTTCCACTAGGTAGGAAAAGCAATATTTGCTGCCGATTCTGCTGTTGCAAAAAAATCTGTCTTTGCTCACCAACACTCTCATTAAATTTCTCCAGGTAAATAATACATTAAACCTCATTCAGGTAAATAATCTTGGATAGAACAGGTAAGATACAGCCTAGGGAAGTTCTTAAACTTTAGGAATCTCACAGAGAGGATTTGTTAGTACTCTTCTTAGGCTCCACCTCAGAATTTCAATTCATTCTGTCTTCAGTGGAGCAGCTCTAACAAAGTTTCCAGGTGATGCTGATGAGATGATTCTAAGAAAACATTTGAGAACTACTGACACTGAACACATGTAGTTAATAAAGTGAACCTGGAGAATTTCTAATTTGCATAAAAAGAACTGGTGTGTGGCACAGCTTTTTAAGCCACTTTGGAAACCTATAACCCATACAGGCCTCATTGTGAAACCTTGTCTACATTAATTAATTTTAACTGGGCTAATGCCATGGTAATCTAGATTTGTGAATTGTTGCTATATTTAATTCATGGAGAACCCTTAAAATAACACTGCAATTTATCTATCAATATCATTTTAAATACTTATCACTTGTATATTGAGTTTTCTGGAAGAACCACTAATAAAACATCATGACTAACTATTGCTGGTCACAGGACCTCTGTGGGCTTAAAATACAAGAGAACCAGTGAAGGAGAGAAAAATATGTGCACATAGCCCAAACAGAAAGAGAGGAGAGGCAACAATATTAAGAAATGCTGGCTCTTGAACTCTGCTGGCCTATGAGAGTGATTTTGGCCTTAGATGGAGAGTGAAGTTATGGTTAAAAGGCAAACTTTGTGATACTTTGTGTGCAATGAGTGATGCTATTGATTTCATATGAAAAAAGCCAGAGAAAACTTGAGAAAAGGCCTATTCTCTTCTCTAGTGTTGTGCTATTTATACCACCACAGTAAGATCAAGGTTCCAACAAAGGATGGATTTGTCTGGGAGCACAGAATTCTCAAGGAAATGTTATTTTGATGAAAAGTAAACATTGCTTGGAGGGGGAATCAAAATTTTACTTCAATTTGATAAATGCAGTCTGATTCCATAATCTAAGTAACCTCTTTATATAACTTAATTTCTATTAAACAGATCTCTTTATGATTTTATTGTTTGATTCTGTAAATTCTTAATTTTCTGCCACTCTTACTCAAAATCTGTGTTTAAAGAATGTGTTCATGGGACATCAGGAAAATTGTCAAGTGGATGTTCCTTGATTTTACTGTTTGTTGGTTTAGAGTAACTGACAATATCTTTGTTGGACTGAAGAGCCCTTAGGTGTAATTATTCTAGTTTGGACTCAGAATGTAATTTGGGAGTCCAATGGATATGCCATTTGCTCTCAAGGTATTTGTGCTTTCCAGCCCTTTAATCCTGAATCTTCACTAATCCATAAATCATAGGAACTCAGCATCTCTGCATCTACGCATGAGGTTGAGTAGGAGTTACTGCATTCTCATAGCAGGCCAAGGTTGTTTGGAAACTGAAAAAGGCTACATTGAATGAAAATGTCTTTTGGTCTGCAGACTCTCCCACCCAACTCATTACTTGGGCACCAACTAATTAGTCTGCATTATAGTGACCATAGAAAATTAGTTACCATTGCATTACTTATTTCCATAGTCTCCATATTTGCAGAGGTGCTGGCTTTAAGTTTTTCACTTTTACTCCTTCATACTCTTCTCATTTACTGCAGTGGGCCTAAAGACATAACTTGCACAGGTAGAAGGGAATCTCCACTCTATAAAATGGAGGAAAATAGGATGTGCATCCTTCATTCTTGATAATTCATGTAGGGTATAAAGAATTATTCATTTTTCATTAACACAGCTTGAATTTCAAGATTATTTACTAAATTTAATTGAAATTACACTTTGGTAGTGGAAAAATGAACTATTTCCTTCTCTTTGCATTGCTATCTGAATGATTCCTTCCCAAATGTTCTTGAGATATTTGGATTTGGTAATCTAGGGCGATAGTCATAGATAGCAGTGCAAAAGAGAAAAATACTACATTAAAAACACTTAAAACACTTGACATAATTATACTTTAGATGTGTTTACTACCTCACATTGAAAATTCCAGTTTAACCTTTAGAACTTAGCTAAGATGTCATATCTTCAGGCAGCTGTTTTGCACTCATTTTTATCTTTAAATTATTTGATGAACATTGCTTTAGTTTTCTTATTTTCCTTTTTTTTTGTTCTAATAGTACATTTACTTTTTTATTCTTTTTTTTTTTTTTTTTGACAGGCAGAGTGGACAGTGAGAGAGAGAGACAGAGAGAAAGGTCTTCCTTTGCCGTTGGTTCACCCTCCAATGGCCGCCGCGGCCGGCGCGCTGCGGCCGGCGCACCGCGCTGATCAGATGGCAGGAGCCAGGAGCCAGGTGCTTTTCCTGGTCTCCCATGGGGTGCAGGGCCCAAGCACCTGGGCCATTCTCCACTGCACTCCCTGGCCACAGCAGAGGGCTGGCCTGGAAGAGGGGCAACCGGGACAGAATCCAGCGCCCTGACCAGGACTAGAACCCGGTGTGCCGGCGCCGCTAGGCGGAGGATTAGCCTAGTGAGCCGCGGCGCTGGCTTTTTTTATTCTTTTAAGTTTTATTTAAGATAAACAAATACCAGGTATTTCATATATACAGATTCAGGATCATAGTGATACTTCCCACCCTACCCTCCCTCTCACCCACACTCCCAACTTCTCTTCCTCTTCCCTCTATTACCACTATTAGTTTTTACAAAGATCTATTATTTTCAATTTACTTTATACTACACTAAGCAAAAATTTCAACAAATAGTATGAAGAAAAAAACACTGTTCCTCAACAGTACAGTCAAAGGCTGTAAACAATCACTGAATCTCAAATGTCAATTTCACCAAAATACACATTTTAGGTATTCTGTTAGTTCCCACAGATCAGGGAAAACATGTGCTATCTGTCTTATTTCACCATGCATTATCATTTCCAGCTGCATCAATTTTGTTGCCAAAGAGAAGATAACAAACCATTTCTTTCCTTTATATGCTAAGTGTACCTATTTAAATGATCATTTATGTTGTCTCCACTTTTCTGAAAATCTATTTTATCTTTTCAGCTCTATTACTAGTAAACAATTTTTTAAAAGTTCTTATAGAAAAATCTCTTCCTAATATTGGCATCATTACTCTTTTCTGTTTAAAAGATTTAAAATTAGACATTTTTCATTAGAGCAAAAAGCAATTGTTTGCCTAAATTCACTTTGAATTTATTGAAGGCATTGTACAGATATCAAATAAAGAAATAATTAATGAAGTCACTGATGATATTAGATATGTTAAACTTTATGTGTAAGAGAATAATTCCATTAGATGAGCATAAATGATGGATCTTAAAATATATATAAATATTATATATTGTTGCCAATAATAATGACAAGAGAATTGAATGTAACATTAAAAAATGAAGTAAAAGTTAAGTATATGTTCCTGAATGTAGGAATTTTAAGAATATTTTCCCGATAGAAGGTTCAGTGAAATAACAAGGCTCCAAGAAGGCAAATAAATGATGAGAGTAGGTATATGACATATCCTATGCTGTTGTACCAAACCACCACAGACTGGGTGGCTTAAATGACAGATCCTTATTTCTTCACGGTTCTGGAGGATGGAAACTCCAAGGTTAATGCACTGGTAGATTCAACTCTTGATGAGGGCTTCCTGGTTTGTAAATGGGTGATTCTTTGCTGTATCTTCACATGGTGAAAAGAGAGTGAGAGATCTCTCTCCTATTTTTTATTAGAAGATAACTAATCCCATTATGAGAACTTTACCCATGTGGCCTAATTAATCCCAAAGGACCCATCTCTCAATACCATTAGAATTCCAACATATGAATTTGGAGAGAATATAATTCAGTACACAGCAGTAGCCAAAAAGACATAAAAAGTGAAATGAATTAATAATTATTTAACATTCACTAAAACTTTATGTGCCAAGCACAATGCAAGTTTCTGGTAATGTAAAAAAAAAATAATGCCATTAGTTCTTTTTTTAATTTTAATTTCTATTTCTTTAATTTTTTATTTATAGTTATTTATTTATTTATTTATTTTGACAGGCAGAGTGGACAGTGAGAGAGATAGACAGAGAGAAAGGTCTTCCTTTGCCATTGGTTCACTCTCCAATGGCAGCCACGGCCGGCAGGATGCAGCCGGCACACTGCGCTGATCCGTAGGCAGGAGCTATGTGCTTATCCTGGTCTCCCATGGGGTGCATGGCCCAAGTACTTGGGCCATCCTCCACTGCACTCCCTGGCCACAGCAGAGAGCTGGCCTGGAAGAGGGGCAACCAGGACAGAATCCAGCGCCCCGACCAGGACTAGAACCCAGTGTGCCAGCGCCGCTAGGTGGAGGATTAGCCTAGTGAGCCACAGCACTGGCCTTAATTTCTACTTTAATTGAAAGGCAGAGAGACAGACAAGCAAAGAGTGAGCTCCCATCTCCTAGTTCACTCAACAAATACCAAAAACAACTGGAATTGGGACAGGCTCAAACTAGGATTTGGAATTCAATCCAGTCTCCCAGGTGATTAGTAGTGATTCTAGTACTTGAAGCAGGAACCAGGAGAAGGGGCCAGAGCTGGGAATCAAATCCAAGTATTTCACTGTGGGACATGGTGTCTAACAATCTGGCCAAATGAGAGCTCCAGTACTCTTAGTTCTAGAAGAGCTTATGGTCTAGATTTCATAAAGATAATACAAAGGTACTTCAAAATGCTGTTGGAGTGGGCATTTGATACAGCAGTTAAGCCACTGCTTGGCATGCCTGCATCCCATGTTAGTATCTGAATCCAATCCTGGCTCTACTTCTGATCCAGCTTTCTGCTAATGTGCACCCTGAGAGGCAGCTGTTGATTACTCAAATACTTGGGTCCTTGACACCTATGTGAAAGCATAGATTTGGTTTTGAGCTCCTGGCCCAGTTCCAGCTATGGTGGGCATTTGGGGAGTGAATTGATGGACAGATTTCTCTCTTTCTTGATATCTCTTTTTTTTAAATGAATAAAAATAAATACATATATTTTTAAAATTTTTGAATATTATAATTTAAAAACTTTATTTTGGTGCAAATAACTTTGGAAATCTTTACTTAGTATAGAATTTGTCACCACTCATCCAGCCCTGCCAAAGATGCTTAAACATGTGTTACACACAGAAACACAGAAACATGGCCATCAATATGAAAGAAGGTAAAGGAAGAATACCTCCCAGTAAAATATCACAGGAAGTTCAAAGCATATATTAGAAATATATTTGGGAAAATGGCAGGGCAAAGTCACTACTTATTAATAGTCACATTGAATGTTAATGGCCTCAACTCTCCAGTTAAAAGACACAGACTGGCTGAGTGGATTAAAAACCAAAATCCATCTATTTACTGCTTACAAGAAACACATCTTACCAAGATGCATGCAGACTGAAAGTGAAAGGTTGGAAAAAGATATTCCATGACAACAAAAACCAAAAAGAGCTCATGTAGAAACCCTAGTATCAGACAAAATAAACTTTAACACAAAAACAGTTAAGAGAGACAAAGAGGGGCACTATATAACGGTTAATGGATCAATTCAACAGGAAGTTGTAACTATTATAAATGTATATGCACCTATTACAGGGCACCAGTTTATTTAAACGATAATGTAGGGAATTAAAGGGAGACTTAGACTCCAATACAATACTATTGGGGGACTTCAATACTCCACTTTCAGAAATAGACAGATCAACTGGACAGAAGATCAACAAGGAAACAGCAGATTTAATCGACACTATAGCCCAAATGGATCTAGCAGATATCTAGAGAACTTTTCATCCTACACTTAAAGAATTTACATTCTTCTCAGCAGTACATGTAATCTACTCTACGATTGACCACATACTAGGCCATAAAGCAAGTATCAGCAAATTTAAAAGAATTGGAGCCAGCGCCGCAGCTCACTAGGCTAATCCTCCGCCTTGCGGTGCCAGCACACCGGGTTCTAGTCCCGGTCGGGGCGCCAGATTCTGCCCCAGTTGCCCCTCTTCCAGGCCAGCTCTCTGCTGTGGCCAGGGAGTGCAGTGGAGGATGGCCCAAGTACTTGGGCCCTACACCCCATGGGAGACCAGGATAAGTACATGGCTACTGCCATCGGATCAGGGCGGTGCGCTGGCCGCAGCGCGGCAGCCGTGGCGGCCATTGGAGGGTGAACCAACAGCAAAAGGAAGACCTTTCTCTCTGTCTCTCTCTCTCACTGTCCACTCTGCCTGTCAAAAAATAAAAATAAAATAAAAAATAAACAAATAAAAAAAAAAGAATTGGAATCATACCATGCAGCTTCTTAGACCACAGAGGAATGAAGCTGGAAATTAGCAACTCAGGAATTCCTAGAGCATATGCAAACACATGGAGACTGAACAACATACTCCTGAATGAACAATGGGTCACAAAAGAAATCAAAAACTTTCTGGAGGTAAATGAGGATAACAACACAACATATCAAAACTTATGGGATACAGCAAAAGCAGTGTTAAAAGGAAAGTTTATAAAAGCAATAGGTGCCTACATCAAGTAATTGGAAAGGCACCAAATAAATGAGCTTTCAATGCATCTCAAGGATCTAGAAAATATGCAGCAAACCAGCCCCAAATCTAGGAGGAGAAGAAAAATAATTAAAATTAGAGAACAAATCAACAGAATTGAATCCAAAAAACATTACAAAATATCAACCAAACAAAAAGCTAGTTTTTTGAAAAATTAAACAAAATGGACACACCATTGGCCAAGCTAACAAAAAAAAGGAGAGAAAATACCCAAATCAATAAAATCAGAGATGAAAAAGGGAATGTAACAGACACCAAAAAAAATAAAAAGAGTCCTCATAAATTGGTACAAGAACTTGTATGCCAGCAAACCGGGAAATCTATCGGAAATGGATAGATTCCTGGACACATGCAACCTACCTAAATTGAAACATGAAGACATAGAAAACCTAAAAAGACCCATAACTTAAACAGAAATTGAAACAGTAATAAAGGCCCTCCCAACTAAGCAAAGCCCAGGATAGGATGGATTCACTACTGAGTTCTAGCAGACATTTAAAGAAAAACTAACTCCAATTCTTATCAAACTATTCAGAACAATCAAAAAAGAGGGAATCCTCCCAAATTCTTTCTATATAGCCAGCATCACAGTAATTCTTAAACCTGAAAAAGATGCAGCATTGAAAGAGAATTACAGACCAATATCCCTGATGAACATGGTTGCAAAAATCCTCAATAAAATTCTGGCCAATAGAATGCAAAAACACATCAGAAAGATCATCCACCCAGACCAAGTGAGAATTATCCCTAGTATGCAGGGATGGTTCAATGTTTGCCAATCAATAAATATGATACACCACATTAACAGACTGCAGAAGAAAAACCATATGATTATCTCAATAGATGTAGAAAAAGCATTTGATAAAATACAACACACTTTCATGATGAAAACTCTAAGTAAATTGGATATAGAAGGAAGATTCCTCAATACAATCAAAGCAATTTATGAAAAACCCACAGCAAGCATTCTATTGAATGGGGAAAAGTTGGAAGCATTTCCACTGAGACCTGGTACCAGACAGGGATGCCCACTCTATGAAAATTTTATTCATTAAATAAAAGCATAAAATAAAAAGATTAAAGGATTATAGAAAGAGGTTATGGAAACTGTGTGAAAAAAACTTCATGGGTTTCAAAATGTCTTATTCCAGAGTAAACTTTTAATTCTACTTTCATAAATTTTTTAATTGCCCTTATATTTAAATTCTAGGTAATATTACAAGAGAGTCTACATATTTGATATGTATTTATATATATATCTATATTCTTGTAGGTTTCTTTCATATAATATGAAAACAAGAATAATAATATTCAAAGGATGCTATATATGACTATATTATTCTGGAACTATCAATTTGGAATGCATCCTCCTCATCCCCTATCTTAAAGGTCTGTATTGTTCCACTTCATTTTTTGTTAATTTGTTTTATTTATTTGAAAGACAATGTTTCAGAGACAGAGAGAGAGAAAGAGAGAGAGAGATCTGGAAGATCTTCCACCTGCTCGTTCATTCTCCAAATGTCCACAACTGACAATGCTGGGCCAGGCTGAAGCCAGGAGCCAGAAGCTTCACCCTGGTTCCCCATGTGGGTACAGGGAACCAAGTACTTGAGCCATCTTCGACTTCTCACTTGGACCATTAGCATGGAGCTAGAATGGAAGTAGAGCTACCTGAACTCAAATGGAGATCTACACGGGATGCTGGCATATCAGGAGAAAGCTTTACCTGTCACAACACAAAGCTGATCACTATTGTTCCACTTTCTACAAAATCTAGTTCAAGTTCCATTTCATCAGTGACCTTACAGAGCTTTAACACGAGTACAGAATCTAACAAAAAGCTAGTCCCATATATGTCATTCAATGCCAACAGGAGGTTAGTATTACTAAGCTTATAGCATGTTGCCTTACCTGATATCAGTGCCACAAATAACAGAATGTTTATCTGACTTTTTAATTATCTGAGATATTCTTTTATCTCTGATAGGTTAAAAACTAGAAAAATAACTCTGAAAACTCTAATCTGTATGGCTTCTTTAACTTAGCAACCACCACATTACAAATATCAAAATATCAAATATGTGGTGGAATAGATTCTGTGAAGTTGGACTGTGTAGGATGAATTAATGAAAGATAAGAGCAAATATTTATCTATATAATATTTTCACAAGCTTTCTCCTTGATCTAGCAAAGCTACCCTGACTAGGCTTTTACTAATGTACCATTCTTTGGTACATTTTTGTTTTGTCAGCTTTTGGCACTATTTAATAGCTTTTATTTTAATGTTTCCTGCCTCTTCACTGTCAATTATTAGCTTCTTAAGTACCATATTTTGGAAGGGATGATATAACTGTATGTGACATGGAAAGCAGTATATGCAGTAAAATTTCTTAATATTAAATAATAAATAACACTAATAATATAGAGTATGATTTACCTGAATTTAAACAGAATTTTGCAACTTATTGAAGACAAATTTGGAAATTTACTTCACCTTTCTTAGACTCAATTTCATTGTTTGAAAAAAGGGAAATATGGGACTGTGCTGGGAATTATATTAAATAATTTAACAGTAATAAGTGCTCTGTAAAACCCATTATTAGAATGATAATGATATAGGGTAGAAGTTTTGGAGTTTCCTAAAACTCCAAAATTTGAAAAACAACAAAGGTAAATGTATTATTTCAGTGGAAATGAAAATAAGAAGATAAAACACAATGAATGAAATTTAATGGAAAGTTAGATTTTTTAAAGCTATATAAATAAAGACTTTTTGGGTCAATTGAGTATATTAAAAAATCAGTAGATGTTATTAGCAAATGCATGTTCTTTTTCTTAAAGTGATATTGATATAATTATTATATAGGGGAAGTTTGTTATCAGTCATCAGAAATCCTGAATATTGGAAGAGCAAGGAACCCACACTGTGGCATAAGCTTTAAAAAGATCATTTTTGTTGCTATTTTTAAAAGGAAGAAAAGAAAATGGGAAAGATGAGTAATCAATTACAAGGGGAGAAGGAGCATGATCTCTTCATGTTATTTGCATATGTCCAGTAAAATAAATAAGTAAGTCTTTGTGCATGTGCACGTATGTGGTGACAGAGACAGAGGGTGCCAATATAATAAAATCTTAGAAAATAATGAACTTGGATAGAGAGTGTGCAAGACTCATTATTCCCTCACATTTTATAAAGGTTTTAAATTTTTAAAATAAAACAAAGAAACTAATGACACCTAAATTATTATTCATGAACTACATAAAACATTAGTATAAAAGACTACAATAATGATAATAATAATACCACATGTTATGTGTAATAATCCAAGTGGGAGTATTAAAATGATTCATTTGTAACTGAAGATCAAAAATCAGAAAATATGGTGTTTTTGATTGCATTTTCTGAATATAAAATATGCGATAGGCTGAAACAGATTCATAAGTTAACACTTCAGAAATGTTCAGATGACATATTTGTGACTAATAAGCAGGTCACATTTATCACTTGCTGATAAGTAGAAGCAAAAGGCAAGCTATCTGTTATTTAAATATAAAATGTAGAGTTAAAGTGTCAGAAAGTTTATAAATTTATAAATGTGATAATCATTAACTTTAGTATTTATAACCACTTGTATATCTTGGAGGAGATATTAAAACAGAGAGAAAGAAAAGCCAATGCTAAAATTACAGATGCATTAATTAAATATGATGACTACTAATTTTCTCATGAATTCTTCTTGCCAACAGTGACAGCATATGTGCTATCCTTATTTTAAAAGGAAAGAATTCTTCTGTCATTGTGCTACCACTGGATCAAAAAATTTCAGTATATTTTTCATAAGCCTTTCAATCTATATTTGCCAATTCTTGTGGTGAGTATAAGACTTGACATGTCACATCTCACATTCATGAAGGCACTAAATGGCTTAGTTGATACATTTTATTAGAATGTTTGATAAATTTTAAACATCAAATGTCAACCATAATGACTTTTCATTGTTACCAGGAAGTGAGGCTATCACTTTTCACGAATGTCTTCAGAAACCATATTTTCAGAATTCTACCCCTTTGCTACATAGGTTTCAGATAAAATAATGAGCTAAAAAAATTGGAAAGCAGTGGAGGTTAAAAGCACAGGCTTAGGAGCAGGTACTTAGCCTAGCAGTTAAGACATCCACATCCCATATCACAGTGTGTGGTGGAATGAGAAGGCCATGCCAAGATGGCCTCTGG
Organism: Oryctolagus cuniculus; assembly: GCF_964237555.1. Classification (NCBI taxonomy): domain Eukaryota; kingdom Metazoa; phylum Chordata; class Mammalia; order Lagomorpha; family Leporidae; genus Oryctolagus; species Oryctolagus cuniculus. Next base: position 138,182,204 of record NC_091437.1, read on the forward strand.
CAAGCGAGCATCTGTTACTCAGGAATGGCTTCGGAAACCCCCTGGGAAACCACCTGACAACAGAGCCTCAGGAATGGCTTTGGAAACCCACTGGGAAACCCACTGGGAAACCACCTGGCAATGGAGCCTGCCTGGCAACAGGTTGTGATTGGTTAGGGCATAAACTGCCCCTTGACTGGATTGGCTGCCTAGGCTATATAAGCTGCTGTACCAACTGAAATAAACAAGTCTTTAGGCTGCTTGCCTCTGGCCCGCTTTCACCTGACTCCCAGGGTCTGTGTGGTGCCTCTGTGACACCACGCTCCTCCTGTCAGAACGAATCCACAGCAACAAGAGTATCTGGGTTTGATTGCTGGTCTAGGTTACCAACTCCAGCTTCCTGCCAATGCCAGCTTTAGGGGGAAAGGATGATAACTCAAGTAATTAGTTCTGCCTTCCATTAGGGAACCATGGATTGAGTTCACATTCCCGATTTTGGTTCTGATACATGCAAGTCATTGTAGGCATCTGGGGTGTAAACCTCTCCAATAAGTATTTTTTAAATACTTATTGGCTTTGAAGTCAGGCTTTGAAGTCAGGCTATCTAGATCAAATCCAAAGTTTGCTATTGCCAATACTGTAGCTTTGGGCACATAAATTAACAACTGCAAAAGTTCTATTTCATCATCCCTACGAGAGTGAACTTAATAAAAGCAACCTCACAGAATTCTTGGAAAGATTAAAAGATACAATCAACATGAAATATTGCCTTATATCTCATATATACTAAGTTATATAAATTTATTCAACATATTTATTAAGACCCTACTGTAATAATTGTGGGGAGCAATCCGGACTAGACTAAGTTACTCGAATTAAGACTTATTCTATGCATCTGCTCTCCCACAATGTGGCGTTGGGAGAGAAGTAAACAGCTTCCGCACAGCTGCCTCCAGTTCAACCAATTAACTGTAGGACTTGCTCCTGATTGGAGAGCAGCGTACTCAGCCGAGTTGGGATTGGCGGAGGAGGACTATAAAGGAGGAGAGAGACGGCATGCACCGGGAACATCTATGGGGAACATCTAAGGGAACCCGTGCAGCCCCCAGAGAGCCGGCCGGCGGTGTGCCACTCCCCTGCGGAAGTGGGGAATGCGGCCAGGGGGAACTGCCCTTCCACGGAGGTGGAAGGGATAGTAGCCAACCCGGGAAGAACCAGCAGCAAACCCGGGGAGGGCCGAGCAGACGAAAGAACAGCGCAGGGTCCTGTGTTGCTCCTCCACGAAGAGGGGGAGCGACATAATGGTGCCGTGACTCGGATAGGAAACCTAGCTCGGATAGGAAACCTAGGACGGATAGAAAACTTAGGAGGGAAGAAACGTGACTCGGATAGGAAACCTAGGACGGATAAAAAACTTAGGAGGGAAGAAACGGGAAGAACTGGGAAAATACCGGAGAGAGAGACTAGCAAACAGCCTAGGGAAAAGCCGGACGAAAAAGGAGCCGGAAGAAGCTATTGAAAGCCTAGGCATAGATTCGGATACGGACTACGGGGGGAAGCTGGGAGAAATCTCTAAGGTCGAAAGCGAAAGTGAAAGCTAGAACAAACAGACTCGGACGCGGACTGTGGGGAGAGGCCAGGAGAAATGAGGGAGGAATATCGTTGGAGGAAAGCTTGGGGAAACATACCGGGTAGAGAAAAATGTTAGGGAAATTGAAGCCGCGGGGGGCAGGCCAAGGCGGAAACGAAAGCCACTTTGGGATTCTCAAGTTAGCCCGGGAATGGGGGGCGAAAAGTTGAAACCAGAAGCTGAGACGCAAGCCAGGTTGGGATCCGTCTGATTAGCCCGGGGAGCAAAGGACGGGAAGCCAAATCGTGGGGCGGAGACGTACGCTGGGTTGAATTCGCCAGGCTAGCCCGGGGAACTTAGATTGAATCCTAGTGGCGGAGACGCAAGCTACACTGTGTTACTCGCGGAAGCCGCCGCGTGCAGAGAGAGCACGGGGCGTGAATAGATAGGGAACGGGGCTGGCGTAGGCCGTGGTTCAGACGCGAAAGGGTTAAGCGTGGAGCCCGCGGACCGCGCAAAGCCGGGAAGCTGCGCAGATGAGGCGCGGGCTGAAGCGGCTCAGAGCCGGCGAGGCGCGGAGAAGCAGCCTCGGGGCGGAGCCCGCTGGCGGGGCGAGGCGCCGGGAAGCTGCGCGGAGCCGTGAAGCTGCCGGCAGGGCGAGGTGCCGGGAAGCTGCGGGGATAAGAGAAACAGAAGTTTTAGAAGTAAAGTGAGAGAAATAGGAATGCTGGAAGATAGAAGTAAAATGGGAGAAATAGAAATGCCCGGAGATAGAGAAATAGAGAAATAAAAAGGCCTCCCTACAACACTGCAATGTGAGAGCTTGGATTCGGTCTGCCTAATCAAGTGAGGCGATGAGCACCTGCGGGCAGCTAGCAGCTTATGCGCCGCAGGTCACCGAAGACAGGCACGAATTAACATCAGTAAGGCTTCCCCACAATACAACAATATTAAGCTTGGATTCGGTCTGCCTGATTTAAGGCGGTAAGCGCCAGCAAAGCTCGACCAGAGTATGAGCTGCAGGTCACCGAAGATAGGCACAAACCAACACTAATAAGTCTCCCCCACAATACGGCAATGAGAAGGCTTGGATTCGGTTTGCCTGATAGGTTTTGTAAACACCTGCAGGCAGTTCTAGCAGAGTAGAGCATGCGCTGCAGGGCACCGAACACAGGCACGCATCAGCGCCTAAAAACCTCCTCACAATGGCGAAGAGAGGACCCGGATTCGGTTTTCCTGATTGATAGGACTTGTAAGAGCCTGTGGCAACGCTAGCAAGTAGAGCAGAGTGTGTGCCGTGGGACACCGAAGACAGGCGCGTATCAACGCCAAAAAATAAAAAGAAAGGGGGATCTGTGGGGAGCAATCCGGACTAGACTAAGTTACTCGAATTAAGACTTATTCTATGCATCTGCTCTCCCACAATGTGGCGTTGGGAGAGAAGTAAACAGCTTCCGCACAGCTGCCTCCAGTTCAACCAATTAACTGTAGGACTTGCTCCTGATTGGAGAGCAGCGTACTCAGCCGAGTTGGGATTGGCGGAGGAGGACTATAAAGGAGGAGAGAGACGGCATGCACCGGGAACATCTATGGGGAACATCTAAGGGAACCCGTGCAGCCCCCAGAGAGCCGGCCGGCGGTGTGCCACTCCCCTGCGGAAGTGGGGAATGCGGCCAGGGGGAACTGCCCTTCCACGGAGGTGGAAGGGATAGTAGCCAACCCGGGAAGAACCAGCAGCAAACCCGGGGAGGGCCGAGCAGACGAAAGAACAGCGCAGGGTCCTGTGTTGCTCCTCCACGAAGAGGGGGAGCGACAATAATGATAAGACCATATGAACTTGAGGTATAGCAGTGAGTATTCAAGAATCTCCTCATTAGAAAGAAGAAATTTTAAAAAAATTAAATAAAGCCAGCACCATGGCTCACTTGATTAATCCTCCACCTGTGGCGCTGGCATCCCATATGAGTGCTGGTTCTAGTCCAAGTTGCTCCTATTCCAGTCCAGCTCTCTGCTGTGGCTTGGGAAGGCAGTGGAGCATGGCCCAACTCCTTGGGCCCCTGCACCCGCATGGGAGACTGGGAAGAAGAAACTGGCTCCTGGCTTCAAATCAGTGCAGTGCCAGCTGTAGCTGCCATTTGGGGAATGAACCAACAGAAGGAAGACCTTTTTCTCTGTCTCTCTCTCTCACTGTCTATTACTCTGTCAAATTAAAAAAAAAAAAAAAAGAAATAAATAGAAAAATTATTTTGCTTGTGGAGTTTCTATTCTAGTGAGGGGAAGGAGAAAATATCAGACAGACATGAAAAAATGATTACAGTATAATAAAAAGTGATAAGTGAGTAGATGAAAAAAATGGAGCAGCATAGGAACACTGAGACATGAAAAGGATGAGGAGGTTAACCATACACATACTGAAGGAAAGGAAGGCCCTAAGGAGGAAATATGCTTGAGTGGCTAAAGAAGATCAGAAAACCTGAAATATGACTTAAGTTTTGAAGAGAAATTATTTTGGCTGCTGTTGTTAAAGAATAGAACAAGGTAAAGATAAATTTAAAAAGTTATTGTTGTAATACAGGTGATGAATACTGGTGGTTGACAAGGATGGTGATAAGGGATTGAGTTCTGATATATTTTCAAAGTGATGGTAAGAATAGATGAGATGAGAGGAAGAGAGAAAGAAATGAAACACATGTCTCCAATAATTTTTGTCTGCGCAACTAAGAGGATGATGTTTTCATCAACTGAGGTGGAAAAGACTATACATAAGGCAATTTGGTAGGAAATTAATACAGTGAAATGCATGAAGTCTGTTAGGTAGCCACGTGATGTCACAAATGTAGTTTGGTGCTTACACCTACAGCAGGACATCTGGGTTGGTGATGTAAATGTGAGCTGATACATAGATGATATTTAAAATCATGCAACAATATGAAATCACTATAGGAGTGAATTAGAGAAGTAAAGAGGACAACTATCAGTGTTACCTGATTAGGCAGAAGAGAATAAAATAGTGTGACAGGAAGAAATTTCAGAGGGTATAATGTCCTGGAACAAATGTGAATAAAAATAGGAAAGAAAACTGAGCATTTAATGCTGAGATAGATGCTTCTAGTTTGTCAAGTGGGATGTACTAAGAGAACTGACAACCAGACTTATGAAAGTAGATGATATTTTTTGTCCTTGACAATAGAAGTTTTTACCACAGTAGATCAATGGGTTTCCCTCAATTGGTTTAGGAGACTGTGGATGATGCAGACATTTGGCACAGTGGTTAAGACACCTCTTGGGATGTCTTCATCCATGATGGAGAACTAGGTTTGACTCTGCACTACTACCAATTCCAGCTTCCTGCTAATGAGCCACCTGGGAGGTAGCAGGTTATGTTTGGCTCAGGTAGCTGGATCCTTGCTGTCTACATGGAAGACTCAGATTGTATTCTGGGTTCTTGTCTTTAAGTTGGTCATGTCTTGGCTACTGAAGGCATTTGGGGAGTGAACCATCAGATGGGAGACTTTCTCTCTCTCCTTTTCTTTCTCTCTTTCAAATAAAATATTTAAAAAAAATTAAAAATTGTCTGTGGGAAAAGGTAAGTCAGAGATAGCTAGGATGGACAACACTATTGAGTAATTCTTCAATAAAGATAGTCAAAGATGTGGAAAAGGAAACTGTGTACTTTTTAAGAAGAGGGAAATGAATAAATTTTTGTATGATCGTAGAAATGAATGTATAGAGAGAGAGATGAAAAAAACTTGATTATTCAAGATAAAGTGAGGAAGCTAGCTAGAGCAATATCTCAAAGTAGTGTGATTTAACACACTAGTGAAAGGACTAGCTTTCATTAGGTACAATGCTGTTTCAGATGAGAAACAAGCATGAAGGGACCACACATATTTAAAGATTTTGATATGTATGTAGATCTGGTGGTAGACATGGAATACAATTAATGTAATCTAAAGTAAGATTCACCCTAAAGAGAAATATGTGACTTTTAATTAGTTCTGTTGACTCATCATATGGTAGTTCAAATGGAAGATGACTCAATCCAAATTATGAAATCTAAAGCATTTATTATGTAGCATGTTTATAAAAATGAGTTTCTAGCACAAATTGAAATATATTTGCCTTTTTTTCTGTTTGTATATATTAAAAGGAAAACTGATCAGCAACAGCTTTTATTTGCTTTTATAGTATGAAGATGGATTACATCAAAACTTTCCACCTAATTTAAAACAAAGAAAAAAGATCCAAAGCATTTCTTTTTTAAATTTCAATTTATTATCATTCAAACAAGAGTTAGGAAGTTTGAGTTAATTTGAATTTCAATCCATAAAATATCTATTTCTTCTTTTTATTAGTAAAGTGAGACTTAGGAATAATAGGGCAGATAAGAAATTGCAAGTAGCATATGATTGGTCTCAGCATGCAGGCTGTTAGTTTCTGTTGGAAGGCATTGATACTAATTATGTAATTATTTATTGTATAAACAGGCTAGAATAATAGTATTAATTAGTGAATCACCTCTGCTCCCTTCTAGGCATAGAATGCATTCTAAGTATTTAACCAATGATAATGTATTTGACTAGTAGTCAAGACAATTTTATAAAGAGCAGGAAGGCAGTAGCAAAACAAGTTGGAGAGGTGGTGGAGAAAGTACAGATATTAAGGAGAAGATCACAATTTTTGTAAACCTTGTATTGAGCAGCACATCTGGAGCAAAGTATACTGACATCAATTGATTAAATGCAGAGCTTTGGTTTAAGCCATATATTGAAAGAGGCAGCATTTTTCATCCAACCAACCGAATTTCAGCTTTTCCTATTTTGAAATTATTCCTTTTTCCCTCACCTTTATTTGCATGGTTAAGACAACAAAAGATTGAAGAAAATCCTAAGTGCTATGGATGTCATATTAAATTTAAAAAAGTACAGTGAAAACAATGATTTGATAATTGACATATAGCAGTAAATGTAATACTTTTGTCAATAACATTAAGCAACAACATAATACATTAAATGAATAAAGACAAGAACAAATCGGTAGCCAGAGTTGTGGCTCAGTAGGTTAATCTGCCTGTGGTGCCAGCAACCCATATGTAGCCAATTCGAGTCCCGGCTGCTCCTCATCTGATTTAATTCTCTTCTATGGCCTGGGAAAACTGTGGAAGATGGCCCAAGTCCTTGGGCCCCTGCACACATGTGGGAGACCCAAAAGAAGCTCCTGGTTCCTGGCTTCAGATCAGCACAGCTCCAGCTGTTGCAGCCATCTGGGGAGTGAACCAGAGGATGGAAGACCTTTCTCTCTGTCTCTACCTCTCACTGTCTATAACTCAACCCCTTAAAATAAATAAAATCTTAAAAAAATCATATGAGGGAGTGGGAAAGGGGAGGGTTGTGGGTGGGAGGGACGTTATGGGGGGGAAGCCATTGTAATCCATAAGCTGTACTTTGGAAATCTATATTCATTAAATAAAAGTTTTAAAAAAATCATATGAAGATATGGTTCAAGGAAAATATGACAGATAAAAGCTCATTTTATTCTTCAATTTAGATCATGATCAAGTGATATAAATAAATTAAAGACAATATAAATAAATTTAAGAGAAGAATAACCATGCTCCTTATTAATTTGTTTAAAGCATTTTCAGGTACTTTTTAAAAATGAAAAATAGAGCCTGCATTAAGAAATTTCATACTGTGTTAAAATATATGCTCTTTTAAATATTAAATATATTTTGAATTTAAGCTGAAACTAAAAATATATAATTATTTTGGATAATTATTGAATTTCCTTGATATATTTATCACAATGTGCAAAATACATTTCTTACATATTGTATTAAGGCAGCATGTAATGAGGTATAAAATCCCTAGCAAGTCACCAAAGGGATCAGTTGTGAAATACCTCTGATTTTCCACCAACTGAACATAATAAAATTAATTGGTTGTAGTTCTACAGATATGAGATTATGAGCAAGCAACACAAACATAAAGGATCTCTTTTATTGAGTAATCATAATCTTCTGTGGCTTCTTTCCTACCCTGTTTAGTGTGTGAACAAGATATTTTCTGTTAAATGAAACTAACAAAGAGAGTGATTGAGCATTTAAACTTCAAGGACTATTCTTGGAGGACGTTGTGTACTGCTTCAAGATTCTTAATGACTTCAGTGGAAATGGCATAATTTTTCTTTCCAGTCTGAAAATTGGCTTTTAAAAAAATGCTTACAATCAGCCAATATATACAATTAAAAAGGATAGACTCAAAACTTAATTGTTTCCATTTTTATACTAATGTCATTGTTTAATAGCTGTGATTCTATAATATGATTATTGAGATCTAGGACTGTTATATAGCATTAGTATATTTTATGTTAGTTTTCTAAAATAAATACATTTTACTCAAATGTTATTCAAAATGAAATGACACAGTAAAATGCTGTTGGATTCTTAATGGCATTTTAAAATTGTGTAAAATGTGGATTGACTATATGTCAAGTCATTTCATTAACCAAAAAAGACAGATTGGTCCAGAAAAAGTCAGAAAGTAAATCTTGGTGTTGAAAATTCGACTTATCATATTCTCCAGACTATAAACTCTTGTGTTGCACCAGCATCAGTTTGAAATTATGTGGTATACCAATAACTTCCTTTTCTAATAAACATTTCCTCATTATTTACCATGAAAAACAAAAGGCATTAACACTACAGTTAACTGGGTGTAATCATGTGATAGAAAATATAGATCATTTGAAAGCATCAAACCTTTGTCAGCTGGAAGCCTAATTCCCCTCCACTAAGATTACATAAAGTGCTTTCAAGACAATACATTGTTTATGACAATCTAACTGTACAAGTAATTTTATTAGATGAATGACTTCAGAAATTAATTGATAAAAGCAGATGTAACATAAAGTTCCAAAGACCTGAGCAAAACATATGAGTCAGGGACCTATGCTGTAGCATAGCAGGTAAAGTTGCTGTCAGCCACTTTCTGGCATCCCACGTGGGCTCCAGTTTGAGTCCTGGCTGCTCCACCTCTGATACAGCTCCTTGCTAATAGCCTGGGAAAAGCTTTAGAGAATGACCCAAGAGTTTGGGCCCTGCCACCCATGTGGAAGACCTGAAAGAAGCTCCTGGATCCCGGCTTGGCCTAGCCCAGCATTGAAGCCATCTGGAGAATGAACCAATGGATGGAAGCTCTTTCTCTCTCTCTCTCTCTTTCTCTCTCTCTCTCTCTCTGTAAATTCTTTCCAATAAATAAATAAATAAATTTATCTACCTATGTATGAGTTATATATGCATTATCTACTTTTGAAAATAATGAAAAATCAAAATTAATTATATATATATAATATGTACATATTTGTACATATATATATATATAATTTGTATAACTTAAATGTCAATAGTAGCTGATTGTTAATAACAACAAAAGACAAACAAGATAGGTGTGTGGCAACAGTGGATTAAGTTGACACTTGAGAAGCCCATCTCCTCTATCAGAGTACCTGTGAGTACCAGCTACTCTGCCTCAGATTCAGCTCCCTACTAATGCATCTTGGAAGGAATGGATTGCGGTTCAAGCACTCAAGTTCTTGCCACACATATGAGAGACCAGGATAGCATTCCTGGCTTCTGGCTTCAGTTTGGCCCAGCCCTATCTAGTGCTGCCATGTGGGTGAACCAGCAGATAAAATTTCTCTCTTTCCTGTGTGTGTGTGTGTGTGTGTGTGTGTTTCTAGAAGAGAGATACAAAACAAAGTTCCCTCTTTTTTCTTTATATTCCATTTTCTATGAAAGAAAACCATTAAGAGTTTGTTTTACTAGTTCAGATCTTGTCTTATTCATGTACATGATTTTTTGGGGAAAAGACATGATTTAAGTAAAGTTCTTTTTTTGTGACTTATTTGCTTTATGGATTTTTTCAACACTGTGGAACATGGGCACTCTTCCATGTTTACACACCAACTGTTTTTAGGCTCTAAAAATAATTTATAAAAATTGCATTATATACTAGACATCTCAAAACTGAAGTGATATTATATATAGCAAATTATAAATAATATGTATACATATTATTTGTATATAGACTATATTTCAAATATATTTGTAGCATATTACAAATATGACTTCAAAAACTATCATTTTTTGGAAGCACTATATTTCTGAAAAAATATTGAAAGTAAAATTTTAGAAAGTTACATGCTTTTTCTTTTCAATATATTGCAGAAGTACAATCTCAAATAATTTTGTCAAGTCATACAGCTATTGATGGTCAATGGAGGTAAAAGATTGAGAAGGGAAGATGAGGAGGCATAGAATTCAGAACGCAAGAGTAGGGGACTGGTATTGGTGCGAAGACAAGGGAGCTGGGAGTATTCTTTGATTTAACAGGAAGGGTAAGCCATACGAAGAGTAGTGACACCAAGAGTTATGTAGGTTTGGTGGTACGCAGCTGAGATGATCTTCTACTGACTTTTCATTTTCCTCATACAGTATAAAAGAAGGAACCAGTTGGTTTTGAGTAGGGGAGGAAGGACAGAAGTGTGAGAAATTTGAAGTTTGAGAAGAAAGTATGAAAGAGCGGTCTTCAAGAGTGTAAAAGGAGGGGTTCAGTTGGGGTAGGCCAAAAGATGGCACCTCAAAAGACATGCAAAAATCTGAAACTTACAAATTTACCTTTTATTTTTAACAAAAAAAAAAGGTATTTGCAAAAGTACTTAAGTTAAAGAATTAAGATGTGGAGATCACCCCAAATATCTGTATGGGTCCTAGTACCAATGTGTCCTTATAAGATGAGTAAATGAAGATCATACAGATAAAAAGAGGGAAAGACAGTGTGAAGATGTAGTTATAGGCCCCAGAGGGAGACTGGAACTGCTAGGTCTTTGACTATTCTCCTCCACCACTCTACCAGAATAAATTTCTGCCATTGTGAACCAAAAATTTGTGGTCATTTGTTACACTAAGAAACTAGAATAATCATGAAACTAATATACTAGTGAAGTATATTATCCTACAGTATTGAATTAGCATTTTTAGTCCAGAGATAGGAGTCTGAAGTACAATTATTTGGTAGAAAGAAGGCTATGTCTTTGCTTTCAATTGTGGTTTACGGATGTGTTGCTAGAAGGATATGACGCTAAACATATGGTGGTAAGTAAAGTAACTAATTTCTTGCTTTTTGTTTTTTTTTTTTTTTCATCAATATTGAATGTTATAAAGGTCGAAGTGTTGAATCTAAACTAGAAGCAAATAGAAAGGGATGATGGTGGATAGTTAAAAAATTAGGGTAAACTGAGTAAATTGTACTTCTCAATAAATGTATTTCTTGTAAAGTGTTCAAATACCGAAGTTGTAATGAAAGAAATAAGGTCATTGGGAAAATTGTGGTAGACATTTCACAGAAAATGGAAATATTAGTGTTAAAAAATTGTCACCATTTCTTATGTGGCTCAAGTGGCATGTCAGGCAAAATGGTTAGAAATGGGTAGGCAAAGTAAATAGACATTAGACTTTAAATATGAGTCATCTTCTATGTATCCACGATGTATTTAATTTTACAGATTTGTAATGGTTTGATCTTGTTTAAAACTTGATCTTTCACTGAGTAATTGATATTTACTTTAAAAATATTTATTTATTTATCTGAAAGGCATAGTAACAGAGATGGAGAGGCAGAGGGAGACAGAGATCTTCCAGAAGCCAGTAGACAGGAGCTTCATCTGGGTTTCCCACGTGGGTGCAGGGCCCAACACTTGGGTAATCTGCTTTCCCAGGAGCATTAGCAGGGAGTATGATCAGATGTAAGCAGCTAGATTTGACCCTGCATCCTTGCCAACAAGCAGGTGGAGACTTTACCTGCCAGGTCATAGCACCTGCCACGGTGTATTTATTTTAATTTTGACTTTAAGAAAAAATACCCCTATCATGAATTCCCACTTTGCTTGTACAACAATATTCTGCTGTTGATATGGAAAAAAAAGTCTTACCAACTTGTTTATAGCATTTAAGTCAAGCTGGCTGCACTGCACCCCTCCTCCAACACGGATGTGACCTCAGAAGGAGGATAAGTAGTTAGTACTTTCTGTTTCCCTTGTACTGTAATTGATTGAGTAGTGGCATAAAACATAAATCCAGCAAATAAACTTAATTCAAGGTTTGTCCTTGAGATATAAACTAAATGGGTATACTATTCCCAATTGGAAATAAATCTGGACAAGAACAGACCAAGAAACTTCTCACAGAGCTCTTGAAACCACATGGGAAAAATATCTAAGGATAGACTGTGTAACATGAAGAAGAAGAAAGCAAGACATGGAGGGAAGCAAGTATGTCTTGTTGAATAATTTAAAATGCTATAAAGCTAATGAGAATTTTAATTATTTCATTCTTCAGAGAGTACAAAAAATCCTTTCTTTGAATTAATCCAGTAGAAATATCATTATTATTATTTTATGATACATAACAAAAAGCAAAGATCACTCTCTTTCGCTACTATATCAGTGTTGTCGGTAACATTTCCTTTCTTTTTCAAAAAAAAGATCCATATGGTCTAAAAATAAAGTAAATGCTTAAAGGTTTCTGAGGTACTGAAGTCCTATGTGACAGTATCAACAAATGACAGTCAATGAAAAATAACTATCTACTGAGAAAGTCACCCAACAGTGATGACATTCAGTATCATAGAATTATTTTGTCAGGAAGTTTGGCAACTATATTGAATTCTGCATCTGCATTTGTGTATTACATGAATATAAATCCTGTTTTACTACAATTAAAGCTTCATGTTTCATTGATGCGAGTTATAATGAATAGTATTAAAGTGCCAAAACTTTACAAATTAACAATAGCACCATTTGTAGAAGCGTATTTTAGATAACTTAAATCTTTAAAGTTCTTGTTGAATCGCATCTTTGTATAATTTTCTTTCATAACTCTTGTAAACATGCATCTACAAACTGGTGGTCATTTATAGTTCTGTAAGATAATAAGAAATGCCAATCCCCACAAGATTTGTCACAGCATATTATATAATTTGTGAATACATCTTCCTTAGACATATTTTTTCAGAAAAACATACCTCTACTACTTTTTTTAAAGTTATTTATTTATTTGAAAGTCAGAGTTACATTGAGAGAGAAGTAGAGGCAGAAAGAGAAAGAGTTCTTCCATCCACTGGTTCACTCCCCAGTTGGCCACAACAGATGGAGCTGTGCTGAACCGAAGCCAGGAGCCAGGAGTTTCTTCTGGGTCTCTCACGTGGGTGCAGGGGCCCAAGGACTTGGGCTATCTTTTATTACTTTCCCAGGCCATAGCAGAGAGCTGGATGGGAAGTGGAGCAGCCGGGTCTTGAACCGGCACCTGGATGGGATGTTGGCACTGCAGGCGGATTCATTACCCACGATGCCACAGAGCTGGTACCCTACACTACTTTTTCAGGAACAATTTGGAGTAATATGCTCGATGAGTATTTGTTGCATTTGAATCGAATTATTATGACTTAAGGTATTTATATCAGGTAAAATAAATCTAGAGTATATAATACTGAAATAAAATCTTCAATTTTGAAAGTTATGCATCAACAGTAGGAATCACTTTGATAAACAACTAACAGGAGGGCCAGCTCTGTGGCACAGTGGGTTAGTCCTCTACCTGTGGTGCCAGCATCCCATATGGGCACCGGAAGAAGAAGAAGAAGACCCAGAAGAAGCTCCTTGCTCCTGGTTTTAGACTGGTGCAGCTCTGGCCATTGGGGCTATTTGGGGAGTGAACCAGTGGACAGAAGACCTTTCTCTCTTTCTCTCATTCTCACTGTCTGTAACTCTACCTCTCAAATAAATAAATAAAATCTTAAAAAAAACAACTAATAGGAATATTTCTCAAAACTTATCCATGTCGTTGTCAATGAAGTCACAGACATGAATCTACAAGTCAGGAAGCATGTATTTGCCTTCTCTTGGCCAAGGTCACTGTAATTCTGACTCATAGCTGGTGTATGGAAAGTTTGCTATTTAATTTAAAAAGCATTTTTTAATGGAGTGATGAAAACAACAGTAACAGGGAGATAGTATCCAGCTACTATTATCAGGTGGCATTGATACTCAGCTAGACCCTTGAGATCACATCACCACAACAAGGGCAAAAGAGGATTCATTATTTTTCTTGCCATCCAGTTTCTAAAGAAGTAAATATGTATAAGCATAAACAAATCTAACACAGAGACAGCTGCACAACCTGTTAAATTCTCCATTTTAACTAAGATGAGGAAGAGAGTGGGGAATTTATATGTTAAAAGCAGCTAGTGTTTACTGTTATGGTTTGTTCTTTTTTCATTCAGTAATTATTTAATTAGATTAATTTGCAATGATACTAATAATGGACTTTAGCCCAATAGAGGTGTTTTATAGAGTCTGTGTGCCATCCATTCTCTAGTGTGTTATGCACCAACAAAAAAAAAAAAGAACACATTAAGAACAGCCAATGATCTGAACGGAAGGCCACGATGCATTGAAGGAATGAAAATCAAAATGCAAAGAAACATTCACGTTATGATCTACTGTTTGCAAAGGCAACAGTAACCACCCTCCTGCCAAAAAAAAGTGGGGGGGGGGCTTCTATTAAACAAGGTATCATTGTAAGGTGTACATACCAAACTTTTAACAGTGGCCACCTTCAGAACAGCTGGGTTATTATTTTTTTTTTTTGTTTTGGAAAGAAAGTGATCTTTTAAAACAAACTGAAAATATGGAATTACAGAGATTAAAGAAAAAAAGTAACATTAAAAAAAGAAGTGTGTGTGTTAATACTTATTCTCACAAATTATTTTAATTTTCATTTAAGACAGTAATGATTAACCATATAAAATTTGGTGATCAGAGATACTGAAATTCATCAATGTATTTTAATATATAGTTAGTAATCAGTGTAACTTAATATGTAGTTAGTAACAACTATCATGTTTTTATCTTATACTAGACTGAACACATATTATAAGAAAACACAATTTATTTAAACTCAAAGTTAATCAAGAGTGGGGTTTCTTTAAAAGCAAATATACAGTGTGTTTTGATGTTAACATCTTCATGTTAAGAATAGGTTTGGGGGCTGGCATTGTGGCAAAGTGTGTTAGTTAAGCTGCTGCCTGCAGTGTCAGCACTCTATTTGGGTGTTGATTTGTGTCCTGGCTGCTCACTTCAAATCTAGTTCCCTGCTACTTGCCTGTGAAAATAGTGGAGGATGGCCCAAACACTTTGGGTTCCTGCCACCCACACGGGAGACCTGGATGAAGCTCCTGGCTCCTGGTTTCGGCCTGGCCCACTT